>NW_006440648.1:48758-83559 GCF_000325575.1 Pteropus alecto | reverse complement strand
CAGCAAACCGAAAGAAAAACACTTTCTTTGCAACAGGCTAGGGGCCATTATATAATAACTCTTCTTTCTGGGGTGGGGGGGCGGAGCAGAATACACTTCCATTAATGCCTAGGCAAGGAAACAGTCCATTAAACACCATGAACAACCAAGGCAGTAAGGCATCTCAGAAAGAGAAAAATTTACAGAAAATAAGCTTACAGACATAGAAATATGCGACTTAAATGAGAGAATTGAGGATGGTACTTCTGAAAAAACTCAGTGTGATCCGAAAAGTCATATCAACAATTTCAGGAATTGAAAAAACAATTAGATGAGCAGAGCAAGGAGATTGAAACCCTCAAAAAGAACAGAATAGATCTTCTGGAGATAAAAATCACATTGAAGAGTTGAAAAATGAAATAGCAAGCTTGGAAAATAGAGTCGACCAAATGGAGGAAAGGTTCAGTGATATCAAAGACAGAAATCTAGAAATAAATCAGAAGGAAGAAGAGAGAAATTGAAGAATGAAAAGTAATGAAAGAGAAATTCAAGAACTAGCTGATACTATCAGGAAAGGAAACATAAGAATAATGGGCATTCTCGAAGGGGAGGAAAAGGAGCAGGGATTAGAAAGCATTTTCAGACAAATAGTTGAATAGAATTTCCCAAATCTAAGGAATGAACTGGAGCTCGGAATTCAAGAAGTCAACAGAACACTCAATGATCTCAACCCAAAAAGGCCTTCTCCAAGACACATTATATTAAAATTATCAAAAACCAATAACAAAGAAAAAATTCTCACAGTAGCCAAGGAAAAGAAGACAGTAGTCTATAAAGGAAAACCCATTAGATTATCATTGGACTTCTCAACACAAACCTTACAAGCCAGAAAAGTGCGGAATCTAATATTCAAACTGTTAAATAAAAGAAACTACCAGCCAAGAATAATGTATCCAGCAAAGCTCTCCTTTATGTTTGAAGGAGAAATGAAGTCCTTTCCAGAAATACAAAAGTTGAGGGAATTCTACACTACAAGTCCTGCATTACAGGAAATACTAAAAATACCAAAAACAAAATGACAAAAATATATATAACTGTACATAAGGCTACTACTAGCAGGCATATAGAAGCAAAGGAGTGCAACCCTTATTAACAGCAGGCCATTATAAGCTTAAAAAATAAGAAGAGATTTGCTATTGCAAGATAGTAATGAATGTTCAGCATACATGAGGAAAAATTGAGGCAACAATAACACAAAAAGAGAAGATTCAAAGATCTAAATTTGTAAAAGGAAATGGAAATAAGGCACACGCAGAATAAAATATATATATATATTACTATCCTCTACATATATGTAATGGTAAGCACATGCCAGAGATTCAGAACTGAAGTATATAATATAAAACATGAAGGACCAGAGGGGAAATCCACAAAACCCAACCAAAACAAACAAATAAACAGAAACATATGGACAAGAAAGCGATAGAAACACCAAGCTACCAGAAAACAGAAGATAAAATGGCTATAGCAAAACCTCATATTTCAATAATCACTCAAATAGTAAATGGACTGAACTCACCAATAAAAAGGCACAGAGTTGCAGATTGGATCAAAAAACAAAACCCAACCATATGCTGCCTCCAGGGGACACATCTCAGTTCCAAAGACAAATATGGACTCAAAGTGAAAGGGTGGAAAATGATGTTTCAAGCAAATGACATTCAGAGAATAGTGGGAATAGTGGTACTAATACTGGATGAAATAGACTTCAAATAAAAAAAGATAAAGAAAGATACTGAGAAACACTTCATAATGATAAAGGGAATCATGAACTACGAAGACATAACACTTATTAATAACAATGCTCCCAATCATGGAGCCCCAAATATATAAAGTAATTACTAACAGAACTAAAGAGAAAAACAGACAAAAACACTGTCAGAGTACAGGACCTAAATAACCCACAGTTGGATATGGGCAGATCATCCAAACATAAAATCAATAAGGAAATAACATCCTTAAATGACACATTAGACCAACTGGATATACTTGACATTGACAGAGCCTTCCATTCCAAAACAGCTGCTTATACATTCCTCTCTAGTGAATATAGAATATTCTCAAGGATTGAACATACATTGAGACATAGAGATAGCCTCAATCAATATAAGAGAGTTGAAATCATACCAATGATATTCTTTGATCACAATGCTTTGAAGCTGGAGATCAACTGTAAAAAGAAAGCGGAAAGAACCACAAATACATTGAGATTAAACAACATGCTACTAAAGAATAACTAGGCCAGAGAAGAAATAAAAAGAGAGATCAAGAGATATATAGAAACAAATTATAATGATAGTACAATATATCAAAACTTTTGGGACATGGCTAAAGCAGTCACAAGCCTATCTCCAAAAGTGAAAATGAGCCCAGATAAACTTAACACTTCATCTTAAAAACTAGAAAAGGAAAAACAAATTAAGCCTAAAGTCAGCAGAAAGAAAGAAATAATCAAAATTAGAGCAGAAATAAGTGAAATTGAAAACAAACAAACAAAAAAAACAGTAGAAAAAATAAATGCAACAAAGAGCTGTTTCTTTGAGAAGGTTAATAAAATTGACAAACCCCACTAAAGAAAAAAGACAAAGGACACAAATAAACAAAATCAGAAATGAAAGAGGAGAAATGAGGACAGACACTGCAGAAATACAAAAGATCATCCAAGAATCCTATGAAAAAGTATATAACACCAAATTTAATAACCTAGAGAATTGGACCAGTATATGAAAAATACAACCTTCCTAGACTGAATCAAGAAGAACTGGAAAATCTAAATAGACCGATCAGCAGTATGGAAATTTAAACAATCATCAAAAACCTACCAAAAAGTAAAAGTCCAGGACCAGATGGTTTCACCAAGGAATTCTACCAAACATTCAAAGATTTAACCTATTCTCCTCAAACTCTTCCAAAAATCGAAGAGTAGGCAACATTTCCCAACACATTTTATGAGGCCAGTATTACCCTGATACTAAAACCTGGTAAAGGTAACACAAGAAAAGAAAACTACAGACCAATATCTCACATGAACACAGAAGCAAAAATTCTAAATAAGATACTAGCGAACCGAATACAGCAACATATTATAAAGATTATACGCCATGATCAAGTGGGCTTCATCCCGAGGCACAGGGATGGTTCAACATACACAAATTGATTAATGTGATACACCACGTAAACAAATTTAAAAATAAGAATCATATGATCATATCAATAGATGCAGTAAAAGCCTTTGAAAAGATACAGCATCCATTTATGATCAAAACACTTAACAAAATTGGTATGGAAGGAAAGTACCTTAACATTATATAACATTATATACGAGAAACCCTCAGCTAACATTATACTTAATGGTGAAAATCTAGAAACTACCTTTTGACCCAGCAATTGCACTTCTAAGTATTTATCCAAAGAAAACCAAAACAATAGTTCATAAAGATCTATGCATTCCTATGTTCACGGCAGCGCTATTAACAATAGCCAAGATATGGAAGCAACCTAAGTGCTCATCAATAGATGATTGGATAAAGAAGTTATGGTACATATATACAACAGAATATCACTCAGTTATTAAAAACATGAACTCTTACCGTGGATGGTCCTAGATGTTATTATGCTAAGTGAAAAAAAAATTAGGCAAAGACAAATACCATATGATTTCACTTATATATGGAATCTAAACAAAATAAATGAACAAACAAAATGAAAACAGACTCACAGATACAGAAAACAAACTGGTGATTGTCAGAGGGGAGGGGTGTTGGGGGGTGGGTGAAGAAAGAAAAGGGAAAAATATATATATAACCCTGTAAAATTTTTAAAAAGTAATAAAATGTCTGTTGTTGATGTCTTAGTACTAAGAAAAATACTGATGGAGTGTTTCTTTGCTACTGTTTCTTTGCTACTGTTGTCAATCCTCTCTTCTTTCACTCTCTATCTTTCTGAAGCCATGGGAATAAAGAGGAGTTCTCCTGCAGAGGAATACAACTTGCTGTGGATTGGTTTCTAGATAAAGGCCATAAAGATATTACTGTATTTGTGCCTGCATGGAGAAAAGAGCAGTCCCGACCTGATGCACCAATTACAGGTATGATTTCAAATAAAACATTTTTTTTTCTTATCCAGAGGCAAAACTTGTGGAGAAGTTTATGTTCCTAATTTAGATAATTATTTTTTTCTGTTTGTTTAGTATACTTAAAATGTATTTTATTAAGTATATTTTAAGTGTATTTTTCCTGATGTTGTGTTGCACCACATGACAGTTAAATATAGAAAACTTCAATCCAGCAAAGAATAAAGGACACAATTGCAAAAGAAAAAAAAAAAAGGAAAGAAAAGGTATGCTTTTCTCCTTTTCTGTTTGACTGTAAACTTCAGACTAAAGGGGGATGAATCTGGTTATGAATGTGACTAAGTTTTCCAAAATACTAAAGAAACGATGGTAGACAATGAATCTCATTGTGTACTAGAGAGATGATGTGGGATTTGCAAAGCAGGGGGTAGAATATATAGAAATAAAAGTTCCATGGCAGTCAGAGCCAACTTATTTGTGAGACATAGTAGCCCCAGTGCCTAAGGCCCACAATACAGAAATATTTTAATTTAATTTTATTTTTTAACATCAGGAGGAAAAATTGAGTATAATAACAATGAATGTATAACAATATCTAACTTGATTATTTGTCTCTATACCAATGCAGTTGTTAAGTGCAATTTTTAATATTTCTTTGTGGTAGAAGGTGTCCATGAAGGCAAAAGTGCCCAAGGTTCTCAAAAATCATATGTAGCCCTAATAGAATTAGGATCACTACGTTCACTAACAAATTGTAAAGCTAATTCTTTACAGTATTTGAGAGCATATAGACCTCAATCCTATGAATGTCAGCTGTTGCTTGATATGGCAAATGAGAAAGTCCAATGAATGGCTATTGGAGCTGTGTCATAGAGCTGTCAGCTAGCAGCTGGACAGGTTCCCGGTCTCAGTCTGAGAGTGGATCCTGGACCTGATTGAGCTCAGCCTGCAAGCTTTCTTTCCCCAGCAATTAAGAGGCCAAAAGGAGGGTGGGGGGTCAATATTCACACGCTACAACTTAATGTTTCTTCTTAGCTGTGACCTTCCTTTACACAGAAGGCAAAAATGTAAGTCCCAAAAAGTGATAACTTACTCTCCTCCTGGCAGACACATCCTCAGCATACTGCCGTTTTGTTGTTGTTGTTGTTGTTGTTGTGTTTCTGTAGCCGAAGCCAGTGCTTCAGCCAAAGAGCAAAACAAGCATCAAGAATTCTAGGATATCAGTGTTAGTTCTCACTTTTCATGGTAGTTTTTAAAACTTAGTTGTTGTTGAATCTAGTTCCTTCATCTTGTCAAAAAGAAAACTGAAGCTCAAAGGGTAATGTGACTTGCCAAAGGCCACAATCCAAATTGGTGCCCTGGCCAGGAATAGAGTCCACTTTCTCTGTTAGGGCAAATAAAATATTCATCCGGTACCAACTTACATATTTGTAATGTGGGGATAATGCCGTTAGTTTTCAAAGATGATATCTACTCTGAGGCATATAATCCATATTTTGACAGATCAAGATATCCTACGTAAACTGGAGAAGGAAAAGATTCTTGTCTTCACACCATCCAGAAGGGTCCAAGGCAGGAGAGTTGTCTGCTACGATGACCGGTTCATAGTCAAATTGGCTTTTGATTCTGACGGCATCATTGTATCCAATGATAACTATCGAGATCTTCAAGTTGAAAAGCCAGAATGGAAGAAATTTATAGAGGAGCGATTGCTGATGTATTCTTTTGTGAATGACAAGTATGCTTTTTTCCAGTAGGCTCTGAATAGCCTAAATCCAAGTTATCACTGGGAATAGATTTCATTTCATGTCAATAAACATTTACTGAACACTTGCTGTGTACCATGCACTATGCTGGCTGCCAAAGGGATAAAAGTCTGAATAAGAAATAGGACTTACCCTTAGGAAGCTCAAAGAATAGTGGAAAGAGAAAAGGACGATGTGTTGTGATAAGTGCTATGGTTAGAATTTTCTAAATTGTTTTGTCTACATGAAATGATAGGAAAATGACATTTGAAGTGAAGTTTACAGAGTTCATTAGAGATAAAGGGAACATCATGGATAAGTCTATAAAGATGTAAAAGTGGGTTGCATGTTGGAGAAACCAGCAAGCATGCCAATGTGGCTGAAACGTATAGCCCATAGAAGAATTATGCACAGAAAAAATCCTGTGTTTGTGATCAAGTGGGAACAGAGGGAAGAATTGCTGGCTTAGCAAATGATAGACTTGAGGCTGGAAGGGCAGTTAGAAGGCTGTGACAGTATAGGCAAGAGGTAATGAAAATATGAATTTCCGATAAGAGATGGTGAGAACAGAAAGGAAGACATTTATCTCTTGCTTGCTTGCTTTTAGGTTTATGCCTCCAGACGATCCTTTAGGACGCCATGGCCCAAGCCTTGAAAATTTCTTAAGAAAGAGACCTGTTGTTCCCGAGCACAAGAAGCAACCATGCCCTTATGGTGAGTACCTATGTGCAAAACTGAGTTTTTTTGTAAAGTGTTAATGTTACTAAGGGAAACATAAGGACTCTGTGAATACTTTTCTCTTCAAGGTTTCTCTTTCAAATGGAAAATTCTGGCTTGTCCACTTTCTGTGTGTTAAAGTCTGTGTCTTCATGTCTTCTCATTTAGAGATTTAAAGAAACGTCGTAGAAACTGCATGAGAAAAAAATGTAACTAGAATTGAAGAGAAGATTAGTTGTCGCTTGTTAAAATGATGCGTGTTCTAGCTGCCTCCGTCCTGAGCAGCGTTGCTGGGACAGGGAAATGCAGAACCCTACAGGGCCTACAGAAGCAGAAAAGATGATGCCAAATTGAGTGTGGCCCCAAAAAGGACATGTCTCTCAGGCAGGTGACTGCACCCTTAGTCAACTAATAATACCCCCTTTTTTTTTTCAGATCTGTACTTTCCGGTTTGCTTCTAAACTTTGTTTTCATTTACTTTTTTAAAAAAATAGTTTTCTAGAGTACTTTCATGATCTTCCCCAAGTCCCTTTGTTACAAAGTTTGTGAGCCTAACCATGCAATATAGGATGCCTGGTATGAGGCTAATTTGGATGTTTACTCTTTTTCGATAATCATATGTTTATGGAACATCTTGGTTTTCAGGAAGTAAAGTTACTTCCCAAAGTCACACGACTAGTAAGTAACATAACTGGAATTGAAACTTAGGTCTGACCAGCCTCCAAACCTGTGCTCTTTGCATTGCACTATGCTGCCTTCTGCTTATCTACACCACCTCAGCACGCAGGTCATACCTAGGAAAATTTGTGAATTGTAGGAAAATAAAGACTGTTCGACTGTTCTGCTTCTAACTTTGACACAGCAGTTTCCTCCCCAGCATCCCACTCCCACCTCTTCCCTTTCCCCTCACAGTGTCTGATGCCTCCTCGGTGTTGTCCGTCTCTCATCTTTATGGAAAGTTAATTTTTTTTTTTTTTGCCTTAACCCCAAACAGTAAAACTCTAACCTGAGTGACCAGATTGTTAACGACAGTTTCTGGCACAGAGAGTTGCACCACTATGAGAGAGAGAGTCTTACCCCAAGGCATTATTTTTCAGGCAAAAAATGCACCTACGGCCACAAGTGTAAATACTACCATCCGGAGCGGGCCAACCAACCCCAGCGTTCGGTGGCTGATGAGCTCCGCATCAGTGCCAAACTGTCCACAGTGAAAACCATGAGTGAAGGCACCCTGGCCAAGTGTGGCACAGGGCTGTCTAATGCCAAAGGTGAGATAACCTCAGAAGTCAAGCGTGTGGCCCCCAAGCGCCAATCAGATCCCAGCATCCGGTCTGTGGCTGTGGAGCCTGAGGAATGGCTGTCCATTTCCCGTAAGCCTGAGGCCAGCTCTGTCCCCTCACTTTTGACTGCCCTAAGTGTTCCCACAATCCCACCCCCCAAAAGCCATGCAGTGGGTGCACTCAACACCCGTTCGGCCAGCAGCCCAGTGCCAGGATCCTCTCATTTCTCCCACCAAAAGTCCTCATTGGAGCACATGGCCAGCATGCAGTACCCCCCCATCTTGGTTACCAACAGCCATGGGACCCCTATTAACTATGCTGAGCAATACCCAAAGTTTGAGTCCTTGGGGGACCACAGCTACTATTCAATGTTAGGTGACTTCTCCAAACTGAACATCAACAGCATACATAATCGAGAGTACTACATGGCTGAAGCAGACCAGGGGGTATATGCCAGGAATCCCAACCTCTGTCCTGACAGCTGTATGAGCCATACCAGGAATGACAACTATTCCTCTTACAACAACCTGTACTTGGCTGTAGCTGATGCCCATCCTGAAGGGAGTTTGAAGCTGCATCACTCAGCATCGCAGAATTGTCTTCAGCCTTTTCCTCATGGTTACCATGAAGCCTTAACACGAGCACAGAGCTATGGCCCAGAGGATTCTAAGCAAGTCCCCCTCAAGCACTCAGTCCCCCACTTAGTTCTGCATGCCCAGCACCCAACAACTGGAGCATGCTCAAGCTGTCCTGGAGACTACCCTATGTCTCCTAATATCCATTCTGGGGCAACCCCCCAGCCAGGACGTGCCCTAGTGATGACTCGAATGGACAGCATTTCTGACTCCCGCCTCTATGAGAGCAACCCCATGAGGCAAAGACGACCTCCTCTGTGCCGGGAACAACATGCCAGCTGGGACCCACTGCCCTGTGCAACTGACTCCTATGGCTACCACTCCTATCCCTTGAGTAACAGCCTCATGCAACCATGCTATGAGCCAGTCATGGTACGGAGTGTGCCTGAAAAGATGGAGCAGCTTTGGAGAAGTCCTTGGGTTGGGATGCATAATGATTCCAGGGAGCATATGATCCCAGAGCACCAGTATCAGACCTACAAGAACCTCTGCAATATTTTCCCTTCCAGCATCGTCCTTGCAGTAATGGAGAAGAATCCCCACACAGCAGATGCCCAGCAATTGGCAGCCTTGATTGTTTCTAAGCTTAGGGCTGCACGTTGATATGACGTAAAACCTATTCCTTTATATGAATATGAATATTAATACTAATAATGCACTAATATGATGATAATAGTGACTAATAACTTTGTGTTGCGTTTTACAAGTTAAAGAGTATTTATGTCACTGAAGTGCATAACAACCATGTGAGGTAAGTCTTACTAATGTCTTATTTTCTAGACAAGGAAACTAAATAAAGCTCAGTGAGATTAAGTGACTTGCCAAGGTCACACTGCTAGCAAATGACCAAGTCAGGATTCACACCCAAGTCCTCTGACTCCAAGTTTCATGCCCTTTTGCACTGCACCATGCAGGTAACAGAGGACAAATCCCAGGGAGAGAGGCCTACATGCAAGAAACCCCAAGGGGTTCCATTACAAATGTTGTCTCAGTCATACATTTTATATTATGAAGTATCAACTATATATCTAATTTAGAGAGCATCAGGATCACATCATATGTTGAATTAACCTTTTAGGATTTTTAATAGGAATACTTAAAGCTATTTAAAAGTAAATGCATACTTTATTGCATGGATATCTGCCCATTCAATATCTTTATTAACCAAGCTATAAGGTCACATTAAAGCTTCTAGAGTTATATTTCAAACCTATTGTTAGCAATTATATTGCATGTATGACTGTATGTATTTAGTTTGATATGTGTATATCTCTGTATAACCTTTTATATAGTGATGAGAAGATAGGCTGTACACAGTCCTTAGTCTACAGCTGTATATCACAATGAGTTGATGATTTTATGTCACATTTTATAGTTTCACCTAGTTTTGAAAGTAAAATTACATGCCGATATTTGAACAATTACTTCCTTAGGCACCAGAGCAAACTAGCTCTATTTCCTTTGCACTTTTTACTTGTCAACATTTATTGACAGTTCTTAGCTTTTAAGTCTCTTCACCTCAGCAAATTAGAGATCAGACTGCAGCTTTCTTCTTCAGAGTAGCTGATGGATAAGCTCAAGTTCTAAGCATATTAGGTGTGTGCTAGACAAGCACAGAAGAGTTTGACCAGGACCAAGGGATTTACTAGAAGAGTCCACTTCCCTTATCCCAGGAGAGATGGCCAAACTCATATGGCATTGAATGAACACAAAAGGTGCACTCAAGGAAGTCTAATGGATGCTCTTTGGACTTCTGATCTATGCAGTATTCAACATCATGGGATGAAAAGTAATGGAGAACAGTGCACAGCCATGTAGTTCACTTTCTCCTGCTATCCACTCTTTGGGCAATAAGGTCGGTCATTGGTGGAGCAGATTTTTTTAGAAAACAAAACCAGAGAATTTTCTAGATGGAAAAAGGCACCTTCCAAAAGGGGGATGCTACATCTTTGCTAATAGCTGGCTCAGTTATGCACTTCAAATATACGCAAAGAGATTGCACTTGCCCTTAGATAATTCTTAAAAGTGTTACTAAAGAAGGTAGGACTTTGGATTTAGTGGCACCATTTGCGCAACTTGTATCTTGCTCAGGGTGGGAACCTTTGTAGCTAAATGCCTCTAGAAGAGGCATTTTGTCTGTGTGTATGTGTGTGTGTAGTTTTTTTTTGTTGTTGTTGTTGTTTGTTTTTTTTTTAAGCCACACTAAAAGAACCCCCTTTTTTGAATCCATTGTATCGTTCAACATTTTGAACCATGACTGGCTCACTATTTCTTGAGCTGGAACTTGCTAATTTCTATGGTCGGTTTTTCATGAATGTTGAGAAGGCCTGGTCTTGGCCTTTTGTTTCTTCATGAGAAGGTGTAAAACTGCCTATAAATGTTTCTTACTCTGAAACACTACGAATGTGAGGCTGTAGCCAGGGTTGTTTCTGGTGGTTTGATAATGGCTTGCATACTGCTTTCTGGCTTTCTGTCTCTCTCTTAGTTGATCAAAACTGCATCTCAGCCAATGTTCCTTTTCAGTTAACCTTCACATTCATCTCCTACCATCTGATCTTTCCATCTCACAACATATTAAAAAGTAAAAGTATTTTCTTTAGTAAAAGACAAAATATTTATATGATCCGAAGAAAAAGCAGAGCATAGTATTTTTTGTCAGGTAGGTCCATAGAGAGTGACAGTTGCCACTGAAGCACTTGCTGATTCACACAAACACCATTTCATACTTTCTCAGACCTTCTAAACCTGTGCTGTGTCTAAATCAGAGTATCTGACAATCTTAGATGACTCTACTGCCTTTGTGCCAGTTAGTTCATCTTCCTACCAAAATCATCAATGGCATCACAGTATCCACTAGCTGCACAATTTACAGAGAAGCACAAGATTAATCTTGTCAGCTGCAATTCATCTTGAACATGTTCATGTTTAGTACTCAAAAAATTATAAGCTCTTCCCAACACAGGAAATATTCTTAAGGCAGAATATGCATTATTTCCTAAAAATGATTGTCATTCTTCTCTTCTCATAAAATGTGTATGAACCAAAGCGGTTAGGAGCGATGCCTCAAATAACCAGAAACGACCTTTTGTTGATACAAATTGTATCTCCTTTTTTTCTGATTGTATAGAAACAAATGTTCAAAACTCACCTTAAACTAGGTTTGACACTAACTTTTCACCATGATATTTGTGGCACTGTGTGTCACAGGGAAGTTGCCCAGGAGTTGTGAGGGAGCTTTTATTTCCAAAGGGCAGTAGTAGTTTATAGACAAAGACAGTTTTTCAAGGACTCTTTATTTCTATGTGCACAGCTATTGTGTGTACAGTTTCAAGCATTATATTGCAATAAGTTCTCTTTAGCCTATTCAATTTAATGTGTCCTTGCAAAAGGAATTTTGTGTAAAAAAACATTAGTGGTAGTGAATCATCTTTAAGAATCTATAAATAGAGCACAATTCATACAATTATGAATGCATAAATCCAACTTGGTTCTTAGTGAAATTACTAGAGAAACATTTTCTTTATATTGAGGTCCATACACTTCTTGACTTTCCCATTTTGTGTGTAATTATCAAACAGCAAAAGCATTGGGACTATCTTGGCTCCTTTGATAATAAAATCAAGCTTCCTTCCTGGGGCTAAGTGTGTGCCCTTCTGGATATTTACCTCCAAACACTCAGCAGGGGTTACTGCACAGTGTTTTATATGGTTTTCAAGAAACAGTGCATTTTCCAAGAGGTGCTTTGTAATTTTAATTCTCTCACTGAGTTTCTGAACTCATAGGAAGTCTGTGTCTGTTCGAGCCTTAGATTTTATAGAATTTGTGATTTGTTTTTCTTTTTGTGATTTTGTTTTTGTTGTTGCTATGTTTTATTTCCACCTGAAGAAGTGTGACTCTGGAGTGGCATGATCAATCCAGGGAGCCTTTTCAAAAGTAACATACAGTCATTGCACTCTCTCTTAAGGTGCAAGGTATGGAAAGGAGAATGACAGATGCCTTATGGGAATAGTCTACAAAACTTTTCTTCTTCTAAATAACTATATATATACAATTGACCTATTATCAAGATGTAATCTTGTTGAAGAACAAAGACATGTATATATATATATAGAGAGAGAGAGAGAGACATATATAGACACGTATATATATACTTCTTTCTCTTTCTCTTTCTCTCTCTCTCTCTCTCTCTCTCTCTCTGTCTCTCTGCTAGTTTCCAGGAGAATACTTCTAAATCTCTTTTTTTTTTCTATTTTAGAATAAATTATCTTTATATGGTATTCAAACATTGATATCCATTAACCTTTGGCACTGGATTTTCTTCTAATAAAAAAATAATTCATTTTGAGAGTCACTCAGTTACCATTCTATCTATGCTGTAAGTATGGGACATTGTACAAATGCCCTTTTTGAGACCAACAATTTCAATACACTTTGTTTTACTCTGTGAACCAGGTCTGGAACTGTACAGGGAAAGTAATGTTGAGCTGTCCAAAGAGTCCTGCTCAGGTCTCCTAACCCTTCTCTGCCTTCCCTTAGTTTGCTTCTTCTCAGGTCTGAAACTGAGGAGTGCATAGTCTTCAAATGAAATGACACTACAGTTAGTTCTCATTGGAAACCAAACCAGTATATTTTGGGAACCTGCTTGTCTAAAGTAGTTGATGCCTTTGAAAAGACACAGCATATTCAATATCTATCATATTTTAGCTAGCTATATACATAGGCAGATTGACTATTTTTAGTCCTGGTTTGTGAATCATTGAGCTATAGTAGTTTGCTTTATCCATTTGTGGGATTAAACAATACTGTTTAATGGTTGTAAACTTTTATAAAACCTCTTTGGGTTTTTTGTTCAACCCAAACATAATGTAAGTCTCAATGACAAAATATATAAAGCCAACCAGAGGTGAGTGAAAATATACTCTGTCTCCAGTTTTGTCTGCCCCTATAATGCACGTGCAATGATTTGCAATACTTTCTTACTAGCATGAATGTGCTATTACTACTCCACGAGGTTTCTATTTGTTTCACCTATCATCATGATATATGCTGTATCATTGACAACAGTGAACTGTAACCACACTTATTTACTGCATAAACTATTTGTCTACTAACCACTAATGGCTCTGTTTCTTTAAGAACCGCAACATCAAAAGCCATACCACATTTACATATACACACACTCCAGTTTGGTCTTAAAAAAATGAATTTCTGTCCTTGGGACTTGCATCTTGAGATAAACTATTAGAAGAGAGATCTCCCCAGATGAGTTTGTCTGAGTTTTATCACAGTAAGCATATGCCCTCTCATTTTTGTATGCTAACACAGCTCCGAATGCTAGAAAACTGATGTTTCCCACAGGATTGGGCTGGGCCAGGCCTCCACTGGTGGGTCAGAGTAAGGTGGAGGGCTTGGAGCCAAGGCTTCTTTCTGTGAAAAACCTATAGTGTTTTCCTTGAATAGCCTCAGAGTCACAGACATATCATCTGCTGAGCCTTAGCCAGAATATCAGATCTAGAAGTGGCCTGGCACCCTGCACTTCACAGAAAAGTCACTCAGGGAGTGTTCAGCTGCATCAACACAATCAGATTATAGGTGTGGGAACTGAGACTCCAAAAACTGAAGAGATTTGACCAAGGTTGAACAGTGAGTTAGTGGCAAAGCCAGGATTGGAACCCTGGCCTCATTGCTCCAGGCCAGTGAGCCCTTTATCACACTGGTCTCTGCTCTTCCTTCAGGCCTCTCTGGAGTTTCCTACTCATCCTTCCCCATCCCCTATTCCTCACCTTTGCCACTCCAGGCCAGTCTCATTCTAAAGGCAGAGGTGGCCACAGTGGCTGCAGGGGAGCCCAACCTAGGAGCCTTTGGGAGGCTATTCCTGAATCTGAGACTATACGTTTTTTTTTCTTTTATCATTCTTCTTGAGACTAAGAGTACTCATCTCTCCCTGCCCTCATCCTCTTCTGTCTCTTTACTCTTGCTGCATTCTCTCACATTTCTCAAGCATACCCATATCAAGTTCTTACTGAGTATTAAATAGGAACCTGGCCTGTACTGGGCTAGAGAGAGACCAAACAAGAAGAAACAGTTCCTGTCTTCTGGAACTTGCACTCTAGTGAGGGAATGAAGTATACTTATAAATTAATAAAGATTTTCCTTGTTATAAAATTGTATACCTGAAACTTATTAACCAATGTTATTAACCAATGTTATCTCAATACATTTAACTTTAAAAAAGACTTTCTTGGAGAGCAGTGGCAGCATGAAGGTAGGGGGAGTAATAAGATTAGTTAGAATCCCCAAAAAAGGACAATTCAATGTTCCATGCCTCTCCCTAATCCTGGGAGGAAAAACTACTAGTTTGACCATATCCCTCTTTAGCTTACTTCTTTGGCCTCAAGACCTACATTTTCTTCATATAACCCATGTTCCAATCACCTTGGACCCTTCACAGGTGCCATAACATGATGTGCTCTTTTCTTATCTTACCCTTTCCAGATTTTTAGTTTCCTTCTACTCCTTATTCTGACTAGCAAACTGTTGACTCTAAAGACTCACTGCTAATGTCACCTCCTCTATTAAGCTACCCCACCTTTGTCCAGACGGTGTTAGTCCTTCCTCACAGTGGGCCTTGCACTCAATTTGAACAATATCTCTATTTTAGCACTTGTCACTCTGTTATGTTGGCATGTAGACTCCTCCAAGAAACAGAGTAGGAGTCATGTTCTTCATCAAAGATGAATTATCAACTTTCAGAAGGGGTGACTCAATTACTGTTGTTGAATAATAATATAGTCTATACCCTTCCCTTGATCCCCAACCCTGTTCCACAGTTAAATGTGTGCTGTTGAAAGCCGTTTTCTAATGTCTCTGTTCTCTAGTCAGAAGGAAAAGGTCCAAGGACAGTGTGTTAAGGTTGCTTCCTGGCTGGTCCTCCATCACCCTCCTCCCTAACCCCAACACCCACCCCATCCCTGCCATCTGAAGCATCCCATGCAGAGACCTGGCTTTGCAAATCCCAGGTTTCAGGAGAATTCTAGCCAACAATAACCTTTGGCTCTTACACTCCCTGAACCTGGACTAGAAATGATATTCCAGATAGCTCAGAGAGCCTGCTCCCCATCTTTAGGCTAGTCTTTGCACTTTGTCCTAGGTTATATAGAGATTTGAGTCCTGAATTTAAGACCCACCAATCCTGGAATGAATCCACAATACTCATATATACAAAGCATGATAAACTTTAGAGAATACTTTCATATGTTATCTTTTTTGATCCTTATAAGAAGCCTGTAAGACAGTTATCCTCCTTCTACAGTTGAAATTGTGCCATGATCTGCCCAAGGTTGCTCCCATTAAGTGGTGGAGCTTGCCTGGAACCTAGTTCTTTGTGTAGCTTTCTCCTCTACTAGTACATCTCAAAATTTAGCATACATCTGAAACACCTGAAGGGCTTGTTAAACCAGGTTACTGCCCACTGTCAACCTCCCTGATTCAGTTACTGAGTAGGGTTCAACATTTGCATTTCTAACAAGCACCCAGGTGATGCTGTGGTTGCAAGAAATATGGATCTACACCGAGCTATTAACGTGTTCTTTACCCTTGGACAAATCCCTTCTTTTTGTCTACCGCAGTGTCTCAATGCATGAAATAAGGGGGCTAAACTAAAACTATGATTTCAAAACTTTTTTTTAGCAGCAAAAACTCATTTTGCAAAAAGAAAAAAGATCCTATGTATGATACCAAATATACACAATAGATAAAATCCAGGCTGCTCTAAAGAGGTGGTAGAGCTTATAGCACCCATCTTCCCATGGAGCAAGTACTGAGTTATCCCAGAATACTTTTGCAAATCCCTTGACTAGATGTGGCCTAGACGCTCCTGAGTCCTCCTTTAGCTCTGACATTCCAGGATGCAAAAAGACAGCATGTCCTCTTGTGGCAGGAGAGGAAACAGACTTTATATTAATCAGTGCAGGAGACTGCTTTGCTCATGGCTAATGCTTGGGTCCACACAGGACAGGAAATCTTAACTGTTGGGCTGGTGGGCTCATGGATTCCTTTGATAATTGGATTTGATCTGTGGACCAGCTCTAGAAAAGATTATATTCAGGATACCCTTTAAAAGGTGTTGAGGACTCCCCAAGGGTCCTAACTCAAGTTAAAAGCTCTGGCATGACATTTCCACTAAATTCCTCCTTGGCATTTTCATAGTATTAGCCCTCTCCATAATTCCTTGGCTTAACCACTTCTTGGATCAGGTTCTTGGCTAAAATGTTGTCTGGTTCTATTTCTGTTCGCAAACTTGACCCCAGAGATGCCCACTGTCTTACCCAGCTACTCTCCCCAGAGTGGAGACAAAGGATACTGTAGCCAGACTTGACATCAGTCAACCACCACACTGGAAATAGCATCAAAAAAAAAACAAAGAACTTGTGGCACACTAGAGCTTTGCTGAGGCACTTAGCAGAGGCATCGGGTTATCATAATTGGTGACATTGTCTTTTCTCACCAGGCAGAGGGATCTGAAGGGTGAGAACATGTTTTATCCATCCCTATCTCTTGGAAGCTCAGGGCAGACACCAAGTAGTCACTCAGAGTCTGAGGCAATTGGGTGACCATAGAGGAGCTCTGGGTCAGTCTCTAAGGTATTTCTCTGGCTCCAGTGCCTACTGTGGAGAAGTCCCCTCTATCTCTTCTAGGCCAAAGGAGTGGGAAAGTAACAAAGAAAGGTTTCTCATCGGCTTTTAACTGCTGTTTGATGCCCAAGGAGGGTAGGCAGGGAAATGAGTCAGAAGTCTGCTGGGTAACACCTGGAAGGCCTGGATCTTCCCACTGTCTGGGAGGTTCTGAGCAGATTCCCCTGATGCTGGCTGGACTCTGTGGCCAGCAATGCCTCTCTTCTGGGGTCTGATGTTTCTGAGTGAGCTGGCCCTACTATACAGCAGAGTGGAGCAAAAATGTTTTGAGTCAGGAAGAATGTATAAGTGAAACCTGGTAGTAGAAACAATCAGGGGCAGTGAGCCCAAGGGGCCTCAGGCCCCAGCTCCCACTCAAAGCCCTGTTATGATCTCACCTTCTCTAGAGCCCCCAGAATAAAGAGAGAACTACATTGGTCTGCCTCAGCACACACCACTTCATCTCAGAAACACCAAAACAATAGTTGCCTGTTTATTTTTTTTTCAAAAAGAACAAAACAAAAAACAAAGCATGATTAAAATTCTATCATAGTGAAAGCTGAGCTGATGCGGCTGATTCAGGACGTCTCCCAGGTTGTTTCATGGAACATCAGGTGCACTGTGGGGTCGGGGGGCGAGGACGGCTGCCCAAGAATAGATGGCACAGGGCGGGTATCAGAAGAGCTGCAGGCCAGTTTTGAGACCATGCAGTTGGCCTTGGCTCCAGAGGAGGCCCTCCAAGTTGCTGTTGTCACTGCTGCAGTTGCCACTGCAGTTGCCACTGCCGAGGCCACAGCTCAGGCCCAGGGTGCTGTGGAGAGGGTGGGGGTCAGTCAGGGAAGAAAGCAATTTTAGGCTCTGGAAAGACTAAGGGTGCTTGATGCATGTGTGTCTATGGAAAGGGCCCACCTTCCTGCCTGGCTTTAGAAAGAGACTAGAACAAATCTGAGAAACTACCTCAGATGGGCCCCCATGGTGACTCTGCTCTTCCCTCAGTTGAGGGAGAGTGGGAAGAAGTAGAACTTTTCAAGTAGGACTTTATGCAGAGCCCCAGTATATAAACCAGATTAAAGCAGAGCTATTTGGGTTGAGGTAGGAGAGGGAGACCTGCACCATCCCACCCACAGGAAGATATTGAAAGTGGCTGCCTTAACAGGCCTTCTTCCAAGGCCCTAGACCTTGGGGGCCCAGAGGACCCAGGGCTGGATCCCTCCCACACCCAACAGCTGATTAAGAAGCCCAAGGCCAGTCTTAGGCTGCAGGGCTAGACCCAGCTCCCAACCCAGGATTTCAAGATTGCTCTCAGGAGACACTGCCCCTTCTCCTTCTCTGGTCCTGTTCAGAACACTCTTGCTTTCCCTGCTTACTGCAGGTCAAAGGTCCTTCCAGGTAGATGGGAGTGACAGCTGAGAGCAAAGCCATCATCCCTCCTCGCAGGCAGATCCATGGTTACACTACTGCAGCTGAAAAAACCCTTATAAATCTAATTCCCTCCCATCCTCTCCCTCCCCCGCCCCCCGCCCTGCACACCATCTTACAGATAAGGGAACTGAGGCCCAGAGATGAAAAGGGACTTGCTTAAGGCACAAAGCCTAGTCCAGGCTTGAGCTGAGACAAGGAGCAGGGGTGAGAATGTGTGCTCTAGGGGAGGAAGCCTCCCTAATACAGGGGGTGTGGGAGCTGGGCAAATCAGCTTCCTTCCAGATTTAAGAGCAGCACCTGCCCACACTTCACCTTTGATACTCTGGTGTTCATCAAGCCAACCTTTATCCAAGGGGAGAGAAGGTGCCGGTATCTCAGATGTGTGGGCCCCACTCCCAACTACACACCACCTGGCTTCCCCAGCTGCTTCCTCTTCTCTCCAAGAAGCCTGCTGCCCCCTGACCTTGGATAGAGTCCATAGCACTGCCTTGGGCCTGGCCTGCTGCTGGTACTCTGGGTTCTATAGCCCCTTCCCCCAAATGTCCAGAGGAAGAGAGGCTCATCTCCCAGGGAGTAGACAGGTAAAATAGGGATACACTATCAGTTCAGAGTCCCACAGAAGTCCCTCACTGGTTACACACAGGATTCTCCTAGTTACAATGGCCCCACATTCCAGAATGTACAGGACCCCTGGACAGGCTCATTTGTGTTACCAGCAGAACTCTCTTCAGTAAGGGCTGCTTGGTTCCTGAGGCTCCCTGATAACCCAAGAGCTCTCACACCTGTGATCCAGAGGTGAGTTTTGAGGGAGAACTTGAAGCTCTGTGCAGGCCTTGCTACAAAGATACCTGGACAGTGTGGGAAGGCCTACCGATTATTCTGTGCACCTTTGGACAAATCTCTTCCCCTTTCTGGGGCTCAGTTTTCTCCTCAGGAACATGAGGAAGTTGGATTAGAGCATCTGTTATTGATCTTTTGGGAGTGGTAGACCCTTTAGAGCAAGGGTCCCCAACCTCCGGGCTGTGGACCGGTACCAGTCCTTTGCTTGTTAGGAACTGGGCCACAAAGCAGGAGGTGAGTGGCCGGCGACCGAGCGAAGCTTCATCTGTATTTGCAGCCGCTCCCCAGCGCTAGCATCACCGCCTCAGCTCCTCCTCAGATCATCAGGCATTAGATTCTCATAGTAGCACCGGTCCCTGGTGCCAAAAAGGTTGGGGACCGCTGCTTTAGAGATTCTGTTGAAAGTTATGGAACTCTCTCCTCCCAAAATACACATGCACACATACATATACACTCACACACAGACACAAAGCGGATGGAATCCAAGAGGAGTACCAAGCCAGTTCTGCATGGCTGCCTCACTGGCACCCCCCACTAGGGGCTAGGAGTCCTGGCAAGGGCCCAGCCAGGGACTGGAGCTTATACTTCACTTATTTAGGCCCTGAATGGGGACAGATACCTCCTCCACCCACCCCACTTTGTGTCTTCTTCCTTCCTCCCTCCCTCACTCCCTCCCTCCCACCCTTCCTCCCCGCTTCCCTTGTTCTCTCCCTCCCTCCATCCAGCAGGAGTCAGAGAACAGGCTGAGGAACCTTGCCGCCACGAGCACTCACCCCATCTTGCATGTTGGGGGTTCCAGCCGCTGCTCTAACACAGGTTGGTCCAAGAGATACATGGTTTCATAATTCTCCAGCATAAGCTCTGCTGGGTCCTCAGTCTGACCTGGCATTCGGCCCAAGGGAAAGGTGTCCCACCGTACATCTTCTGTGGAGCAAAGGGAGGAGACAAGAGTGGATTGATTAACTAGTTCTCAGGCCCACCTCCACAGGGCATGGGCTCTATGTATCTCCAATTTCACTCCTCTCTGTAGCACTCTCCTGAGCTCCTCTACCTTATTACTCCCCACCCCTTCCCCATTTCCCCATATACTCTTTATGGTCCTTCTTCCCCTCTATATGTTCATACACACCACTACCACAACTCACCTACACACCATGCACAGAACTCCAGACACTTTTATTCCTCTCCACCCTTCTCTCATGTCCCCAAACATGTCCCCACACAGACACAGACAATGATATCTGCTTCATACCTGGCTGTATCACTACCTCAACCTCTCACTCTCACCCTCACCCCTATTTCCACACAAATATATGTCCTGGAGAGTGTGGATGCCTCAGAATTCCCACCACACCTCCTCCCCAAACCCACAGATACCTCAGAGTCTCTGAAAGATCTATATTTCCTACATATGTATATGTAAACTCCCTGACATGTTTGAATGCAATGCCATTTTTTAGTCACCTTGTCTTGACAGATTTACACACATACCCAAGTACTACCTCAAGGTAGACTCACTCTCAGAGATATTATGCTCCCCCTGCCCGCTTCAGGGCCTTATTGCCCTCTGCTGCACACAGAAAGAACATCCCTTCTTTAGAGAGGGACTGTCTCCCTGCATACCCCCACCCCACCACCTAAGTGTACACAAAAGCACAAAGAACAAGCCCTCTGTTAAAAGAAAGTTCTCAGTTTCACTCCCTGCCTCCTACATTGCTCATTCACAGGCACACAACCCAGGAATCTTAATGTCACTGCATCCCCACATATGTGTGCACACAGAGGAAGCAAAGGCAAAAGGGAGAGGGAAAGGTTTTGATGTCCTAGTCTTTCCACATTCACAAAACACTCCTTACCACCCCCATCCCCCAGATACTCCATTTGAGAATAGACTATGTTAGGCACTCTCCACTCACTCTGTTCTATCACTTAAACACCCTCCACAGTATTATACTAAATCCCTGTCCCCATCCTTACACCAGTATATCCAATGTTTTCATTTGAAGCCTTCACTGATGAGCTTCTCCAAGGAGACAGTTTCTGGCCTCCTGTTTTTTCCTGGTACCTAAGACTTCTTCCTGTCATAACACATTCTAGGAAATATCAACCCTGGACTAACTTTTTATGTTACCGATAGAAGTCCCTCAGGAAAGCCTATTCTTCTGCCTCCCTATTTCCTCACCCTTGGCTCTTTTACAGGTGGGAAGTTGTGCCTGTCTTGATGCCCTGCACTGCCCTGTACATACAAAGATATGTGCATACACAGGATCACTTCCCCCATGTCACTGACCTGATCACCTTCCCTCCCCATCACCAACATCCACTACCCTGTCTACATCACTGCCCATCTCTCTAGCCTGATATTCTTGTACATGTTCCTTCAGTAATGAATGGCATGGATACACACAGGCAATCTCTGGATGGCTGTCTCACTGCCTGTTCTCACACCTTTCCATATACCCCCACCTCATTACTCCTCCTTCTGTCCCTCATATACATACTTCCTGGCCCCCATGGGCCTTGGCAACCCTGCCTCATCTTTCAAAAACATACATGACTATGGGTGCATGTATGCACAGATGCATGTACAGTGACTTCGCAATGACTTCACAGCCCCTACTCTCTCCCCTCCACACACATTCTGCCTGTGTC
This sequence comes from Pteropus alecto, assembly GCF_000325575.1. Taxonomy (NCBI): domain Eukaryota; kingdom Metazoa; phylum Chordata; class Mammalia; order Chiroptera; family Pteropodidae; genus Pteropus; species Pteropus alecto. The sequence continues at coordinate 61,485 of NW_006440648.1, read as the reverse complement.
AATGCCCCTAACTTTCAATATTTACAAAGACCCACAAACACGAATGTCCTTGCCCTAAGAGATTTTTGGTTTGCCCAGCATGTGTAGGCACATACCCATTCATTCTCTCTCTCTCTCTCTCTCTCTCACACACACACACACACACACGTACACACGTTTCCTTACTCCTAGCACTCAGTCTTTATGCCCCAACCCTTCCATACACATCCACATAAGGACAAAGGCTACACTTTCCACCCTAAGTTCCTTCCCTGTCTCCTCCCTCTCCCTATTGTTCCCCACCATGCCCACCCTACACCACACCCAGTCCCAGCTGTTTCCCCTCCCTCAGGCTCCATCGCATAGGCTGTGCCCCACATGTAAGTGTGTATGCATACAATATGCCCACACACACAGGCCAGACTGTTCATCCTTTGGGGTTGCCCTGCCCTAAGGTTCTTGCTCCCAAACCTAAATGAGGGTACTCAAAAGACTACCGTCAGGAGGAACACATTCATGTTCCCCCACTTTGTTATCACCCAACTCTCTCTGAGCCATCCCAGCTTTGTCTCACTAACTTGTATGCTCATCTGAAATCCATGTCAGTCCTTATTTTCACTCTTCTGATCTTACTTCCACTTCCTCTGACTTAACGCCCCTGGGTTCTTTCTTTTTCATACACACAGCAAAATCCTGTCTCATCACCACCCAGCCTCCATGTGTACATACACATTCATATATACACAGAAAGTACTGTTCTGTTTTGCTGCCCCTGCATCACTGCACATGAAAAACATGCAGAATCAGACATATGTCCAACTCTTAGCTCTTTTTCCTGTTTTGCTGTGCAGGCCCCGCACCCACACCATACCCTCTGAATGTGCTCTTTGCATGAAGCAGCTGGCAGCATGACAGTGCTCAGGTCCCTGGCAGTTACACGTTCTGTCCTAAGGAGGAAGGGAAGCTAGCCATCATCCATATACCAGGCTGCCTCCAAGGCTTGTCTCACGCAGACTACCTCCTGCTACTTTCCAACTCTTCTCTAGAGTGAAGGGAAGCCTCAAGAGCCAGCCAGAGAGAGCAGATTGGTATGGAGAGAAATTGGATATCAGGCTTTTTACCTGAACTAACTTGCCATGCAGAGCCCTGCAAAGCTCCTCTTTTCTGGGCCAGGAGCCTCACATTCTCAGCAGCGGGGGACTCCTCCACTGTAGAGAAAGGTTCCACCTGCATTCTGTCTTCCTCCTCCTCCTCCTCATCTTCATCATCTTCATCTTCATCATCATCTTCACCCTTTTCCTCCTCCCACTTCTTCCAGTCATTATTTTCCTCTTCCTCCTCCTCTTCCCCCTCTTCCACCTGGTCTTCCATGACCTCTTTCTCCTCTTTCTCATCTTTCTTGACATCATTAAGGCTGCCCTGCTCCTCCTGCTGCTGGGCTTCTCCTTCAGGCACCGAGCTGGAGTCGGCTGGTTTGAAGCTCCAATACAGGCTGTCCAGTGTGTACGCAGACTTCCCAATGGGGGAGGCCTCTGAGCCCTCCTGCACCAGACTGTTTTTTCCACTCTGGGTATAAATGGAACAGATGCGCAGTAGTTTCTCCTGCTCCTCGTTTGGCAGGACCTGCTCCATGGCTTTGAAGATGCTGAGCAAAGGGAGGGATGGGGTAAAAAAGACTCAAAATCTCAAGTCACTTCATACCCAATGCTCCACGGTTTGAATTTTTGTCTCTGAGATTCCAGACCTGCCTGTGAAAGGCAGTGCAGTAGAGCAGACAGAACACAGAAACAAGACCATGGACCCTGAACAAGCTCTGTGATTCACCTCTATGGCTCACTTCTATTCTCAGTAAAATGAGGACAATAATGGCACCTGACTTATAGAATGCCTGGCACAGTGCTTGGCACATAGTGGGCATGCAATAAATGATAGCTATTATTAATCTGTACTAAAATGCTATGTAAATACACAAACTAGTCAAAAGGTCTTCAGGGCTGGACATGAGAATGGCAGGTCCTCTCTTCCTCTGGCCTAGCTGAGCAATCTGTCCTGAGCTCCAAAGATATGCCTGGAAGTGTGCTGGGCTCCTTCTGCATGGAACAAGTATGATCCCTTTCTGGGAACAACTACAGCCCAGCCTGGAATGGAGAAAAAGAAAAAAAAAAGCAGCAGTTGACAAGACAAAGCAGGATGTGGGAGGGAAGCCAGATGAGCACTGCGGAGCTCGGGCACTTGGGGAGCTTGGAGAGGCAGGAGCACAAGGACAGCAGGAGAGATCAAGGGAAGGCTTTGTGCAGACAAGAGCGAGCACACTGTGCTGTGTACGTGTGGTAACAGAGCCTGGCTCAAGGGGAAGGGCTGTGCTGAGGGGCTGTGGGAGGAAGAGCAGGCTGCAAAGGTTAAGTGTGTGTGTTTTGGGCAGAGGGGATCATCTGATGACTGGGCACAGGTGAAGGCTGCATTTCTGAAGATCACCATGGTGTCATGTGGAGAATGGCCACATGGAGGATGGCCTGGATGTGGCAGCCTGGAGGCAGGGAGACCAGGGAGAGTTGGTGAGGGCTGACCTAGGGCACTGGCAGTGGAGATGGGAGGGAGAGAAGCTGTGAAGGACAGATAGACAGACAGACAGAGAGCAGGGCTTGAAAACTGGATGGCAGGAGTCAGGCAGAGGAGAGTTAAAGATGATGACATGGTGCACACAAAGGACAGTGCTAACAGCAAACCCACCAACAGATACAGAGCCGCTGGGAAGGAGAGCTTCTGGGGAAGAAGAGGGTGAGCACCCCTTGCAGAGCTTCACACAGAACCGGGCACCTAGCCGGCCCCTGGTCACTGATAGAGGTGTGGGTGGGGTGGAGAGATGGATAGTGTCTTCCAGGTGTATCGAGTTTGATCTGTGGGCCATTCATGGAAGGACCATATATTCTCATGGGGCTGTTCTCTCGGCCCCACAGGCAGACTTGCACCTGGTCACTGGCTGCTGGTTGCTGGGGGCAGGACTGGGAGCTAGTGACTCCACTGGGAGACCCTCTCTGCAGCGCTAATTTCATATTCCAAGAGGATACTGGGTCAAATTGAATTGATATTGGCTGGCTCAGAGAAGCTCCTGAAAAGCTTCCAGCCTTATTAGAAGAAAAGCCAGAGAGAAACTTTTCCCTCTCACTGTGGTCCATTAGTATGATTAGTAATAAATATTCCCAGGCACTTGACATTGGCAAGATGCCATATCACCACTGTTAGTTACTACCCACTTGCTATCTTGAGCTGTGTAGTCTGACCACTGAGGTGCAGGGGTGATACGAATCTTAAAATGCATCTCCTTCCTCGGGTTTGCCGGGAACAGTCAGGTTGGTGGAAAGAAAGTGGACTTTGGACTCACAAGAGCTGGACCAAAATCCCTGCCCCATCATCAACAAACCATATGGCTTTTGGATAAGTCACTTCACTCCTCAGAGCCTCAATATCTTTCTTATCTGTCAAAAAGGGTATTATACTTCCACCTCCAAAAACTGCTGTGTCGACTGAAATAATTTCTATAAAAAAACACAGCACTATGCTGGGGAAAACAAAAGCCAAGTTTTATATGTGCCTAATAATACATGCTTTTTGCAATACTGCGATCTAATGGAACACTGTAAGAAGAGCACAGGAGTAAGGGCAGGATATCTGGATTTTGGCCCTAGCACTGACTTGCAGACTCGCTACTGACTTGTAGCATAATACCTGGGGAAATCTTGTTTCCCATTCTTTGTAATGGGGTAATTAGGACTAGATTCACTGATTATCTGGGAAAAGTAGGATCTGTGCACAAGGAACCGTACCCAAGTGAGCCGCTGTTACTGCTGGCATGTGTCGCATCCCTCTGGTATGCTTGGGTTGGGAGAAGATCTCTGTGGTCCAGACTTCTCCAAGACCAGCAGCTTCCACTCTGCAGGCACTTAGGATTGGAAAGTACCTTGAAGGTCACCTAACCAAACCTCTTCATGCTGCATTTTTCACTCCCTCCCCCCATTACATACACATGCCGTGTTCTGGCTTTGAAACTTTATTCTTTTTTTGTGTTCGAATTGCTTAAATACTTCATCTGTGATGCTTTCCTGACCCCTCCAGGCCTTTTTAGTTCTCCTCCCCATTTCCCACCCATCCATATCACTTTAGTCTAGAGCACACACATCTGGCGATATGGCTGTTTGGTTCTGTCCCATCTCCAGGTCTTGCCCTGGCTGACTTTGTCTATGAGGCTATGGTTTTCTCTTACAAGCTACTACTGTGCCCCAAATGGCATCAGGGCTCAAGAAAGACTCTCTGACTCTATGGGGGAATCAGGGAACTAAGAGAGTCTTGGCATCCAGACTCCCATTTCATTCATTCCCCAGGCATGGAGTCAGCTCTCCCACCAAAGATAGCACTGCTGGCAATGAGACAGCAGAGTATAGTTTAGTTCAACAATATTTACTGAGGCCTGTTTGGGGCCTGGACTTGTATAGTATGCTGGGGCGCAGATGGCTAATGCAGAGCCCTTGTCCTTGAAAAGCTTAGTCTGATAGAGGGAAGGAGACACTAGGGAAGTAGACATGGCAACACAAAATCTCAGATTTGGGAAGTACTTGAGAGAGTCAACAGGACAAGGTAGATGGTGCCTGCACCAAATGAGATAGGGAGCAGAGGAGGAAGACCACTTTGGGGTTGAGGTGGGGAGTGAGATGACCAATTCTATTTTGGTCACAGTAAGGTGCTTGTGGGTCACCCAAGGGGAGATGTCTGACATACTGTTAAATATAGGAGGTTGATCTTGAGGGAAAGGTCTGGGCTAGATAAAGAGATTTGGGCCTCGGCACTTTATAGGAGCTAGTAAAAAAAAAGCACAGGCATTTCAAGGGGGGAGTGGCAAACAGCATCAATGCAGCAGACACAGCAACGGACAAGGGCCCACTGGATTTGGTAATTAGGTCAAAGCAGCTCTGGGTGTGAACACCAAATTGTGGCAGGTTGAGGTATAAGAGGGTAGTGAGGAAATCGAGATTGTTGAGTGTAGATTACTCTTTTGAAATGTTTTGATGGGAGAGGAAGGAGTGATAAGCTGGTGATAACCCAACAGAGGGATGCAGGGTCAAAGATTTTACTTGTGTTGTTGTTATTGCTGTTTTGTTTTAAGATGAGAAAAACTCAGGCACGTTCATAGGTTGAAGAGCAAGAGCCAGTAGAGCAAGGGAGAGGCTGGGATGAGGCCCCAGCGATGCTGGCAGAGGTGGCTCCAGAGCACAGGTGGAGGAGCAGGCTCTGAGGTGGGGCAAGACCACCTCATCCTGAGACTGGCGAGAAGGTTGAATGTAGCCGCAGATCAGTTCACGAGGACTGGACCTTGGGTCGAGGGGGCCCTGCTGGATGCCTCCATGTGCTCGAGGAAGCTAGGGTGAAATGGGAAAGGGGGAGGGGCTTGAGGTGAGTGGTAAGGGTTTAGAACAGTCAGGAAATGGGAAAGTGGGCAGAAAACAAGTAAAAGTTCAGATAAGCAGAACCGAGGCCTGGCCCAAGATTAAAAATCATACCTCTGCAGTGGCAGCAATCCGCAGGGCTATGTGGTTTTCTCCAGCAGAGCTCAGCTCCTCGGGCTGAGGAGTGGGGGAAGCAGAGTGGGGATCAATCCCAGCTTGGGGGTTTGCAAGTCAGATACGACAAAGGATGGGCAGAGCCAAGGGTGCTGATGAGTGGCTGAAGTGATCAACCACAGACAGGATTGAGGGGAAGCAAGGTTGAGGGAGGTAGGAAATGGAGGGATGGAGGTCTAGATGCAGGCAAAGAGCAAATGCTATGGGATGTGAGGGTGGGGGCTGAAGGGACAAGAGGTGGTGGTTATCGAGTGGGATGCTGGGATGTCAGCTTTCAGAGATGGAACAGCTCTGAGTGTAGAAATGGGTTGCTGAGTGTTGTGGAGAATGAAGGTCACTGGAGTTGAGGAACTGCAGTGTCAGATGGGTCACTCAAATGAAACAGATATTGCTCCAGGAAGCAGAAAGAGAATAGGGTGTTAAAGCCTTCCATGAGTATGAGAGAAGGGGCTAGGGGTGAGGAAATGACAGAGAAAAGGAAAGGGAGACAACCACAGGTATTTACAGGAACCAGTGCAATATTCAGTTTGAACCACAGTGCCCAGGGCGGGGTTGGGTAAAGGGGAATCACAGGAGGTACAGTTACCATGATGGGTTGGGGCGGAATCAGAAAGATCTTTGAATGTCAGGCTAAGAAGCCTAGACATCATCAGGAAGGCAATAGAGAGCCACTGAAGGTTGCTGAGCACCTATGAGAGGTATACTTTGGGAAGATAACAGAGGAAACAGCACTGGGCTTAGAATCAGAAGACTGGGTTCAATAATAAACAGCAGCTACCATTTATTGTGCACTTACTCTGTACAGGCCACTGTGCTAAGCACTCTAAGGGAGTTGTGTCATCCATTCTCACATTGGACTCAGTTCAGCCAGGTCTTAAGTTGTGTGATCTTAGGCAAGAATACCCTACCCCTCCCCTCTCTGGGACTCAGTTCTCCCATCAGTTAGTAGGAAGGAGACAGGACTAAGGTGTCCCTCCAAGGGCCCATCTAACTCTGCTTCTAGAGTTGCGTGGCCCTGAGGCCTGCAGGGCCTCACCCTCTTACCAGATGGAATTCAAGAGACTTACAGCTGAAGGAGTTGGGGGCTGGCCCAGCAAGGTGAGCCCAAGCAGGACTCAACCACCTGGGGCCAGTCAAGGGAGGCAGAGCAGTTGAATAGCCTCCAGCTCTTTCTCGCTTCCCACTGGTGTGCAGAAAATCGGCGGGCATTCCGTCCTGAGAGAGAAGAGAGTGCCTGAGGAGAAGGAACCAGTAAACCTGCCATCCAACCTTTCACTTTGAAAAGCTTGGCTCTGTCCCTCCCCATTCCCCCAGGCTCCCCACTCTATACCTCCCAATTGTTCAAAGCATTCAGGGCCCTTTGCCCCCAGCCCAATTTAGTTGCCTCTGAGATGAGAAAGGTGGAGAGAGATTTGTCCACTGCTTCCACAGGGCCCTCTTAGGCGAACCTAAACCTTTAACAAGGGATGTGTCCACCTGGTGCTATTCAGCCGAGCTGAGGATAGTGGAAGATGCTCTTGTCTGGGCTGCATTAAGCCCTGGGACTAGGGCTAGTCTCCCTCACCAGTCTTGGTGTTAGCCACGATCAGTTCAACGGTCCATCTGAGGATGTAGGTGGGCCGGATCCCGCTGTTCCCCAAGGCTGGCAGCTCGGAGAGCATCCTCTCTAGCAGGGACTGCGTGAAGGTCTGGGAGTGCAGGCCCCTGAGCAAGGGCTGCCAGAATTGAGAGAATGGCTTTGGCACCAGGACATCATTGAAGTCCATGTTTTCTGGTTGCAAGGGACACCCATTGAAAGAGAAAAGGGAGGGGTGGCCAAGGGGAGACAGGGAAAGGGAGGGAGAGGAAAGGAGGGAGGGAGAGAAGGGGAAAACAGGAGGGGAGAAGGAAAAAGAGAGGAGGCCCCACCAACAACAAAAACAGAGTTGCCACCACAGAACAAGAGGAAAGAGGAGAGTAGAACAGCGAGGAGAAAAACTAGTTAGTATCTGGCAATGAACAACCGACTCAAAACAGAGTATAAAAGAAAAAGAGTTCTGGTTCTAGCTTCAGCTTTGTCAATAACTCACTGTGTGACTCTGGGTCAGTACCTTCCCCTTTCTGGACCTCAGTCTGTCCATCTGTAACATGAGGATGTTGGACTAGATGACCTCACAAGGCCCTTCCAGTTCTGCTGTTCTAGCTCTCTAGCAAGTAGCTAAATCACAATTAACACAGCACAATAATGGCATTAAGACTCCCCACTCCACCACACCCCACCCTACCCCACCCCACCCCACCCAATTTCAGATCTCCTAAGGAAAGCCCAGCAAGGGCTTATCAGTGAGGTTCCCTGTCCTGCTCAGCCCAGAGGGGCTTCCAGAGGTTATGGAATGGCAGGAAACAGCCCTTGCCCCCCAGCCCAGGGCCACCCAGCCCACCCTTGGTGCTCTTGCCCAAAAGTCACAATACCCTAGGCTGCAGTGAGCCCCCAGGACCCTACCTTCATACTCTATCTGCAAAGCCGCCAACTGCTCAAATGTGGGGATGAGAAAGCCATCATCCAGAAAAGCATCCAGCACAGCTTCCCTGGAGCAAGAGGACACTCAATCAAGCAAACTGAAGCAGGCAGAAGATCCTCTCCTACTCCTCAACCCACCCCTAAGGCAGCTAATGCCTCTGGCTCAAGTGGTCAAAGCAGCATGAGGAAAAAGAAAGGTAAGTTTTCAGGCCTCAGCTTCCTAGGGCATGGGCTAGGCCAGAGACTTGGATCAGTGGGTTTTGAATAAGCATTTACCAAGCATATCTAAGGCCCATAATGAAAGCGGCAGCAGCTAAACAAGCTTGAAAGCACAGATGGAGAAAAGTCTCAAGCCCACAATGGAGTTAAATGCCTGGGGACACAGGATCAAGGACTTTTAGACTTTAGTTCCTGCTCAGTTTCTCTTGACAATCCTCCAGTCTTCTATCCCTCCCCTTCTCACCAGTTGCTCTCTTTCAGATCTGAGAAACAGAAACTTTGGGGATTCGATTGCTAAACCAAATGTGATCCTTATTCCTAAGGACCCCAAGAGCCCAGAAGTACTAGAGGTTGAACATGTAGGCTATAGGAGTAATTCCTCATCCCCATCCAGCTCAAACTGAAACCAGCAACAGCCAGCTGTCTCCTCCAGAGCTAGGAGTTCTCCAAGAGTTGCTCTCCCAGCTGAATAGGCCTAGAGGGGGAACAAAAGCTCCCAAGGTGTCTCAATATCTGGAGAAGTGTCATGCTCAGATCCCTCCCTCCACCAGGCTCAAGGAGGAAAGAGTTGTCTATCCTCCCATCCATCTCCCATTTCCTCACGTCAGTACCCAAGAAGAGCACTTAAAGCAGCCAGTCGGCTGCTGGCTCAGTACAACCAAGCAGATACTATACAGGGGCACAAGGATAGTTTTCCCAACTACAGAGGGGGATACTCCTTTGCTGATGGGTGCAGTAACGAAGCCTAGGCTGGGCATACATTGATAAAACAGCTTTGGACCTAGTAGTATCCTGGGAGTGAAGAAGATTCCAGGGGCAACCCCAACCCACACTGCAGGCTCCTACCCAAGCCCACTCTGCCACCTGTACACCACCTTTCTATACTCTGCTCCATCCCAGATTCCTTCCAACGTCTCTCTAGCTGGAAATGTCTAGCATTGCCTCTATAGGTTCTCAATGGAAGGTTCCCCAAAGCCCTTCCCAGCCAAATTTAGGTAGCAAGCCTGCAAGAGCTAAGGAAGAAAGGAATGGATAGACATTGTTTGACTGCTTTGGATTGAACTGAGCACTATGTCGGGAGGAGGTAAAAGAAGGCTCACAGCCATATTGAGGAAGGAGGCACTTAGTCTTTTGAAGAGGCAGGCCCTGGGAAGGCCCCTCCTATTCTCCCGACCATGACTATCCAGGGAATGCTGATATTCTTCAATAGCATTTCAAAAGAAAAGACCAGCAGTGCCTGCCATTATCTTTTACTTCGAACTTAGACAAGGGCTGGGCAGCAAGGCTGTAAGGATTAAGGGTTTTTCCTAGTTGCCAATAGCTCCACATACCACTGGATAGAGAGGAACAAAGCTAGCTAGGGGATGGATGACAGGAGACATTCCTGCCTCCAGCCATTTTAGTGATTCAGAGTTGGCAAGCCCCACCTGGTAGCTGGCAGGGCCAGGGTAAAAGGGTCATGCAGAATGCAGGGTCACCCTATGGGGAATCAGGATTATCCCTGCAATTTCCTACAGCAGAGGTTGGCAAGCTGGGACATGGAAACTGATTTCAGTGAGGCTGCTACACTCTACCCTAGAGAGTAGGCAGCCCCTGATTACCTAGTTACACACCTGTTCTCCCATGTAATGCCCTTGAGCTCTGCCAGGATGCATTCTACAGGTGGGGACAGGTTATTCCACGCCTTAATGGCCGGAGGTAAATGCCTAAATTTCTCCAGCACCTGCCAGCAAAGAGGGTCCCATGAGAAGGCTGACTCAGCCAGTCAACCCGCCCCAACCCCTCCAGGATCCCTTCCCATAGGACCTCTCAGCACCTCCCTTCAAGGGGACAGGGCAGGGCATGAAGAGGTGGGCCCATGACTCCCCTATTAGCCCTGCAACTAAAAATATCCTGCCCCTCAAATGCCAGAGTTTCTCCTCTTCCTCCTCCTCCCCCTGCCCCCAAATTACCTATGGCTCCCAATCACCAGATACTCCAATACTGAGCAATCAGTGGGGGCATTTGGTTGGAGTTGGGCAGAGACCCTTAGGCCAAGGGGTGAGAGGAAGCAATGGGTTATGGAAGAAAGAGAATCAGGAGACCCAAGTTCTAATCCTGGTTCTATCACTAACTGCACATGTGACCTTGGGCCAGTCCCTTCACTTATCCATGGCTTCAATTTCTTCATCTGTGAAAAGGAAGGGTTGAGCTAAATGGTTTCTAAGCTACCTCCCTTTCCTGCTAATAACAGCAGCCCCTCAAGTTCACCTGATCTAGGAAAGTTCCTAGGCACCATCTGCTGATCAGCTGCAGTACTGCAGGGCTATGCAACCAACTATGCCGTTATTCCCTACCACCCAGTGGAACAGATTATCCACAAACTTCCGTCATCTGCTCCCTTCCATCGGTGTGGAGAATCAGCCAACTGGACTCTGCTCCTCTTGTCTCCTTCCTAGTTCCCCCCTTTCTCTTTCTGAGAAGTTCCCTCAAGCTTTGCCACTTTTCTTTCAAATTCCTTCTCAGAACTTCTCTCGGGTAGCTGGCAAGAAGGAAGAAATGGCTGGGGCAGGTGAGAACACATCGAGTCAAGGGCACTTTCTTACCTTAAACTGCTCTTCTTCATATGATACCAGCAGTTCTCGGGCTCTTTCTGAAAAGAGAAGAGGAAAATAGATAGGGCAGCCACCTCAGCCCCTTCTCCTGATGGGATTCTGAGTCTCTCTCACCTCATTTCTTGAGTAATGAGAATCCTCGCCTCTCCCACTTCACAGGGCTTAAGAAAGATAGTTTGTGACAGTAATTCTTTTAAACTAAGACTCACCATAACCCCAGAGGAAATGCTGAGCCAGGGAAATAACCAGTGTCAATCCTAAGCCTGAGTCTTCCAGGCTCATGGGCCTCTCTCTATTCACTCAAGGACACCTACCATATAGCTCTTTATGTCTCCGAGCCTTTTCCAAACGCGCATCAACCTCTTTGTTGTCTTTGCTGTCTCCATCAGCCCTGGCATCCAGTTCTGCACCTTTCCTCTCATCCTTAGGCTCTGGTCTCTGTTTTGTGATGTCATCAATAACAATATTCTTTTCTTCCTCTTGGTCATCTTCATCTGTCTCTTCCTTGTCCTCCTCCAACTCCCAGGTCTCTCTCAGGCTGTTCTCCAGTTGGCGGCACCAGTAGGTTTTCTGGAGCCAACCCAGGACAAAATAGCAGCCTAAAGGAGAGGAGGAAAGAAGGCAGTATCATAAAGCAGCCGCTGGCAAGCAGCATCTAGCAAATCATTTTGCAAGAACTGTGGGAAGGCCCTAGAGAAGCGGCTTGGTTCCAAGAAAGAACAAATCTCAAATATCCAGAAGTGGACATAGAAGCCCCTCCTGCTCTAGGTTATCCCTGTTCTTTGCTTTCTCCTGCTTAGTAGCACCTTTCCTAGGAAAAAAAAATACCAGGCTTAGAGACAGGATGCCAAAAATGGCACAGGGCTGGCAAGTAAGAGAAAAAGGATAGCCCCACTAGTTAGTTACATGGCTTTGGCCAAGTCTTTTCCCTTTTCTAGATCTTAGTTTCTCCAACACAAACAGGCTAGACTGAATCAGGGATTCTTAGTTGGAATGGGGTATCCAGAGAACCCCTGGGTTCATGATACTTGATGGCTCATGCCTCTCAACCCACCTCCTACTCATCACTTCTTCAGACACAAAATTTAAGGGAATGCCAAAAAACTCAGTAATCGAGATATCAAATAGGATCAGAACAGTGCCCTGCCAACCTATATTGGAGCCTAAAGCAAAAGAATTCAGTAACGCTAATCCTGTCTTCGTTTAAAATTTTGGTATTTTGTTCATCATGGGTTTTTCCACATTAAAATGTTATCTATCTTGATTACTGAACTTTTGATTTCCCCTTAAAGTTTGTGCCCAAGGCGAGTGCCTCACTTGTCTCACCCTAATCTTGGCTATGACCCTAGGGAGACTCTCCTCCCTCTCCTACCCACAGTGCCACCCAACCCAGGCCCCTGGGCTTAACTGTGATACACTCCCTGGGGACTCACCTCTGCGGCAGTCATTTATATGGGGCATTTTCTTGTGGGTCAACTCATGGCGAAGTTCAACAATCCAATCTGGAATGTTCACCTGATTGTGGGGGAGGGTGGGAGTGCAGAAATTAGTAAATATTATTAAAGCTGGAGGGGACCACAGAGATGAGTTAACCTGGCCTCCCCTCATTTTGCAAATAGAGAAACTGAGGTCCTGAGAGGAGGTTCTGGTCTTAGTGGCTGAGTCAAGATAAGAAACCAGGTCTCTTGATTCTTTTTACTACTCTGAAAAGGTAATCTTGAAAACCAGAAAAGATACTTGTCTCTCCTCAATCAACCACACTCCTCCAACAAAGAGATTTCTGTGAATGAGCATTAACAATCACGTCTCCAGCCTCCTTCAGC
>NW_006440648.1:41468-48486 GCF_000325575.1 Pteropus alecto | reverse complement strand
CTCCCTCTGTCCTCCTGTCCCAAACCCCTCCCAGGAAGTGTTTCTTGACTACTGAGAACCAGCCTGCCCTCCTAGACTCTACACACCTCACATACTACTCACTCAAGGCAGGAATACCTGGCATTTTCATGCTGCTTGGCTGAGCTTGTCTCCTCCCTCAGACTGTCAGCTCCTAGAGGGCAGGCACTGTAACTGCCACCTCTTTAGTGTCCCCACCCAGTAATGCATTTCATTTGAGCACCTCAGCTTCACTGAGCCACTCCCAGCAAACTGGGCAGGCCAAGCCCACTGAAGATAGCAGCCATGAGCAAGGGAGCAAATCTGCTTCTTTCAAGCTGGAGGCTGAGGCTCTGGGGTTCTTGCTGGGCTTGGCTGGTAGTGGTGGGATAAGCTAGTGTGACTATGTGTCCACATCATCACATGCCCCATTTAGTGAGCCCTCCTGGGGAGAGAGAATTGAACAAGACCACTTTATCATACGCACCTCCTGAGCCAGGAACTTGAGGGGAAGCCTGACAGACTTTGTCTTCCTCTCCGAGATAAGATTCACAAACCTAGGGTTGGGGGAAAAATAAGTGGCACAGCCCAAGTAACTCTTTTATTCAAATCAGTGGGGCTTCAAAACACCTTGCTGAGTTACTGACACCTTACATTTCCACAACCTCTCCACTGACTATTCTCTCCTGTTCTTATGGTTAGTGTCAGCCAGAGCACGAATGGTTTCATCCAGTCCAACATTTACTGAGAGTCTGCCCTGTTCTGAAGCCATCCATACAGATGAATAAGACACTGCTCTGACCTTGAAGAATTCAGTCTAGGATAGTTATAACACAATATAGCATATTATGCTAGAACATACTGTTATAAATGCTAAAACATAATACTATGTTGAATGATATGGGGAGCACAGCTAAACAACGGAGAAGGTAAGAACAGCTAGGGAGGACCTCCCAACAGACAAAGGGTATAGGATGAGATGAGCAAAGACTTTGACAGATGAGAAAACTCAGTAGCAGCTTTTTTCCCAATGTACTTGAGAGAGCTAGAACCACTCTGAGTCCCTTTAAGTCAGGAATTCCCAGCCCATGTCTCCACTTCCATAACTCAGTAACCTTTCAGTGTCCATGGAGAAAAGAGGAAAGGGTGGTATGGGGTAAAGTTGGAAAATCCACATTAAATCATGGCCAGGGACATTGAACCGTTCAGGAAAGTTCCTCTGCGTGAAAGAGTTAAACGGGAAGAAAAAAAACTAAACTGTCAAAGTTGGAAGAGTCCCACAGAGATGACTTGGTCTGAACCACCCCCACCCCACATTCCAAGAAAGAGAAGGGGAGAAAAATGGAAGACAAAAGGCTCTCAGGAAAAGAAAAAGAGGAATGTGTGTTGACAGGCAGTAACAAAAGCTGTCAAGTCAAGCAATCGCAGGGTAACCCATAAGCAGGAAATACAGTCATTTTTGCTTCAGGTAACACCTGAAGCCAAGATTCAATTATCATATGCTACCCCCTCCCCTTCCCTATCCCCCAAACCACCCTCCACCCTACCCATGTAGGTCTTACCTGACCAACGCCATGCCATAGAGCAGTCTGAGTTCATCAGTGCCCAAGCCACCAGTTGCATCCATGAGCTTACAGCGTACCAGGTCAGCAGTAGAAGCCACTGCCAGGGGGAGTTCGTTGCCTAACCTAAAGGGCCACAGTCCAGCACCATCATAAAGGTCCCTTACACTAGTCCACCCTCCACCTCAGAACCTAGGTTGCTTTAGGTTATTCCAAAGATATACTGGCTCAACAGTACAGGAACAGCCACAAATCAAGAAGGTAGGAAGAGGAAGGGTGATATTCTTGGAATCCAATGGGTATGAGTGGCTGGCTAGGTTACACACGAGACATCTAACACAATCGACCAGCAACGCAGTGTGGACATGCCCCTTTCTTTCACCGTGAAATCCTCAACTCATTTTGTTAGAGAAGACCCTTATCCCTTGTCTGCTCCCAAGTCGATCTTACCAACTGTACTGCAGTGCCCCATTCAAACATGGTTTTGCAGGCAAGTCACCCCAAATCTCCCTAATTCAAATCAGAATTCCACCCTGGGGTACTAACCTACTCCTCAAGCCCTGGCTCAGCCACAGTGGTCCTTCCAGCACCTTCCCCAAGATGAGGATAAGGGTATAAACTCAGATTTGACAAGATGCTTGCTGAGACACACCCCCTTTCTGCAAACGGGATTAGTACAAGAGCTTGGCTGCGACTTGCCCCCAGGCATTTGAGAGAGAGGCAACGCCCAAACCACTCATAGGGGTACCAAGGGGTAATTCTGGGGAAGACTGGAGAATAAGGCCTTATAGGAATTCCACAAAGGAAGAGGTGAGATGCCATCCAGGCAGGAGGGCGGAGCCTGTTGCCTTACCTGCTCCTCCACACCGTGATGCGATTCAGCGCATACCGCTGCAATTTATGGTCGTCACAGAATAGATATACCGTCACCTGATCCCACTCGGCCCTACTGAGCCAGGCGACCACGATGCGCTGGGCCCAGAGTGGCGACAACCCTTTCTCTTTGACACACTTCCCGCACCACGCACTACACACGCGATCCATACCCCGGGGACCCAGACCTGACCCGGCCCCGTTTTCCCACCAGAAACTGGGCTAGACGCCAAGCCTTGTGTCGCGCCACTCCACACAGCTTTCAGTCAACGTGCAAGCCTCACTCCAAACCGCCGCCGCGCCAGCAGCCAATGGGAGAGCGTGACCCCGACGCAAGTCCGCCTCCCGGCATTAGCGTGGCAAATCAGAATGTGATAGCTAGGGGACGACCAAACCACAAGTTGGGGTTACAGCCTCGCCGGCCGGAAGTGTTCTTTTCTGAAAGCAAACGTACCAGCTGCAAGCGTTCAGGCTCAAGGTTCCACTAATTTCCTGGTTTCCCCTGCCACCCGGGGCTGTGTCTGGACAGCAGGAGGAATTTTAGTTTGTGCCCCCTGGCGGACATGGGAGGAATTGTGATTGTCATGTGTACTGGAAATGCGCTTATGTTTTCATTGCCACGAATCAGCCAGCACCTGACCCAGTAAAACATTATGGACACTGAAGCAAGACTACAGAGCAAATATCTAATATCTAAAGTTGGGTCGAAAAATCTGCTGGGTTTTCATATCTGTACAGTGAAGGGCTTAAAATGTGTGATCTCTAGGTTCTCTTCCATAGCTGAAAATTGTAGTTTACTCAGCCAGCATTCCACTGCTATGTTGGTTTCAACATCCACAAAGGTATAGTTTTCCTGAATAATTCCTTGGAATTCTGGAGTTCTGAGGGGAAAGCAATTTTATGAAGCTCTTGTGATTCTATAGGTTGCCTAAAATGTGTTCAAGACTGTCCCAATCCTCACAGAAGTTGTTTTCCGAACTAACACTGGAGAGAGAACTGTTGCTAGCAATCTTAACAGCATTGCTGTGAGTAGGCTCTTTTTCACTTTAGGGCAACAAATTCCAATCCATTCTCCATATATGTTGCTTTCTCCAACCAGATTCTCCTAACATGCAGTCTGCCGGTGGTTCTTGAATGGCGGTTACTCTGCCCTGAGTAGTCATGCCACCCAGTAAGCCAAGTGTCTGCCAGAAACCAGATGCCCTTTCACCTTCAGGATCTTGGCTCTGTGCAGGCAAAGACAGGGAGATGGCTCATATGAACCCTCAAGATCCAGTCCAGTCAGAGAAGCTGTCATGTCTGCAGGACTCTCATTAACATTTTGGGGGTTTATAAGCTAATTATGGACAGTGATTTCCAGGTAAAGACCTCTATCCTTTCCCTTCTCCATGAAGCTGAAGGTCTCCCTATTCGATGTGTTCCAAAAACACTTGACCAAAGCACATAACTAAAGTACTGTGTCTAATATGTGGCAAATGAGGCCTGAGACCTATTGAGAATTAAGGATTACTGGATAAAGTGTGTTAATTCCTTCTAATATACTCTTCATCTCAGATAATGTGTTCTTCATTTCTATTGGTTCCCTTTTATCATTTCCATTTCCATTTTTATGTTTTTTTTAATCTCTTTGCTAAAGTTCTCACTGAGTTCATCTACTCTTCCCCTAAGTTCATTGAGCACCTTTATAACCAGTGTTTTGAACTCTGCATCTGTTAGATTACATTAGACCCCATTATTCCTGGATCTCTGTTCTGTTCTCTCATATGGTTTCTGATTCTTTGTCTTCCCATTTTGGCTACCTTTCTGTGTCTGTTTCTATGTACTAAGCAAAGATCCTAAGTCTCCCGGTCTAATTAGCGTGGCTTTGTGTAGTAGGTGTCCAGTGGCACAGTTCTGAGAGGAGTCCAGCTGCAGGCCAAGTTTAGCCCTAGCCCGTACCCCTCCAGGGCCACCTGTTAAGATTCAGCAAGCAATCCACAGATGCTGTGCTTATAGTTGCCTCAAGAAACCACACCAGAAACCGAGGCCAACCGCCACCAGTGTGAGTCTTGGCGCTGTTCAGCAAGTTTCACAGAATTCACCTAAGACACAACTGGAAGTAGCCTGGGTGGGGCCGCAAGTTGGAGGAGGTGGAGTTTCAGGGAATCCTCTGGGCAGAGCGACCTCTGTTATCCAGTGATGACGTCACAGCTATGGCGGCGCTGTGTCTGGCACGCTGGTAGGGGGAAAGGCTCAACAGAGAAACAATAGATACCACCGGCCCTTCTGCGCAGGAAAGCCTCGCCCTTGGCCCTCACTCTGACAACTCAGTGTCCTCCTGTAAGTCCTTGGTTTCCCCTCACCCCACTGCCCACAGCAACCTACCCGGCACTGGTGCTCAGAGTAAGCGAGTTGGTGACCACGGAAGTTCGGTTGTGGACACGGCACCTTTAAAAGGCATCCTCAGCTGCTGGCTGCTGCTGCCGTAACCTCTGTCCCACTCAGCCCCTCCTGACCTGGCAGCCTCATGTCTTCACTCCCTCCTACCTTCTACCATTACAGGTTGATTAGTTATTTCTCTCTCCAGTTGTAGTGCTTCTGTTCATCTGGATCCCAGGTGACTTTGCTTGTTGTTTGCTCTGTGTTTCTGTCACAACTTTGATTTGATTGCAAGAGGAATGAACAAAGCTACTATCATTTATGCCATTTTTTTTTCAAATTTGGTGGCTTTTACAACAGAAATTTATTATCTTACAGTTTTGGAAGTCAGAAGTCCAAAATCAATATTATTTGGCTGAATTCAAGGTGTTGGTAGGACTATAGTCCCTCTGGCTGCTCTAGGGGAGAATCCATTTCTTGTCTTTTCCAGCTTCTGGTAGCTACTGGCATTCTTTATCTTGCAGCCACATCACTCCAAAGGCTAGCATCTTCAAATGTCTCTCTGATCTGTCTTTACTTCATCTTTCCTCTCTGTATGTAAGTTCTCTCTCACCCTCTGTCTACTACTTGTGATTGCATACAGGCTACTACTTGTGATTGCATACAGGTCCCAACTGGATAATCCAGGATAATCTCCCCATTTCAAGATTTTTAATTATATTTGCAATTAAATTTATATTTAATTTACTTTACCTAATAAAGTAGCATTGTTTACTTTTATTTATTTTACCATATAAAGTAGAATTCACAGGTTCCAGGAATTATGATGTAGATGTCTTTTGGTAGTGGGGGTGTGATTTCTTCAGCCTACCATAGGCAGTATGAAATTCATCCTGGCACCCACTCAAGAATCCAGTGGGTTTAGATTAAATAAACATTCTCCAGGTCTAAGGTATTGCCTATGAAATCTTGAAGTTGATCAAACGTGTCTTCGAGCTACTGCTTCCCCTTGTTTATTTCACTATTCCCCTCCCTCTAACTCTCCAGCCCTACTTTTGTGCATCTCATTCACCTAAGGCAGTTTTGAGACCCCTACTGAGTACATACCTATATATTGATGCCCTTCAAGTCTCCAACTCTGGTTCTAATCTCTCTCTGGAGATCCAAATCCATTTAATCAACTGCCTCCTGCACTCAATATTGACCTGTCCAAAACTAAAATACTTTCCCCATAAATCTGACATCCCTTCTATACCCTTCTATCTCACTAAATGGCAACACTATCCAAACTTCAGTCTCTGAATTCTGACAGCATGGGCTTGGACTTTGGCATTACTACTTACTATGTGTGAAAATAAGAGCAAGCTATTTTTCTCCATGCTTTATTTTCTTCAACTGAAAATAGAGAAAAAAAAGTACTTATAGGACTATTGTATGGATTAAAAGAGATAATTATAGAGCTCTTAGAACCATGCATGACACATTGTAAGCACTTGAAATATTAGCCTATATAGTTATTAACATTATCATCTTTCACTATCCCACTCCCTCCTTCGCCTCATGCTTCCCATCCTCACAATTACATAATATGTCCAGTAAATTGTACTTATCTTTTTAATCAGTCTTATCGACATCCTCATGGCCGCTGCTCTAGTTCAGGCCTTCGTCCTCTCTGGACCATAAACTACGTGCCTAACTGTTCTCCCTGCCTTCATGCCTTACACAACAGAGAAAGAGTTTCATAAACTAGAACCTCATCTTATTAGAATCATAAATTCCTGGACTGTTTTCCTGAAATGGTATTAAATGACTTTTCAAGGATTTTTACAATTTGACTCAAATCTACCTCATGTCTGTTTACTCCCTGCACCACATTGAAGTTACAGCTAATCTCTGAGTACACAAACCTCTTATGAGCCTCTATGTCTTTGTATATTATATTAGAGATATTTAGAATGCTTTTCTTTCTTCTTCTTTTTGGCAAACCACTATCCATTCTTTAATATTCGGGATCTTTTGTCAAATCCATTTCTCCCAAGCAGAGTAAATCTTTCAGGTTCTTTTCTGAACTCCCACATCATACTGTACATTAGAAGAAGGGAGGAAAAGAAAGCCTTGTTGAATGACTACCTGGGGCTAGGCCCTAAACTAAACGCTTGACAACATTGAACTTTATCTGAGCCCTGGGCTCCAAAAAAGCAACCACAGTTGAGAAAATGCCCCACTCT
>NW_006440648.1:28449-41328 GCF_000325575.1 Pteropus alecto | reverse complement strand
ACAACATCGACCAGGCATATTCTGAGATAGGACCATCTCCACACTTCCTCTTGACTCCCATAAGATGACTTGATGCCTCCTTTGTTCACCTACCTCTTATAAAACCTTAACTTTCCTTTTTTCTTTCTTTTTTTTTTTTTACCTTTGAGCATTCTCTCTATGGCTATAACCTGAATAAAATAATCTCCTTAATTGCCCAAAGCATTTCGTCTTTCACATGGTACTCATAATTATATGAAGTTAGTTTTGTTCTCTTCAGTTTACAGATGACAAAACAGAAATGAGCTGCATAGCCTAAGATGGTGCCATTAAGAAAGGAGGGAAATGTGATTCCCTCCCAGATCTGTGGCTCTGAAGCCTAGGTTCTTTCTACAACACACAGACAGGGCCTATGATTTACCTGTTTACCGGTCTGCTTCAGACCATGAGAGCTTCAAAAGCAGGGGCATCCAAGGCTCCAATTAGACTTAATTCTTGTTTGCTGAATGAATTCCTGAATAAACCACATCAACTCCCACTAAGGGAGTGTTGCAGTGTTTTTCAAACTTTCTTTTTAACCCAAGCATCTTTTTGGTAAGTAGGTAAAACAAATGTGAATGGCTGAAATTCTGAGCCAAAGGAGAATTTACACTTTAAGATGGAGAAATAGTGCTTTATCTAAAGTAATGGGCTCTCTGAAGAATTTCAGGCCTGATAGGGGGCAGGAGAGCTAATGTCCCTTTCAATATCTCCAGGCTTCTAAAGCCCTGAAGTGGCAGAATTTCTTCGAAGAAGTAAATAACCCACTTGAGACTGGAAGCTCTTCATTGGTCAGTGTGCCACATTTGTCATTCTATCCAACAATACCTCAGAATCAGGTGCTGGGAGATGATAGCAGATAAACACAACTTAGGATAATTGCCTGCTTCTGTTGTAAGATTCTCTCTAGAATCATAATATCCTTCCAATGAAGCAGGCCGCAGAGATCATTTTAGCCTGTCCCTAGACTAAGTAGGTTGCATCTCAGTGCAATAGGAACCTATACATTCTTAAGGATTTGTTTAAGACTCTAACAATGCTCACAGTAGGAAGTCATCATTTGTGTTTAGCTTCCATCTTTTGTGATGCATTAGCAATGTAAATTCTTTCTGCTTTCTGACAAAATGGTGGACAGCCTTATAGATTCAAAGTTCCCACTCAACTCTTAATCTACCTGAGCAGGTCCTCTGTTCCAATTTTCAGATTATGTAATCTTTCCTAACACAGCCAGATAGTCCTCTACTACTAACATGAAAGGTTAGATTGGAGCAGTGGATGAGAGAGATCAACCCTCTTAGGGATCTATCAGCATTTTTCTAAGGTAGTAGGTTTTAAACATTTTTGGATTCATACCCATTGTAAGAAATACATTTTATTTCATGACTCATTTCACACATACATATGTATAACTGAAACAAAATTTCCACAAAACAATACTTACTTTTACTGCATGCAATTCAACCCTAGTTTATTCAGTTCTATATTTTGGAAAATGCTGGTCATCATTGTCATATAAGTGGATCATGGACATACAACACTAGCACCTGAGAACCAAAACATTCTATTTCCATACTTAACCTGGATATTGAGAACTGAAACCACACCTTACTGTCTGTGCTAATGTCATTTTGCTCTTCTACTCTCTTCATTACTATGACTTTACTTTTCCAGGACTCCCTGCTCAGGCAAATGGTTCATTACCAGAGCATCCTGAAAAACCCAACAATTAACTCTTCAATGGAAAGCATCAACAGAGATTTTGAAATGCCCTATGAGTCTTTAAATCCCTCATTTCAAAATTCTTGTTTTGCTGTTTCCACCAATCCTGGGCTCTTATATTACGATCCTTACCTAATTCTAATCAAGCCCCTGCATTGAAAGACCTACCTCAAACCAAACTTCCAATTCTCAAGTTTTAACCTTGCCTTCCCTCCCTCTGTGATACCTCTTCTGCAGCTTTGCAGAGGTGATTTCTCCTTTACCCGGTAAGCAAGAAACTCAGCTTATACTTATCAACAGGCTGTGTTGGTGATATTTGAGGATCCAGCTTTCCATATGCCAAAGGGTACAGACACAACATGGAATTCGTTGGGGGAAAACTTACAAGCAAGCTGAGAAGTAGCAGAGCACACAGTCTCCCGAACTCTCCTTATTCCATGGAAAAGGCCAGTCACAGATATTCTGTGTGCACTAAGGCCAAAGTCACAGCAAAGTGAACAGGAGCTCCACCTCCACACTGGGAAAAGGGACTAAGGCGACACCTAGTTTCTCTAAGTAACAAGAAATGTATCAATGATCTCTTAGATCAGGAACAATGCTAAGGAGTGTGCATGATCAGGGCCAAGGTCTGCATACCAAGAGCCCTAAGAAGATTCTTGCTTGCCAGGAACACTGACATCAGCCAAAGGCCTTGTCTTTCCGCAGCTGACTCAGTATAGCACAACCAGCTCTCAGCTAAGCTACTTAAAAGGGGAAGGAAATGAGGCTCCATGGATATCCAGATTTGTTTCTCACCAATCACCCCAAAAGTGATTCCACAAATGAGTATTAGTTGCAATCTGCAGTTCAAAAAACAGTGCTCTAACTTTTGGGATGATTAATATGGTCATTATATTGATTGTGGCTGTCTACGACCATGCTACCCTGAACAAGTCTGATCCCATCTGACCTTGGAAGCTAAGCAGGATCGGTCCTGGTTAGTACTTGGATGAGAGACCACCTAGGAAGACCAAGTGCTATAGGTGTAAAAATAAATAAAAAAATAAGGGATTGCAATCTGTGAGATCAACTAAGGGTCGCTTTGCCTAAAAACAAAACAAAATAATATATATTGATTGTGGCCATAGTTTCAAGAGTATACACATATACCAAAACTCATCACATTTTACACTTTAAATACATGCAGTGTATTGTATAAAGATTATACCTATTTAAGCTGTGAAAAAATAATAAAAGAGATGAGTAAGAGTGGAGGATATACACACAAGATGGGTTGCATGTTGATAACTGTTAAAACTACTTTTGCCTGTGTTTGGAAACTTAATTTTTAAATAAATTTAACCACACAAATATGAAAAAAAATTTACAAAAAAACAAACAAAGAACCTGTTCTAAGGATCTGAATCATGGCTGCACAGTTATTATGAGAGTGGAGAGTGAAAGTTGCTCCAAAGCCCAAGCAGAAATAAATTACTTTATGTAAGTAGCCTTCTGTTACCCTGGTGAAAGAATTTCTAATATCTTAAGGGCAAAGAAGAAATATGGGAACTAAGTGGTATTCATGCATTCAACAATTCATGAAGAAATATTAATTGAACACTCATGTTCTAGGCACTGTTCTAGCTACTGGGGATGCAACAGTGAACAGAACAAAGTCCTGACCTTCGTGTAGCTTACTACATTCTAGTGGAAAGAGAGAGACTACCTACAATAAAACAAATACCGAATTATATAATTTCAGGTAATGATAAGAGTTATATAAAAAAAGAAATAGGTACAGGGATAAGAGAGTTACAGAGTTCAAGGAAGACCTCTAACGAATGGGCTCAATCTAGAGTTAGGAGTGAAACATTGGAAATGGAGACAGAGGAAGAAACAAGAAAAGGGAATTAAATACTAGAAATGAATGTATTTCCTAGATATTGGAAGGAAAGCTCTAAAGATAAGGGAGATACTGCTTAAGTGAAATGTGTCAAAGCCCCTGCCCTTACCCTACTAATAGAGGGGGATAAATACAGAGTTTGGGCAGGCTAAGTCCTAAAGAGTTGGGGCTCAGGAGTCTAGTCCTAGTGCAATCTTGGGACCCTTAGGAAACACCCAACTTCCTTCTGTCTGGGCAGGTTCTGTTAGAGTTGAAACAATACAGCTGGTTTCTGGGTGATCAACTTTCTGTGCCATTTTTTACTTGTCCAAAGAGCCAGCTGTGCCCTATATTGCTCAGAAATTGACCGAAAAGTCAGAAAACCAGAGCTTGGGGGCTGGACATCTAGGAACTGAGAATTGTTAAATCCTGGTCAAGGTAAAGGACCTACTCCACTTGAGGGAGTGTGACCTCAGATGAATCCTCAATACTATCGCCATGCCTACTACCACTCTACTACCTACCAATTTTATATTGTTTTAATTATATTCTTCCAAACAGGTTTATATTTATAGAATATGTAAATTGCTATTAATTATGTAAGTCTGATCATATAAATATTGGGGATAATTTGAATAGTCTTCTTTTGTGGGAATCATCCTTCCTATCATTCCCATAATCTGTGTTGCTATGTTATTATATATCTTTCCCTGCACATAACCAAATATTTCATGCATAGATGTACATATTATTTCTTTTTTCTGAAATGGGATCATATTATAAAAGGGCACAGCAAAGTGAACAGGAGCTCGCTTTGCTGTGCCCTTTTATAATATGATCCATATTATAAAGACTTTTCTACATATTGCCTTCAACAGTATCTCATTAAAGCCCCTTCAAGTCATCTAGTACAGCTGCAATTATTTCTTTTTCATGGTGGCATAATATTCCGTGGTAGGAATGTACTAATTTTTTCAACCACCCCTCATCATTAGGCATTCATTTTGTTACTATTTTTTTGCCATTAAGGGATATGATGCAATAATACTCTTGTACAAATTTGCTGGAGAGGCAGTGTTGTAGTACATAATTCACAGGGCTATATCTGGTGGCCATGCTAGGAAGGGTAAACAGGCTCTTAATTTAAAAACAAAACAAAACAAAACAAAACAAAACTGATTTGTACTGTTTGATATTTCCATGGTTTAAATACTTTCATCATAGCTGATGTCAAGCTACCAATGTGAAAATACTGAATGCAGAGTTGGGAAGAGATGCACACAATTGGCTCCAGCCAGTATAAACCCATTCCAGAACATCACTGTGAGGACTAATAAGAAATGTGGAGTTCTTTATGGTTTTTATTTGTTAATTTATTTTCATGGCAAGAAGAAGAACAGCACCCTTACTAGTAGGTCTGCACTGCATAACTCTATATGGCACCATTCACATCTACATAAAGGGAGTTGTACAAAGCACAACTGTTCTCAGTAGTACTTCCTAGTATCTCTAAAATGATACCATTTTGCTTCTTTGTAAGGCTTACTTGAAGGTACAAAGCAGACGTTCTCAAAGTTTAGCATGTAGCAGAATCATCCAGGGTGCTGGTTAAAAGCAAGATTACTGGGCTTAACTCTCAGGGACTTGAATGCTATAAGTCTGGAACGAGGCCTGATATTTTGCATTTCTAACAAGTTCCCAGGTGGTGGTAACATTGTTGATTTAGGGACCACCTTTTGAGAACCACTGGTATATAGTAAACTAGGTGTTTTCTCTGTGAGCAGGATATACATTGCTGGAATACTCAGTTAGACTGTCTGCCTTAGGGAATAAAGGCTCACAGTAGAGTGGGGTCCAAACTCAGATGCCTATTGAGTCTGGCAGATAACAGAAGTATGTGTAGGGGCTAGCTGGGGTATAGAAAATGTTACATTTAGGATTAATTCATTTGCTTTGAGATTTAGTTATGTTAAAGAAAAAATTCCATTGAGCAAATTTGAAGATCTAATTGGCTTTATTAAACAATTCATGGATCTGGCAACATCCCATTTAACATTAGAAGAGTATTCTAAGGAGTGGTACCAAATGGAAGGTTTTTATAGGAAGAAGTGTGTGACAGGGTAGCTATTAACAAAATAAAAGAAAGGGTTGTTTTTAGATCAGGACAGCATATTTTGGGGAGAAGGGAACAGCAAAGGTTTTATTGTGCAGATTGCCTCTTCTTGGGGAGGTACAGGATAAAGAGGGCCCATGTGACAGATTATCTTATTGGTGTTTATCAGAAAATTCCAGAGTAGTTGATTAAGATTTTACATTTCTGGTGAAGGTCAAAACTACAATTAGATCAGGTATTAAGTCTAGGTTTGGTATCATCAAGTGACACCATTTTGGGCCTGTGGACTTCTGTTTAACAGGAACTTTAGAAAGGACAAATTGACCAAGGTCAAGGACATTGGGGGGAATGAGAGCTAGACAATGAGGCAGGGGAATGGGGTTGAGATGAGGGAGAGTCAACAACTTAGGACCACAGTATAAAAGAGATATCAAAAGGGAAGGAGGAGGGCCTATGGCCTCCGTCTTTTCTAATACTCCCCCACCTCCATACCTTAACATCTGCCTCAGGATCTTCAAAGTCCAAGGTATGAAAAGAGCCTGCTGAGTGAGAATTAAGGATACGGAAGTGTGAGGAAGTGTATTGGCTTGCACTCAGCATTAATGTGGAAGGGCCTCTTTGGACTACAAGTCTCAGATTCCAGAGAATACAGTGATATGAGCTCTGCACTAGGTGGCAGGACACCCTAGTGTTTCTGTCCCTCTTTCGCCTCAAAACAGTGAGCCAGACTCTTCTCTGGACTTCTCTATCTATAAAATGAGAGCTTTGGGGTAGATTACATCAACAGGTCACTTCTATGAGCTCTACAGTGCAAGATGTGGCCCCTTTTGAGGGCTGGCTCTGGAATCAGGAGCTGGAAACATTCTTGCAGAAGCCAAGAGGCTGGAGGAATGGACTTGCTGCCTCCTCGTAACTGACTATCTTTCCACTCTCACTTCCCCAGCTGTTACTTCTCTCCAGGCCTTTCAGGGAGCTCAACCAATGACCAAACCCTCATTGCCATCATACTCTGTGGTGTGTGTGTGTGTGTGTGTGTGTGTGTGTGTGTGTGTGTGTGTGTGTGTGTGTGTGGGGAGCATGGGATAGGTTGCAGGGCACAAAGCTAAAATTAAGAAGTTAATAACCTGAGTTTTGGAGACTCCATCTTTTCATCTTTAACATGAGCTGTATCTCATCATGACAGGGATGTGATAAACCCAAATCATGTGACAAACAAAACATTTCACAAGAACATTGTAATATTGTAAGAAAGGACTGGATTCAGATTCAACCAGTCTGGGTTTGAATCCTATTTGGGCCACTTTCCAGAAATTTGACTTTGAGCTACTTATCTCTCTCACCCTAGAGTCTTTGTTTGTAGCATCTAATAATATATACTAGACCAGTGTTTTTCAATCTCAGCACTATTAACATTTTAACCCAAATAATTTGTTGTTGTAATAATTTGTTGTGTATTGTGGGATGCTTAGCAGCATCCCTGGCCCCTACCCACTAGATGCCAGTAGCACTCTTCTCCCCTTAGGTTTTAGCAACAAAAAAATGCCTCCAGACATTGAAGGTTAAATTACCTCAGTTCAGAAGCACTACCCTAGAACATAGAGTCATTGGGAAGACTAGACATTAGAAGCACGTTGTAATTTGTTGGACTTATGTACTTTTTATAAATGTTTATGATTTTGATTAGAGAAATACAGAAGTATATTAGTTTGTGAGTCAAACAAATGAGGACATGAGATAGTTGTATTGTGCTTTCATTTGGAGAGTTGAGAAGAGAGGATGAAAAACAGAGTTACCAATTGTCTTGTCTGCCAGAACTCAGGTATTTTCCCATATGAGACTTTCAGTGCTAGAACCAGGAAAGTCCTGGGCAAACGGGAATGTCACTCTAGTCAAAATAGGCAACATCAGTATGTACTATATGCTAGGCATTGCGCTAGGCACTTTACACATATCGTTCAATCCTTACAACAAGCTTGTGACAAAAGTAACATCCCTATTTCCTTGGACAGACAACTGAAACTCAATGCGGTTGAATGGTCTAGCAACAGGCATTTGGGCAAATCTACTCAAAGGAGGTGGGATAGCCTTCCAAAAACTCTGTGGAGCAATCCAGACTCTCTTCCAACCCACTCTGGGGTCTTCCTTTCCCTCTGTCCTTGGCCCAGGAGCAAAGGAGGGCTACCAGCATATAGCCAGTGACTTGCTAGTGACAGTGTGGGCACATAATTCTGAACATATTATGCCCAAAGCCTTTAGCATGAAGTAGTCTGGAGTAGGCCTCCTCAGAGTATACTACTCCACATAGGCAAAATCATCTTCAGGTTAAGGAGATGGTCATGAGAAAAGGGAGAGTTCTAGGAAGATGCATCTGCAAGATTGTCTTGGCTCTGTTTAGGGACATTACCCTTGAATATGAGGAGGTAGGACAAAAGAGTTGAGTGGGGTAACTTGGGGTAGAAAAGAGACAGCAAATCTACTGTGCCATTCTGGAGCTCACCTTTCCTCAGTGCACCATTATTTCCCAGCAATTCTCAACACTCCACCCCAACTCCTACGGGGGAAAAATGTTTTGTCCCTGGAAATCTCTGCCTAATAATCTGGCATCACAAGCCCTTGCCAGGCCTTTTGGAAGGAAGCTGTCTTTTTCTGGGATGAGGAATTTCCTTTAGGAGTCTGGGATTTTCTCTTCTGGTTGCTAGAAAATAAGCTGTTTGTCTCTGATGCTCTCCTTCTTGCCTGCATTTTGATATCCTAAACAGCTATCCTAACTCTAGCCTTAGCAATCTGAAAACAACCTTGCCTTTGCTCCTAGTACCCACAGTGGAATCTGTGTGCTGCTCACTACTTTCCCATGAGTATCTTTTGATTAAAGACCAGGATTTATTAGTGCTGTTGTTTGCCTAACAGAAACTGCTCACTCTCATCACAGTTTTACATGTTCTTCTCTGAAATCCAAGGCTGCCAGAAAATAATATTCTTTGGTGTATCCCCCTTCCATTTCCTGGATGCAACCTCCTGGTGTCCAAACCAGCGATACTTCAGAAGGACTGGCCTGGTCTTTGGGCCAGCGATGCTATCAGAAGCATGATAACTCAGATCTATCTTTACACTAAAATTTCTGAGGCAAACTCTCCCAGAAGCATGGACTATTGGAGCTAGAAGGACCTTTAGAAGATCAGCCAGTTTAACTTCCTAATCTTGGAAAAAGGGAGTCAATGATGATCAGAAAAGCCAATGGCCCAGTCTGAGATCACTCAGTGAGTTGAGGCCTGAGCCTGGCACGAGAATCTACAGCTGCTGAAATTTAAATTATTGTTCAAAAGACTTATTTTCTGAACACCATCCTAGCCCTGGTAGAGATTAAGGGATTGGAATTTCTAGTCAGGAGTCTGACTGCATGATACCTTGAACTGAAGAGCAGCCTGCTGCTCCCTTGCTCCTTAGAAAGGTCAGTGTCCTCATCCAAGTGCCCAGCCCCAGCAGGACAGAGTTGGAGCAGGGATGAAGGAAGCCAGATGATCAGAGATTGGTGAGGTGATGGATCCTGGATGTAACTCATTTGCTTAGCTTGGCATAATTAAGTTAAATAATTGAGTTTCCACTATTTAGATTTTTTTATTTTTCACTTCTGTAAATCTCTGTTAAACTACCACCACTAGCCACCAATATGTGTTAAGATAAAGAGTTTGAGCCATTTCTCTCTTCTTCTTCTTCTTCTTCTTCTTCTTCTTCTTCTTCTTCTTCTTCTTCTTCTTCTTCTTCTTCTTCTTCTTCTACGCATATATGTGCTGTGGGTTGCAATTTTATTTTTTAATTTTTATTGTTTAATTAATTTATTTTTTATGGTGACATCGGTTAATGAAATCCAATAACTTTCAGCTGTATACTTTAACAGTAAGGCATATATATATTTACACTGTGTGTTCATCTCCCATAGTTAGATTTCTTTCTGTCACCACATATGTGGGCTGCAATTTTAGACAAGTATATATGTTGTCTGTTGGGAAAATTGTTCATGGTTTTTATGAAAGAATGAAATAAAGAGTAGGAACATTGAAGACTAACAGATGAGTTGGTTCTAGCCTCAGTTTGAACTAACTTTAGCAACTTGGGCGAGTTGCTAAATTTTTCTGAGCCTTGATTTCTCTAGCTTCAAAATGGAGTCTATCATACTCACTTCAGTGGGTTGTTGGGAGGATTATATGAAATGTTGGTAGAGTGCTAAATGTCTCGCACACACACTAAGTGTGTGTTCAGCCAATAGGATCTATTAACATCATTGTTATGGTCCAGATATGCTGCTAAGAGCACTGGGAACTCTAGGTATATTGCAGCCACTACCCTGGGAAGCAGTACACTATTACCCTAAGCCCTATCCCAGCTCCCTCATCCCTTTTCTATACTCCAAAACTGTAGCTGAGCCCCATGTGATTTTAATGCCCCTAGTATTTTTGACAACTAGAATTAAGTAATTTAATTCTTAATTATAACATAGGTATAGGCTTTAATTAAATGTTTCAATTGCTTTGGTTGTCAAATAGCTCATAGTCAAAGATTAAGAAAGTATATTAATAGTTATGTTTGAAGGACTGCCTGTAAAGCAAGTTCCAGGAGAAATGTTTAAAAATATCCTTTACTTGAGATAATAATAAAAAAAAATACATATAGTTAGTTAAACACAAAACAATGAGAGCTTAAATAAAGTCACAAGATGTCTAGTTTCTGCTTTTTGCTTTAAAGATAATGTCACTGACAAACAATTAGATATTTTGCAGAATCTTGGTTCTTCAACCCAGCACCCCTTGTTCTCACAATATAATTTTGTGTTTCTTTGTCAAGCAGGAGATAACTTCAGGGTCTCAAGGAGAATTTATGAGTTTGTTTTGCAGAAGGAAAGAATGTTTTTAAGGTGCTACAACCAGCTGCTGACGCTCGGGAGTCTGATATGAAAAAAGCATCATCTTTGACTAAAGAAACAGACTTCTCTTTCAGTTCCCAGTAACTCTCTCTCCACTCCCCGCTAGCTGCATAAAAACTCCCTACTTTCGCTTTTTGGGAGAGATGAATTTGAGAGATCTTGCTCTCCTGTCTTCTCGCTTTAGCCAAATCAAACAAACCTTTGTCTTATCTCTAAGCACCAGTCTCAATATTTTGGCTTTACCTGCTCA
This sequence comes from Pteropus alecto, assembly GCF_000325575.1. Lineage (NCBI taxonomy): Eukaryota > Metazoa > Chordata > Mammalia > Chiroptera > Pteropodidae > Pteropus > Pteropus alecto. The sequence continues at coordinate 30,449 of NW_006440648.1, read as the reverse complement.
TTTTGATGCAGAACAGGGTAAATTTTCCCGAGTGATGCGGGGAGACCAAGCCCTGTACCGAGAGAAGAGGGTCCTTTGGTAGAGAGTGTAGAAAGAATTCAACACATACTGAAGTTTGAGTCAAAGGAAAATTTTTTAGAAAAGGGATAACACTCCACAGACAATGTAGTCTCCTCATAGAGGCAGAGAAAGAGAGGGACAGTGAGGAGACAGAGTAAAGGCACTGAGAGGGACCACAGTGTTCAGGGAATTCAGTTTATATGTCATTCTTTAATTCCCATTTCCTTTGATATGGACATGCAGTGAGGAAAGAGAAGGATATATAGCATAAAAAGTTAAGAATATGAAGAATGAAAGGCCTGATGGCAGTTCCTAGCCTTTAATCTGTAGGTTCCCCATGGTTTTAGCCATAGGGAATGATTCTTGGTTCCTGCTTCTCTTTGCTCAGGTGTGGGGAATGGGTTGTTAGCAATCCCAACAGAAATCTTCCTTTGTTCTGAAGGTGTCCTCCTGGCCTGGCTGCAGGGCTGATCACCATATTTCAGTCTTTGAATGTGGCTTGATAAACATTTTTAATTCTCTTGCCTCCTTCCTATAATAATTGGGCACACGAACCTGAACTTTGGGAGATGATTCTGCAATAAAACCAGTTTTTGAGTATGGCTAGGCTAAAGGGAAGTATAGCAATTAAAAGTACCCCTTTCCCTCTAGTTGCTTAACTACTTGACTAATATCGTGAGTATGTATCTTAACCTCTGCATTTTTGCATTGTTTTAGAATTATCTGTTTATGTTATTGTATCTGTCCAGCTAGATTTTAAACGAGGTCAAAACTGTCTTAATTATTTCTGATCCACCAGGGACCATCATTAAACCTACAACAAACTACTGTTCAGAGAGTAATTAAGTAAATTAACAAATGAATGAGCCCCAGAATCGAAGGACTGAGTACTCAAGCTCTTTCTAATTGTAGAAGAGTCTACCTCTTTCCTTAGATCACCATCTGCCTGCCCAAAAAGTCCCAGATGTTTCTGGCAGGTTGGTTCTAAGCTATTTTGAGATGCTTTTCTTTTCCCCACACCCATCTCATTTGAGTTTACTTCCTGTTCCTCTTTGTGTACACATAATTTCCCACCTTTATTCTGGAACTTAACAGTCAGAGTTAAAGTACAGTGTGTTGTATATTTCAATTCAGTACCCCGCTTAAGAGTGGCAACTCCTGGTGAGTGTGTTTGGCTTTGGAATCTTATGGTTTGGATTGAAACTCTGGCTCTACCACTCATGTATTAGCTGAATGACCTTCAACAAGTGGCTTAACCTCTTGAGTCCAGTATCTATATTTGCAAAGTGATATAAAAGATTTGTAAAAATCTTATTTAATTACTGTGACAGCCCTATGGGGGTATAGAACTGTCACAAGGATTAAATAAGATAATATGTGCAAAGTGCCCAACATAGTGTTTGGCACATAGTAGATATTCAACCAATATTAGCCTATCACTTGTTTCTGAAAAATAACCGCCATATTACAGAAAAAAAATGTAGAAAATAGAGAAAAGAAGAAAAAAATATTTGTAGTTCTGCTAGCTTCACATAACAATGTTTGGCCTTTGGATGTCTTCAGGTGTCTTACTCACTTTTGTAATCCCCATAGTGCCTGGCACATAGTGAGCACTCAGTCAATGTATTCTATTCAATTGACTTAGAAGAAAGAAGTAAATAAATGGCAAGCATATGTAGAGATCTTATCATTTTACAAAATTCATGTCCACTACACATTTTTTTACACACAGCAACACTTTGAGGCTAGTAGACTGCCATTCCTTCCATTTCATTGAGGAAGAAATTGAGACTCAAAGAAGTACAAGTGATTTGCTTGAGTCCGTACAGCCAATAAATAAATAGCAGGACCTGGATTCTGGCTCAGGGTTTTTAACTCCCAAGCCTGGGCATTTGCCACTGTTTATCCCTCACTCCCTCAGCCCAGTCTTCTGAGAAAGC
>NW_006440648.1:22409-28427 GCF_000325575.1 Pteropus alecto | reverse complement strand
ATTCCTGCTCCTAGGTGTATAACATTCCCAGGCTAACTGCCCAACTATGCTCCCTCTTTAATCTTAGCCCCTAGGTCTTGGGATGAGGAATAGAGATGATGGTGGATGACGGGATCTTGGATCTGCCAGCTCAGAAAGAGAAGGAGAAAAGACATGCCCAGAGGGGCCTGGGGTCATTTCCACTGGGAGAGGAGGGAGTAGAATTAACTTTAGAGAATGTTCAGTAAACTTTAGGAGAAAGTGAGCTCCCCCTTGAAGCTCTTGTCCAGACAATTGGGAAGGGATTCTGGGCCACTTCAGGTTATCTCCGTCTCTAGTGCCGGGAGCAGGCCTATGTTCCTGAGATATCCCTACTTCTACTTTGCCTCTGCCCTTGGCCAACCTTTTCTAGTATTTAAATCCCCACCCTAAGTTGTGGGCCTTTGCAACTGCTCCCAGTTGAGCTAAGCTAAGACTCAAAAGAAGCCACCTCTCCCCCATGCATCAGCCCCTGTTTCCATCCCCACACTCTACTGCAGGAAGCTGACCTACATACCTGTGAGGCCCTCTCTGGCCTGTCTTGATCCCTGAGATCTAAGTATGTTTTCACAGATTGATGAAATGTCCCTGCAGATACTCATTGAGAAAATCCAGATGATAGAATTCCAGCAGGAGTTCAGCAAGTGTGGGTACAGCTCAACCAGAAAGTCCTTAGAGAAGGGTGGCAGCAAGGAAAGTGGGATTAATGTAGGAATGAGGAAAAAGAACTAAAATGTTAAATCTAGCTATATTAAGAGACTGCAATATGCTGATCAGCCTTAAAGCCAACCACTAGGAAACCTATAGAACAAAGGAAGATTTCTGCTGGTATTGCTAACAAGCCATTTCCCCACACTGTAAAGAGAAAACAGAACAACAGAGCCCTTAAGTGGCTGCCATTCCTTCCATTTTATCATTAATAAAATCATTCATTCCCCATGGCTAAAATCATGGAGAACCTGTGGATCAAAGCCTGGAAATTGCCAGCAGGGCTTTCATGCTACATATTCTGACCTTTTCACACTACATACTCATCCCTTCTCACTATATGCCCATATCAAAGGAAAATGAGTAAACAAAGTCTTTATTTATTTATTTATTTATTTATTTATTTATTTATTATTTTCTTAATTTATTTTTATGGTGACATTTGTTAACTAAATCCAGTAAGTTCCAGCTGTACATCCTTTTATTGAAAAAAACAAAACAAAACAATGTATAGCACAGTGAGTTATTAGAAGGATGACTCCCTTGTAACTGCCGTTCATGACAAGATTTGTAACTTTGTCCATGAGTCTGTTTTTGTCCTGTTCATTCATTACTTTTAGGTTTATATCCCACATAAAAATGATATCATGTGGTTTTCAACTTTTTCTGTCTGGCTTATTTCGCTTAGCATGATTATCTCGAGGTCCATCCATGTTGTTGCAAATGGCGGTATTTCATCTCTTCTTATGGCTGAGTAATATTCCATTGTATATATGTACCACAGCTAAACAAAGTCTTTAAACTGTAATTCACAGGAACTAAGAATGATATATAAGCTGAATTCCCCTACTCTGGCTTTTTATCTTGTCTAGGCTTTTTGTCTTCGCTTTCTATTTTCTTTGCTTTTCCCCTTCTCTAATAAATGATCCTTTTGACTAACTTTGGCAGGTGTTTGAATTCTTTCTTGTGCTCAGAAAAGCAACAACAACAACAACAACAACAACAAAAACCTTTCTCTCTCAGTGCAGGGCTTGAGAGAACTCCCACACTTGGGAATTTGTCCTGTCCTTCATCGGAATGCGTCAGGGGGTGGGGGTTGGAGATGCATAGCCATACTTATTTGCTTCTAGTCTGCTGAGTGGGATTTGCCTCCCTGGGCCTTAAATGCCATGTGAGTTTAAAGAAAAGGACTCTCAGAATGTTCAAATTTAGATGGACTTCAGACGTCTTATTCCACCTGAGACTTGGAGACTTGACCAAGTAGGTTAATATCAGAGCTGGGATTTGAATCCAAGGAAAAATGCCTAGACAGTGCCCAGCACAGAGTTGGAACTCAAATGTTCATCCCTTTCTTCTTCCTGACTTTTTGCCTAGGGTTCTTTTTAGGATGACCAACTTGTCCTTGTTTCCCAGGGATTTTCTCAGTTTTAGCATTGAAAGTCTTGAGTGCTGGGAACCTCCCTCAGTCCTGGGCACTCCAGAACCATTTGTTACCCTAGATCCCTTACTGCTTTCCTCTCGCCACCATGCTTCCCTTTGGGAACTTCAAGCTTGCAGACAGAGTTGAAATTACTTCTTGAGAAAACAGAATATATATTTTTTTTCCCCTGAGTCTGGCATGTTTCACCAGCATTGCGTCTTTGGATTCATAGAACACTTTATGATTTTTAAAGGTATTTATAGACATTATCTGGTTTGATTCTTCCTCTAACTGTGGGAAGAAGATGATCATCAGTCTATTTTACAGATAAGGTATTGTGGACTTAAAAAAAAAAAAAAAAAGGACAAGCTCAAGGGAGGCCAGCATGGTGGGCCCTACAAAGTCAGAGTCTAAAAGTAACCACGTAGGATGGTCTAAACATAAAAATTTCTATTCAAATGCATATCATGGCAGGTAGTCACATCCTGGGCCTATAGCTTTCTTCACAAATGTCAATCTTTACCTTAAGTGAGCCTGTCTTTTTTTTTTTTTTTTTTTTTTGCATCTAAGATAACATACCATAGGAATGTCAGAGTAATTCTTTTTTTCCAGAACCCTCAGGGCACACCCACTGCACTAAAACACAAGATCACAGAATTCCTCATGGTTATCTTGTCCCCTTGCATACCATCTCTATAAATGCTATAAATGTTAGTTATTAATTCCCATGTACTAACCAATGTAAAAGAAGTATGTATCCCTCTGTTGTACTTTTTATTGAGTCCCAGAGCTTTCTTCACTTTACTTTCTCCCACTCTCTTAATCTAACACCAATGAACCCACCTTATGTCTCCTTCTTTGATTCTAATGTATAAAATAAGCTGCAAAACTGCCATTCTCTGGAGCATTTTTTTAATCCATTGAGATTTTGCTTCCTGGCAACTGACCTCAGTTCGGCTCAAATAAACTCATTAAAATTCTCAACAGATTTGGACATTTTCTACATCGACAGTACCCATGGCTAAGTACTCATGGGTTAGTTTGTTTGCCTAAGGTCATAAGCATGTCTGTGGTACAGAGGACAGGGGACAAGCAAGCACAAGGTGGCAGCTGCTGCTGCTGCTGCTTCTGCTGCTGCTGCTGCTTCTTCTTCTTCTTCTTCTTCTTCTTCTTCTTCTTCACTTTTCCCCACCCCCAGTTTTATCGAAATATAATAAACAATGAGTTACTCATATTTACATTGTACAATTCAATGAGGGTTTTTTTTTCAATTATAGGTGGCATATAATAATATACCAGTTTCAGTTGTATAGCATAATGATCAGAGATCCACATAACTCGCAAGGGGATCACCCTACTAAATCTAGTCACCTCTTTCTCCTCAGACATTTATTACAGCACTGTTAACTCTCTTCTTCATGCTACACTCTACATCTCAATGTTTATTCTGCAACTATCCATTTGTACCTCTTAATCCCTTTGCCTTTTTTTTGGCCACCATCCCAATCCCCCTCACCTCTAGTAGCCTTCAAAATATTCTCTGTATCTATGGGTTTTTGTCTGCTTTTATTGTAATTGCTGTTTATTTTGTTCTTTAGATTCCATATGTACATGAAATCGTGCAATATTTGTTTTTCTTTATCTGACTCTCTAAGTCCATCAAGACAATATCTTCTTCCATCCCCTTCCTTTTAGTCTATGTCTTTTAATCTGAAGTGAGTCTCTTGTAGGCAGTATATGTAGGGGTCTTGTTTTCTAATCCATTCAGCTTTCTCATCTTTTGGTTTGAGCACTTAGTTCTTTTCCATTTGAGGTACTTGTTGATAGGAATGTCATTATTACCATTCTTTACTCATGTTTTTGATACATGTATTTTTTCTTCCTAAAGAAGTCCCTCCAATATTTCCTGTAATACTGGCTTGGTGTTGATAAACTAATTCCTTTAGTTTATTTTTTCTGGGAAGCTCTTTATCTGTCTTTCAACTCTAAATGATAGCTTTGCTGGATAAAGTATTCTTGGTTGTGGATTCTGGGTTTTCATCATGTCAAGTATTTTGTGCCAAGCCCTTCTATCCTGCATAGTTTCTTTGGAGAAATCAGCTGCCAGTCTTATGGGTGCTCCCTTGTATATTACTAACTGCATTTCTCTTGCTGCTTTTAAGATTCTCTCTTTGTATTTAACCTTTGACATTTTAATTATGATGTGTCTTGGTGTGAACCTCTTTGGGTTTCTCATTCTTGGGACACTCTGAGCCTCCTGGGGTTTTATGTCTATTTCCTTTACCAGGTTAGGGAATTTTTCCATCATTATTCCTTCGAATAGCTCTTTAACATCTTGTTTTCCATCAGGTATGCCTATGACACAGATGTTTTCACACTTAATTTTGTCCCGTAGTCTCCTTAAATTATTATTATAGTCTTGGCTCATTTTTTCTTGCCATTCTGATTTAGTGTCCTTGTCTTCACCATCCTCTATATTGGTGGTTTGATCCTCCTCTTCATCCACTCTGTTTAGTCTCTCTAATATATTCTTCATCTCGGATAATGTGTTCTTCATTTCTGACTGGTTCTTTATAATTTCCATTTCCATTTTTATATTTTCTATCTCTTTGTTAAAGTTCTCACTGAGTTACTCTACTCTTCCCCTAAGTTCATTGAACATCTTTAAAGCCAGTGTTTTGAACTCTACATGTGTTAATTGTTTGATTCCATTATTCCTAGATCTCCGTTCTGTTCTCTCATATGGTTTCTGCTTCTTTGTCTTCCCATTTGGCTGCCTTTCTGTTCCGTTTCTATGTACTAAGCAAAGCTCCTAAGTTTCCCAGTCTTATTAGTGTGGCTTTGTGTAGTAGGTGTCCAGAGGAACAGTCCTGAGAGTGGTGTAGCTGCAGGCCAGGTTTAGCCCCAGCCTGTGCCCCTCCAGGGCTACCTTTTAAGATTCAGCAAGCAATCCACAGATGCTGTATTTATAGTTACCTCGAGAAACCATACCAGAAACCGAGGACAGCTATCACCAGTGTGTCTTGGTGCTGCTCAGCAAGGAGTACCTGACTTGCAGAGGACACACCTTGATGTGGCTTTGGTGGGGCCAGGAGTTAGGGGAGGTGGAGTTTCAGGGAATTCTCTGTTATCCAGTTTGATGATGTCTCAGCTGTGTCTGCACACTGTGAGGGGAAAGGGCTCAACAGAGGAATAATGGATATCATCGGCACTTCTGCCTGGGAGAAAGTCTCCCCTCTGGCCCTCGCTTCGACAACTCAGCCTCCCCTGTAAATCTCTGGTGTCCTCCAAGCACCTGACCAGTGCTTGTTCTCAGAGGGAGCAGGTCTGTCACCATTAAAATCTGCTCACGGACACGGCCCCTTTAAAAGGCATCTGCAGCTGCCGGCTGCCATAGCCTCTGTCCCCCTCAGCTGCTCAGGACCAGGTAGCTTTGTGTTGCAGGTTGAACAACCATGAACAACCAAGGTGACAAGGCATCTCAGAGAGAAAGAGAAAAATCCCTAGAAAATAAGCTTGCAGACATAGAAATATGCAACTAAAATGACAGATAATTCAGGATAATACTTCTGAAAAAACTCAGTGAGTTCTGAAATAATTTATATCAACAATTTCAGGACTTGAAACAACTAGATCAGCAGAAAGAGTTCTTTAGCAAGGAGATTGAAACCCTCAAAAAAAACAAATAGAACTTCTGGAGATGAAGTACTCACTAAAAGAGATGAAGAATGAAATAGCACGCTTGGGAAATAGAGTCGATCAAATGGAGGGAAGGATCAGTGATATCGAAGACAGAAATCTAGAAATACATCAGAAGGAAGAAGAGAGAAACCAAAGAATGAAAAATAGTGAAAGAGAAATAAAAGAAAAAG
>NW_006440648.1:13840-18694 GCF_000325575.1 Pteropus alecto | reverse complement strand
TAGTATATTCCACAAACCAAGAGAAGACTGGATAAGCTAGAAGTGAGAAGAGGGATGAGTGACTTTAGATGGAAGTAAGGGAGATCATACAGGACAGATCATACAGGACCTTTATAGGAGTTTGGATTTGATTCTTATTAAGGTGTGAAGCCGCTGGAGTATTTTAAGGTCCTTCTTATTGCAGCGTAGGACCAGAATGGAAAAAGGAGTAGAAATAGGGCAATCAATTTAGGAGTTGATATAAGGAGGCAATATAGTGTTGTGTTAGATATGAAGGGTTTGGAGTCAGGCCAAAGGGGGTTAAATATGTGGTGACAGAAAGAAATCTCACTGTAGGAGGTGAACACACAGTGTAAATATATATATATATGCCTTACCGTTAAGGTGTACAGGTGAATCTTATTGGATTTAGTTAACCACTGTCACCATAAAAAATAAATAAATAATTAAAAATGAAAAGAAATCGTTGTTAGTTGTAGATGTAAAAAGGAGCTCTTTGGAAATTAACTTTGTTAAGTTGTTAGTTTGGCATGAGCGATAGGAGTAATGGCCTAGCTCTGTAATCACAGAAACTTCCCTTGAAGACCTTCCTTAATGACCTCTCAGAAACACCTCCTTTTAGGGTTACAAATTACCCCAAATCCTAGAGCACTAAGGCCATAAAAGCTGCTGACTAAACCAGCTACGAACGCATATGCAGAAGGTACTGCCTATAACTTCAGCTTTATTATACCATCATCATAATCTCATGACTATACCTAGAAGTTCATGAATCTAATTATAACAGACTGAATTCTGGGTCAGCACATGTGCAGCAGGTAAAGTGTTATATAGCAGCCAACTGTTAGTCAAGGTGACCTCACGTACGGATCATCTAGGCTCTCCCATCATGTACCAAATATAAACAGACCTTCCTACTTCTGCATTGTTGCAGAAGGGAATATACTCTTATCTTATCTCTTTACCTCCCAAATTCCACAGGGCTGCAACCTTCCTTAGTGTGGAGAGCACACTTCTTCTAAATATATTTTCAATAAATCTTATTTTTCCTAAATCTCACCGACCTGTAATTCTTTGCTGCCTCGATGGGGAAGAACCGAGGAACAATACAGTAGGCACCAGGCCTGACTGGCCCAAGGTCAAGGTTTGGCTGTGATCCAAAGTCTGGCTGTGATCCAGCCCCACGGCTAGGAATAGGACCCCAGACTTAGAAAATATGTAAACATACTTCAGCTTATTGTATCACGCATGTGTGGCTGAATGTCATTTGTGTGCCATGTGTGAGGAGCCATGCAGCCTCCTGGAGAGCAGAGAAGAGATAGAGAGCAGAAGGAGATAGAGAAGGGGAGAGCAGAAGGAGATAGAGAAGGGGAGAGCAGAAGGGGAGCACAGAAAAGGGAGCAGAAGAAGTGCGTGCAAGACTGCGTGCCCCGGGCAATAGACTGCTCCCACAACAGAACTGCATTTTCCAATAGAAGTGTGCTCTGCACAGTAAAGTTGGATCCTGTCGTTTCATCCTCCTGTCTGCCTCTTGTGCATTCTTCCAGCTACAGTCACACCTCGAACCTTCTGGGTCAGCAGTACTCTCGGGCTCTGACAAATACACCACACAACACTACAGAACTGCCTACTCCTCCCCTATGCCACTGGGGTGACGACAGATTTCACATCACCCCAGGGATAACGACTTCACAGGGTGATCTGATCATAACTTCCTAACTGGGCTGGTCATGGTAAGTAGTCAAGTCCCAGGCTTATAACTTTTTTACTGAAAGGCTTATTTTTGCCTTAAGCAAGCCCTGTGCATTGTTTCTGTGCATCTAAGTTAATACACCTTTGAAATAAACCCTAATCACCCTAAAGGGAGAACATAATCTTGTTAACTATCCTGTAATCTAATCCCTCCTTGTTTTTTCTCATCCTCGAGTAATTTTCCTTAACTTCCCGTTCCCTCCTTAATCTCAAATGCATAAAAGAAACTGAAAAACTGTCATTCTCCAGAGCATTTGATATCTTGCTCCCTGGCATATGTCAGTTTGCCTCAAATAAACTCTTATAAGAATTGTCTACAGGTTTGAACTTTTCTTACATTGACATACTCTAGTCTCTGATTTTAATTCCTCTGGGATTCTGTCTTTTCAGAAATAATTATGATTGTTAAGAGTAATAATAACTATATTTTATTGAATGCTGGACATTCACTAAGCCAGCAGGACAGGTAAGAACTTAGGCTCTAAAATCAGATGGTCTGAATTGGAATCCAGCTCTGCCACTTTCGAGTTGCGTGGCCTTGGGCAAGTAACTTAACCTCTTTGTGCCTCAATTTTTTCTAATTTATAGCTCAAGAAAAATAAGAAGTGCTGAGCATAGTGCCTGGCACTTAAGAAGTTAGATATTATTATATAAACTACCATTTCTTTTTCCCTCATAGCAACCCTATGAGGTAGGGATCATAATTATAACCATTTTACAAATGGAAAAAAATAAGGCTAAAGCAAGTAGACAACATTCCCAAAATCATACAACATGTGTCAGCAGTGGGTTTCAAACCCCAGGCAGTCTGATTTCAGAGCTTAGTCTCTTAACTCATTTGCAATACAGTTCAAAAATCACCCACTTGTCCTCTCTGCATAATAATAAATCTATGGATTATAAGCAAATTATAATTTTCATACATGTACACTGCTTTAGCTGTTTATAAAACACTTTCTCACACACTTCTCTTGATCTCCACAACTATCATGGGCAGAAGAGCTTCTCTTCTGTTTTATAGCTGAGGAAATAAAGGCTTTTAGTCTAAGTGATTTGCCCAAGGTCAAACCATTGGGTAGACATGGGTCCCAAACACAGGCAGGTTGTCCCTTGTCCCACCATGAGAGGCATGGAGGGAGGGGGAACCAAAACTTAACTAGTTTTGCTTTCCTAATATCTAAAGTAAGGATAATTATAATGTATAATATTTTGTAGGCCTGTCTGAGGATTTAAAGTTCCTCAAAACTTCAGTTAGAGACAGACAAATGATTGAATCAATGAATATTGATTCATTCAATCATTTTGCAAATATTTATCAAGTGCCCTCTAAGTGATAAACATCATGTTTGGCCCTGGGGACACACAGTACAGAATAAGCAGGCAAGGTCTAAGGGAGAGTTTGAGAAGTTATTCTGTTGCAAGCCCTAAGTTTCCTTAAAATGTCATGTTTTATCTTAAGATTCATGAAAAATTTCTAGTCCAAAATATTCTGTTTAATATTAAAACAATGTCTCACAATTATTCACCATGGAGGAAAATTATTTTTTCAAGAAGATGCATCATGTTTACTGTTTGATTTCTTGGAAACCTACCTGGCAAACAATATGTGAAAATAGAAGCTACTGTACTGGATGATTATTGAGTGCCAGGCACCTATTTAAATATTGATGCAAGTTAACTTATTTAAATTTTACAACATTCTTTTGAGGTACATGTTATTGTCATCTCCACTTTATAGATGAAGGGGGTAAAGGCAGTGAGAGGGCAAGTCAATTGCCTGAAGTTGCTCAGCTAGCAAGTGGTAGAGCTGGGATTTGAACCTAGTCAGTTTGGATCAGAAAGCCACTCTTTAACCACTCAATTTACTTGACATTGAGACTTGTGTGCCCTCATTAGTGAATCTTTGATTTTAATGATTCGCAGTAGGAGCTCACTAAATGTGTATTTTCTCTTCCTCCATCTTCGTGAGCCTAATCTTGTCTTTTATACTACATCAGCAGCTGATGATGGCTGTAATGCAATTTGCTGTTGGGGAAGATGTCAGCCAAGGCATAGGAGCTGGGGAGCCTATAAAATCCTTTGCCTGGAAAGTCTTAGACACAGAGATCACCCTTTCTTTAGCCTGAGTTTTCCTGACCCATTGTTTCTCACAGATGGTGGTGGAACAGGAGCCTCAAGACATCTTGAACCCCTCAAATCTTTGGGAGGCCTGCCTTGCTATTGCTGCTCTCAGGTAGCCCCCTACCACTTTGCTTTTGGAGAAGGGGGCCTTTTCCCTTGCTTTTTTTCTGCTCTGAGGGATTTTGTCTGCTGCTTGGAGCTTTAGCAACTGAACAGGAACTTGAGGGTAATGTCCAAGAAGGAGATGCTTCTCCTCTGGGTGGGCTGGCTCCCAACTCTAAGCCAACAGTTATTAAATTGAAATGAGAAGTACTTCTCAGATACCTGCCTGGTGTGGGACACTTGTTCCCGAGCTGACTGGGTCCATTCTTCAGAGATCAGGCCACAGAGTCCAGGCCTAATGGCTCAGGATCTTCCTGTTTCTTTCCTACTTCATGCTTGGGAGCAAGCCCCTTTTTCTATTTACACCCCTTCGCTTCCCTCTGACCCTTCCTTGGGCCACCTTCTACCTGTTCTTTCTAATTGTTCCTCCTTACTAGTCACAGGGGTCCTTTCCTAGCAAACTCAAGTCTTCTCTGGAAGATCAAGAGATGACAATTTCTGGCCTCCTGCTTCCTGCCACCACGGGAGATCCTGTAGCAATAAGATTGCTTTAGGATAAACCCATCTTTGATTTGTATTCTTTTCCTATATCAGCAAGTAATTCTCCAACACCAACTGGGTGTCCTATAATTCAACTCAATTCTGACATTATCTACCTAGAGATAACATCAGATCTCATAAATTAAGTTCTCAGACCCACAAGACTGTCCCCCAACTGCCACTTCAGAGGCTAGTTGCAAGTCCAGGTTATCACCTGTGCTTCTGACTCACTGGCTATAGAAGTCCTCACGACTCTATCCTCAGGTTCAACTAATTTATTACAGCAGTTCAAAAAACCCAGGAAAGCATTTCACTTATTAGATAACCAGTTTATGATAA
>NW_006440648.1:8787-13794 GCF_000325575.1 Pteropus alecto | reverse complement strand
GGCATGGAGTTTCCATGTTTTCTGAGCACATCATTCTCCCAGAATATCCAGGTGTTCAACTACTTAAAAGCTCTCCAAATTCCATTCTTTTAGGTTTTTATGGAGGCTTCATCACAAAGGCATGATTAATTAAATTATTGGCCATTGGCTAATCTATTGAATCTCCAGCCACTCTCCTTCCCTGTAGGTCGGAGGTGACGGGGACTGAAATTTCCAGCCCTCTAATCATATGGTTGGTTCCCCTGGTAACCAGCCCCATTCTTTGATACTTTCCATAAGTCATTTCATTAACATAAACTCAGGTGTGGTTAAAAGGGGTTTCTTATGAATATCAAGACATCTTTATTGTGCTTATTGGTTAGGAAATTCGAAGGGGTTTAGGAGTTCTGTGCTAGAAATGGGGAGGAAGACCAAATACATATTTCTTATTATAAATCACAATATCACACCATCCAATACACAGGTGAGCAATCCCAGCTGACCAACCAGCTGGCTGACTGAATAGCTAACTCACAATCTCACTGACTCAATTTACTGAATGGAAGAATTCTTTGGATTGATCCTCTAACTAACTCCTCATCCTGATTCAATGATTAACCCTAACAAATTTAGCTGAACATTACTGACTGGCTGGCTTAGATCCTGACTAGGAAACGACCAATTAACTAACTGTAACCAACTGATAGTACAGACTGATGATGTATGGGAGGAAGAATTTTCCCTTCTTCCCTTTTAGGTTGTGTGGCTGGTCTAATAATTAAATTGCCATAAGACAAATTAACAGGAGAAAAACAAATTGAATTATGTACATACAGGGGGAACAAAGATAGGAGATCCAAAAGTCACCCAAGCATTTGAGGCTTATATACAATCCTATGTTAAGGAAAAGGATACAGGCCTGGGACTTCAAAGGGGAGGAAAGCAGCTCACAGGAATGTAAAAGGAGGAAATGTGTGATAAACAAGACATGCCTTGCCATGCAGGTAAGTCTCTCAGATGAAAAAGTTATCTCTGGTAATAGTTTTCTTCCTGGTACAGGCCCCCTTTCTAATGTAAATTTTCCTTACAAAAGGGTTACTTCTATTCTGTTTTCAGAGCTTCTCTTGTGTCTGCAGTTGCTCAAAATAATTATTATGCCAAAGGGGCATATTTTGGGGTGACATTCTGCTACCCTCCAATGAGTTGGAATGTGCTGTTCAATTAACTGGTGCTGACCTACTAAAGCCTGACTCATTAGGCCTGACTCATTCACTGATAAACTGAGCAATCAACACTGGCTGGTTGACTAACCTGCTAACAACCTCTGCAAATAAAACAACTCTCTAATTAGCTGACTGACCTGACCAAGGGTAGGAATGACTGATTAAAACTTGCTGTGTAATTAAAGAAAGGAGACAGAGTGGGGAAATTTGACTGGATGAATGGCTGGCCAGCTCTTTCTAAGACTCAGACCCCTCTGGAGTTTGGGGCCTTGCTCTGGCTGCCTGTGGAATAAACTCAAAGGGCTACAGGTAGATCCTCCCATTCTCTATGACTGAGGGTCTGCAAAGCCCAGTTTCATGGGAAATGTGACTTTCCTGAAGGTGAGTGAGATAGAAGAGAATGTTAAACAACAACAAAATTATCTTCCACAGCTGAAAGTCTTTTTAAAAGAAAAGGTTTATTAGGCCATTGCTAGAGAAATAAAAAATGGGTCTTGGGGCATGGAGTCTAAACCACCAGCAGCATGGCTATGTAGGAAAGATACCATGTCCATCATCCCAGAGTTTTGCGAGCATTTTTATACATCACATAGGGTGGAGAAAGATATAAGCCATTTTGAAAAGATTTACATTAGCTATATACAAAGGGGGTAGGAGAAGCTGAAGCAGGGTTAGTTCTGAAATAGGCACAGTGGAGTCTGCAACAGAATTTATAGGCAAAAAGGGGAGGCTCCTGGGATTCAGTGACACCTGGCTATTCTTTTTCTTTTCATATAATATCAGAAATAGCCACCTGGAAGTTACACTAAGGAGTGTTGGTTTTGCATTGCAGTTGTTAACTGACAAACCCCTTTTTGGAGTTAATTGATTAATGGCTTCCACTCTCTGGCCTGCTGTAATTTAATTTAGGACATCTTAGAATTTCTTCATTGTCAGGAAATGGACAGGATCCTAGGAGATGCTTCTGTCAACCTAAATAAAGAAGTAAACTGAGGCAAGCTCCAATTACTTGAAATTGAGTTTATTTGAGAATAGTAGAGGAATTGCAATTTGGAAAATGCATGCTGTAGCAAGCTACAAGTGAGCTCATTGAAGGTTTGTGTGGGCTGTTTTTATGGGCAAGGAGTATAAAAGTGGGGAAGCTCAGCCAGAGTCCAGGATGTAGTTCATTGGCTTGATAGGAAGAGATTCTTGGTGGATGTTCATTGCTGAGGGGATAAGTCTCAGTTTTTTTTAAAATCAGGCATTTACAGGAAATCACCCTCTCAGTTAAGTTTTATTTTTCTAGGGCACATGCGTGAGATTCTCCATTTCCTATCCTCTGGTTCTATTTTAGACTGAAACCCTTTCACAGTCAGTCCTATGCTCAAGTATAGGCTTGAACCCTGTGTGGTACTTTTCTCCTTTGTGCAGGGGCAGAGAGGGGCAATATGGGAAGAGGGAGTACCCAGACAGAGATGAAAGGAACCATGTAGCTTTAGTTTAACACTTTGTGGAGATGCTTCATGCAACACTGAGATAGAAGGATCCAATTATCAGATATCTTGCTTGGAAGGAGGTGAGCGGTGGGGTAAGAGTGCAGGATAATAATAATAAATGCACAGAATAAATGCAAATACCTATCTACACCGTGAGTAGTAAAATATATAAGTAGGAGTGGCGAGTATATAAATAGTTATGTATATTTATATGAGTATTAATATTAACACATGTGTAGAAATATTGTGTGTACAATGTGCGAATGTGTATATTTCCATATATGTATTGTGTGTTGTGAGGCCAAACAACACATGTTGTGTGAATAGGTGTCTCAAGTCCTTTTTGGATTGAGAGAGGTTAGAAAGGAAGTGCAGAAAAGAACAAAAGGTATTAGGCAAGTGTGTGTGTGTGTGTGTGTGTGTGTGTGTGTGTGTGTGTGTATAAAACTAGGCCTTACAACTTGATATAACTTCAGAGGTTAAAAAGAACTTTGACATCCCTTACCTTACAACTCACTGTGAAGCATGCCGACCAAGTTTTATTGTCTCCATTTTCTAAATAAGGATTTCTAGATAAGCTCAAAAAAGTTATGTGATTTTTCCAAGGTCACACAGTAAGTGAAAAAGCAGAGACTGAGACTTAGGTTTCCAGATTTCTATCCCATGTTTTCTTTTCCTTATGCTGTGCTAGAAGCAGCCGGGTACGTTTATTGGTATCTCATGTGATCCTGTGAACAAATAGACATGTACTATGGGCATTACACTGGGAATACCTAGAGAACAGGGGTTATAAGCCACTTGATTTCTCAAATTCTTAGAGTGAGATCAGCAATGGTAAGAAATGAATGTATTTGAAAAGTAAGAGTGGAAGGAAAACAGAAGAATGGAAAGTAGGTAAGAAACAAGAAAAAAATTTGAAAGGTTGGAAAAAATAAAGCAAAAAGAAAAGAAAAAAATACATTAAAGAGAGCTTCTTTGTGATTTGAAAGGCTCTTAAGAAAAAGAAGATATACTGGCAAAAACAAACATAGAACTCAGAGAAACTTGGATTTAGAATTCACCTCCCACTTGTCTATGACCTTGACTGAAGTTTCTTCCCCCTTTAAGTCTCAGTTTCCTCACCTGTAAAATGGGGTTAATACATGCTAATTCTTAGGGTGGTTTGTGAAGAAAGCTTGAAAAGAGAAAATGTTTGTATAGCATGTGACAAGAGCTCGATAACTTAGTATTCCCTTTCATTTTCTTTTTGTGCCTTCATCTCATCCCACACTTTCAGGCACTCCATGGAGAGCCTAGAGTCCCAGCCATCCCCTGGCTCATCCCCTAAGAGATTTTCTATGGACAGATGAGGCAGGTCTTAGACCAGGTGCTTCAGGCTTCATCTCTGAGAACCCTGACTTCAGCAAGGTGCAGGTACAAGCCTGGCAAGGCCTCTTTGACTCAAGAATTGTCACGCATTTCCGGAAGATGTAGGCTGCCTAGGAGGAGATGGTAGGAGGAGGAAGGAGGTAGTGTGCAGAAGAGGTTAAAACCAGGTTTGAATTTAAAACAAAAAATAAAAAAAATTTGGGAATAATCCAGTAGTTATTAGCCCATGGATAATTGAGAGTTGGCCATGTTCTCTGAGCCTGTTTAAAGCCTTTCATTATTTGGGTTAAATGTCTCCTGGGCCCTTGCTAGCTATGTCATGGCTCCAACTACTGCAAAGCACCAGGCATGCCTGAAGTGCTTGCGTAGGCATGACCAGGGCCTAAAATGCTGGGAGACTCGGCTTTGCTCTCTCCAAGTTTCTATTTCCCCTCACCTTTACCAACTGATCTAGGGTTAACTCAAAACATAGCTCCTCCACATACTCAGAAGACTTATAGCTGCCCAGCCAGCAGCCAAGGAGCTTTCAGCAGTGCCTACACCCAAGGACATTTTCTGCTGCTCCCATGGATGTTATCTATTCCTGTAACCAAGCAGCACACCTTGCTCCCATCCGTAGGAGAAGATGGCTACTCCCCCAATGAGATAACCTCTCCCTCTGCTGTGTGCATAAGAAAACTGCTTGCACTTAGTCAGCAGCAGTTTTATTCCTGCAGCTTCAACTGGCTGCTGCTGAAGAATTCCTGCCTTGTGAGTAATAAACAATATTTCTCCTCTGGTCCTGCTGGTGGTTTTGCTGGAATACCCAAACCCAGGTGTAAGTTCCAGGTCTGGGGCTCCTGAGTTACAATTGGTGTAGCCGGCAGGATATTCCTGAAAGTACTCCAGTTGAGTCAGCTTCGAGTGAGGTGGGGAACATGCCTGGTGGGGGTCTGCCGGGAGAATCCCAGAGTGGGACT
>NW_006440648.1:2954-8708 GCF_000325575.1 Pteropus alecto | reverse complement strand
GGCCTCTTACAAGTTTTATTGAAAGTAAGTGAATTGTGTTCTTTAAAAAAGAAGGAGCTGTGGACCATAGCAGCCACAGTGGGCTGGCCCCTTCTTCGGGTGCTGTGTGAGGCTACCGCTAAAGAGTTGCAGGCTGAGGAAAGGGCGAAGAAAGTGGAAGAGGAAGTAAGGCTAGAAAGAGAACTGTGAGTCACACAGGTCAGTAGCAAGGATATTCTGGGATGACAGAATATCCTTGCTACAGACTAGTGAACAGCTTCAGGACCTAGCCTGTTGCTTTGTAAAAGTTTGGGGGCAGAAGCTGCAGGACCTAGCCTGTTGCTTTGTAAAAGTTTGGGGACAGAAGCTAATGAGAGCTCATATACGGCAGTAAGTGCACAGTCTGAATGGAACCCAAGTAAGTGGGATCCCACAGCAGAAAATTAGTCAGATGAAGAAATAGAGGTGTCCCTCCCAGAGGAAGCAACATGTGTATTTCAGACCTTCCTGGTAATTGTTCAGAAACTGAAGACTCAACAAGAGGGGCAGAATCCAAGGGACCTGTCTCCTCCCCTTAAACATCTACACATCTCCAACTGGCCATAGACATCGATGGAGTTGGTAGAGCTGGCTGCCAGGTTCCTCCAGAAAGGATCAAAGTCCATCATGGAGTGGCTACTTTGCCTCTGGGACACCAGTGCAGACAGCATAATATTGTCTGGGGATAAATTGACCCGGATGGCCTCTGTCACCATCCACCCTTTTTTGCACCAATGCATACATGAGGCAATCTAATATGCAGAAAATATGTTGCTACTGAATTGGCTCATGGTGGGCTGCTGTGTGGCTTGGCCAGATGGAGGTGATTTGCCAATGGCCCGACAGTGCTGGATGTCTATGTTGAAACTGCAGGTGTTCAGGAGATGAGAATGTGTCATGTTATTTACATCAAACCATTTGAAGGTCCTAATGCAGTGCCATTTACTGCACGTATGCAGGACCTCATTATCCAGATGGCCCCACCGGCCTGTTATTGTATTTAGTACCCATCCTGTACACCCTAGTGGGGAGGACAATCCAGGAGGTAACATAGGCTATTGCCCATCTGAGGGGAATTGAACTGGCCAGACAGAAACAGGAGGCCCAAAGGGTCCAGGGGAAACAGAGAGAGTCAATTGTGGGTGTGTAGGTAGAAAGTAAGGATGGCTCAGTAAAGGTGACCAGACAGCAACTATAGATGGATATGATAAGGACTGGGATCAACCTCCCCAAAATTGATAACAACCCAATACAGTACTGGTCTCCCTGTGGCAGCAGCTTAAACCAGAGCAGAAATTCCAACCCATGCTCGACAGGCAGGCGGCTGTCCACACCTTGCAATGGACCTCAAGTGGAGGACACACTCAACCCTTGGCTCCTTTCCTGAATGACTTTCTGTGGGACCAAGACACATTCAAAATATTCACCCATACAGTCAAGATCAATTCACCTTTAACTGGGAAGGATAATAATGGACCTCCACTGCCCTAAAAATGGGGTATCTCCATAGCTCCATTATTTGCCACAGTTTTGTGGCTAAGGATTTGACTGGCTGGGCTAAACCCTCCACCATACAATTGTACCATTATATTGATGATGTCATGCTAACTTCTGACTCTTTCAGATTTACAGCAAGCCATACCCTGCCCCTGACTTTTCCCAACATCTGTAGAACTGCCCAGGGTAAATGAAATATTTCTAGAGGTTACAAAATATATTTATAAATTTGCCAATCTAAAGGATGTTAATTACTTACTTTCCAACTGCCAGTAGAAATTGAGGTCTCTGAGAGTTAAGAATTCCTATTATGATTGAAAGAGAAATATATGTGTTTAGTAACAGAAGGTATAAATTATAGAGATTTTTTTTAAAAATTACGTTTATTGGGGTAACATTGGTTAATACAATTATATAATTTTCAAGTGTACATTATCATTTGACATCTGTATATTCTATTGTGTGTTTACCACCCAAAGTCCAGTTTCCTTCAGTTATCATATATTTGATCCCCTTAAACCACTTCAACCTCCCCCTAAACCCTATACTTGACCCCCTTTACCCTGTCTACCTCTCCTCTCCTCCCCCACCCCTCTAGTAACCACTAGTCTATAGTCTTCTGGTAACCACTAGCCTATAGTCCATGTCCATGAGTCTCTGTTTGTCCTGCTCGTTTGTTGCTTTTAGGTCTATATCCCACATATAAGTGATATCATGTGATTTTCAACTTTTTCTGTCTGGTTTCTTTAGCGTAGCATGATTATCTCGATTTCCATCCATGTTGTTGCAAATAGCAGTATTCCATCTCTTCTTATGGCTGAGTAATATTCCATTATATATATGTATCATAGATTCTTTAGCCAATCATCTATCACAGGACACTTCGGTTGCTTCCTTCCATGTCCTAGCCACCGTGAATAATGCTACTAAGAACATCGGTGTGCAAATATCTTTTTGGATATGGGTTTTCAAGTCTTTGGGGATAAATATCCAGTAGAGGGATTGCTGGATCATATGGTAGATCAATTTTAGTTTTTTGAGGAACGTCCATACTGTTTCCATGGTGGCTGTAGCAATGTGCAGTCCCACCAGCAGAGTATAAGGGTTCCTCTGCCCATTTTTTGGTCTAAGATCAAGATGTTGACAGGTTCGTTTTCTTTTGAAGACCGTCTCCTTTGTTTGAAGATAATCACCTTCTCTCAGTGTCCTCACATGGTCTTTTCTCATCTCACGCATCTCTGGTATCACTATGCCCAGATTTTCTCTTTTTATAAGGACACAAATCAGAAGACTCTAACAGCCTCATTTTAACTTGATCTTCTCTTCAAACACTCTTACATTCTGAAGGGGAAAAAAATGGAATGGGGGCATTTTTAAAACACAAACACCCAAAGTCCCCCATGCCTGATCAATCCCTGCCCTTCCCTCAGCTTTCTTAAAAATGTCAAGGACAAATGAAAAATTTTGTGTCTTCTCTGCAATTATGTCATTCTGTTTATGTTTCAATCTGTTTGTGATATCTTTTTTGTGTGTGTTTATATATGGTATGGTGTTTTCTATCTCCAGATGGTATTACTAATGTAGGGAAGAGGCAAGAGAATTAAAATGTTACATCAAGCTACATTCAGAGATTGCAATATGCTGATCAGCTCTACAGCCAGACCAGGAGGGCACCTGTAGAACAAAGAAAGATTTCTGCTGCGTTTGCTAACAAATCATTTCCCATACCAGTGAAGGGGAAACAGGAAAAACAGAGTCTTTAAGTGGCTGCCTTACACAAATAAAATCATTCATGCTCTATGGCTAAAACCATAGGGAACCTATGGATCAAAGGCAGGGCACAGCCAACAGGACATTCAGGCTACATATTCTTACCTTTTCATGCTACATACTCTTCCCCTTTCCCTTCCTCATTGTATGTCCTTATAAAAGGAAATAGGTAAACAAAGTCTTTAAACTGTAACTCACAGGAACTAAAGAATGATATATAAACTGAATTCCCCAAACACCTGGGGTCTCTCTCACTGCCATTATTCTCAGTCTCTTTTGGTCCCTCTTACTATGTTTTCTCTTGGTACTCTTTACTCTCTTTCTCACTGAGAGGAGACCAGGTTCTGTGGAGTTTTGGTCCTTTTCTAATAAACTTTTGTTTCGACTCTAACTTTGGCATGTGTGTTGAATTCTTTTTACACTCTCCACCAAAGGGAATCACCTCTTCTTCTCTAGGTGCAGGACTTTGTCTCCCCCTACTTGAGAAAAGTCTCCCTGTCCTACATAACATTACTAGGTTGTAGTATTTAATTGGCTTAAAAGAATTAAATGCTTATAAAAATTAAGACATATAATAGAAACTATCCCAAATGTTTTTCAGGATCATGTGGTCTAGGAACATATTTGATATTAAAGTTAGTTTAGGTTTGGTTTGGTTAAATAGACATGTCTTTTGTAGTTATTAACATTAAATATGGCATTTTTGTTTTACATGGGTTTACAAAATAAGTTTATTTTACCTGTTATGAAATTTGTCAAGAAAATAGCTTGGGTAATAATTAACTTTGAAATCTCAGAGTTATTAAAAACTAATGAATAGTTATAACTAAAATAAAAGGGTTTAGATACTACTTTACAGTAACAATTATGTTATATATGTATAAGTATGTATGTATAGGTATATGTGTGTATATGTATATATATACGTATATACATATATGTGTATGTGTATACACACTTAAACATAGTTTCACAAATTATTTTGGTAACTTGAAACTTTAGAATTTTACTAAGTTAAATGATAAAAATTATTCAATTGTGGAGCTTCCAGTCAAGATGGTGAAGTAGATAAATGCTGTGTTTGCCTCTTCTCACAACCACATCAAAATTGCAACTAAACTACAGAATATCCATCATTGGAAGTCACCTAAAGTCTAGCTAAACAGAAATCCTACAACTAGGGACATATACAAGAGGTCACCTCAAGACTGGTAGGAGGGGAGGGGATGCAGAATGGACTGATGCCACACCCACACGTGGCTGTTGAGAATTAGGAGGGATATCTTGGTAGCAGAGTTCACCCTGAAGGAGCAAGGAGTCCCGGCCCCACACCCAGCTCCCCAGCCCAGGGTTCCAGTGCTGGAAAGAGAAGTCCCCATGATTTCTGTCTGTGAAAACCAGCAGAGATTGCAGTTGAGTGAGACAGAGGGTGGCTGGAGTCACAAATGAAAGAACAGAAGAAAGCCCCAGAAAAAAATCTAAATAAAATGGAGACAAGCAATCTACTAGATACAGAGTTCAAAACACTGGATACAAAGATGCTCAACAATCTTAGGGGAATAGCAGATGAACTCAGTGAGAATTCTAACAACAAGATAGAAGACATATAAATGAAGATATAACAACAAAAAAGTCAGAAATGAAGAATACAATAACTGAATTGAGAATATATTAGAGGGAATCAACAGAAGATTAGATGAAGCAGAGGATTGAATCAGCAATTCAGAGAACAGGATAGTAGAAAACACCCGATCAGAACAGCAATAAGAAAAAAATCCAATTAAATGAGGATAGTTTAAGGGGGTCTCTGGGACAACATTGAGCATACCAACATTCACAGCATAGGGATACCAGAAGGATAAGAGAAAGACCAAGGGATTGAAAACCTATATGAAGAAATAATGAAGGAAAACTTTCCTAATCTGGTGGAGGAAATAGACATATAGCCCAGGGAGCACAGAGAGTCCTAAACAACCCAAACCTAAGAAGGCCCGCACCAAGACACATCATAATTAAAATGCCAAAGGTTAAAGACAAAGAGAATCTTAAAAGCAGCAAGAGAAAAGCAATTTGTTACTGACAAAAGAGCTCCCATAAGAGTGTCAGCTGATTTCTCAACAGAAACTTTGCAGGCCAGAAAGGATTGGCGGAAAATATTCAAAGTGATGAAAAGCAAGGACCTACAACAAACATTACTCTAACCAGCAAAGCTATCATTTAGAATCAAAGGACAGATAAAGAGCTTCCCAGACAAGAAAAAGCTAAATGAGTTTATCAACACTAAACCAGTATTACAAGAAATTTTAGAGGGATTTCTTAAAAAGAAGAAGAAATAAAGATCAATAATATAAATAATAAAATGGCAATAAGTACATATCTATCAACAATTACTTTAAAAGTAAATGGATTAAATGCTCCAATCAAAAGATAAGGTGGCTGAATGGATAGGAAAATAAGACCCTTACATAT
>NW_006440648.1:0-1597 GCF_000325575.1 Pteropus alecto | reverse complement strand
ATCATGTGGTTCTCAACATTTTCTATCTGGCTTATTTCACTTAGCATGATTATCTCAAGGTCAATCCATGTTGAAAATGGCAGTATTTCATCTCTTATGGTTGAGTAATATTCCATTGTGTATACGTACCACAGATTCTTTATCCAATCATCTATCATAGGACACTTTGGTTGCTTCCATGTCCCAGTCACTGGGAATAATGCTGCTAAGAACATCGGTGTACAAATATCTTTCAGATATGAGTTTTCCAGTCTTTGAGGTAAATACATAGTAGAGGGATTGCTGGATCATATGGTAGATCAATTCTTAGTTTTTTGAGGAACATCCATACTGTTTTCCATGGTGGCTGTACCAATGTGCAGTCCCACACTAGTTGGTTACTTTTTAGTTTTCACTAGAAATTAAGGTTTTTAGGTGTTAAGAATTCTAATTAAGATGGAAAGAAAATGCATATTTTTGTAATGTAAGATATGAGGTACAGAGATATATTTTTAGAGAATTAAAGGCAAGTGGTTTGTCCTAATGTTGGTTATTTCTGAATGAGTAAGAATAGGCAACCTACAAGGAACTAGGAAAATTATAGAAGGTTTGTGAAAAAAATATGGAGAGGAAATTTTATATATAGTTAAGCGAAATACGATAGAAATCAAATTAAGTAAATGAATTTAAGTTTCAAAAATGAGCTGATTCAAATTTTTCCTGTATTTGTTTTTCTGCTCTGGAAAAGCAATGATTCTGTTTTATTAAAACAGTTTTCTGTATTTTATATTGTCTTAATCAGGTCTTTGATTCCTTAAGATAACAATCTTTCAATCCTTAAAACTAAAGTTTTGCTAACCTGTATTTATATTTGATATTTTTTATTGTCACTTTGGGTAAATGAATAATTCAATACTGTTTTATAATGATATATGATCTTTTTGGTTAAGCATGTTTGACAACCTTCCCATGGTTCAAATTTTAAAAGGAGATTTTTTCTTAACCTGGAAATGGCTTTTGGTTATTCCAATGGGCCCCAGAATACCTCAAAGATTTTCTCTCTCTTTTTCTTCTCATAAAAGAGAAAATTTAACTAGTTGTCTATTTGATAAGCAAAAACTATATGAGAAGCTTTGTCAAATAAGTAATAGTTATTTTATAAATGTATACATATATTCTTAATACTAAAATGGATGTTCTAGAGATTATATAAACATCTTCAAGAATCTACAAAGTTCTGATATAATTTCATTTGTAGTTATAATTGTTATCTTAAAATTTTATGGTCGAAAACATTTTCTTTGTCAATTGTATTATATCAGACCTATAACCATGTCATTTTAAGTTTTGTCATTTCTAGGCAGTTGTTTCATTCTGATGCTTTTGCAAATATGTCTCATCTACAGAAAGATTCATGGAGAGACCTCCTGACTAGTTTTAAAACAAGTTTCTGAGAATAAACTTTCAGATCATACCTTTGAATGGAAGGAAGTTTCAGGGAACTCTAAGGAATAACTGAATTTATGAGATACTGGCATGATCAAGACAAACAAGTGTTGGTTATACAAGAATGAATGAACTGAGGATAATTATTATTATTATTATTTATAAATTTATT
>NW_006440647.1:960541-960792 GCF_000325575.1 Pteropus alecto | reverse complement strand
GAGAGAGAGGAGAGAGAGAGAGAGAGTGAGAGAGATAGAGAGAGAGAGGAGAGAGAGAGAGGCTGTTAAATAAATATAACTGCAGTTAAATAAACTGTTAAATAAATATAACTGCAGTCGCAGATTCATTCTCTACTCTTCTCTATCTGGCTTTATGTGGGCAATATCATTGGACAACATCTGAAATCACTCTTGCCCTCTGGCTTCCAGTAGGGTCCAGCCAATGAAGTTCACAAGCAGAATAACAGAGG
>NW_006440647.1:954839-960516 GCF_000325575.1 Pteropus alecto | reverse complement strand
GTTGAGGTATTTATTTCCCTTGTTCCCTTCTTATGAGGTTTTACTCTGGTTGGCTGTTTCTCTGAAAAGAAAGTCACGGCTCTTAAATTACCAGCCTTACATGAACCTCTCTCTATCTGGGTTCCAGTAACCACACTCTTCCTTCGTCTCTCAGGACTAGGGATGGTAACAATGTCAACTTGCACTATTTCTTGTGGTTCCCATAACCTCTGTCCACACCTTCGTCAACAGCCTCTTTGTAAATAAACTCTCCTCAAATTACTGTAATATAAATGTTCCATTTGTTTCCTGTTGAAGTCCTGACTGACTCGGAGAGCATGCTGTAGCATAGAGTGAATCCTTATAATTTTACTATTTAATAATTTGAAGATTTTGTGTTAATAATGAGATTTAGGCATTTAAGAGGGCTTGAAAAATCACTCTGTTAGTACTCTTGCTTTATGAAAAAACAAACAACAAAATGGGCTTATGGATCTCAAAAGAGTATTAGTTTAAGGTGAAGAAGTGATAGAAGGTGGGGATAACCTGAAGTTTATAGGCCAGTTATCCCATGGGCTAGTGGATTCCATGGGCATCATGCTGAGAAGACCTGCTACAGTTAAACATCCCCACTACATGGAAGATTACTGCTGATATGCAGAGCATATCTCATCAGAGACACTGTCCTTATTAGTAAGCAGAGACACTTAAGTTAGTTCATTATATAAAAAAGAAAGGTCAGTTTGACTTCATATGTTCTGGTTTCCTGCACTTTTATTTCCATTTTCTGGAACTCTTTCATTATTTTCATCTTTGCTGAAATAATACTAGAGTAAAAAGTTAAAGGCTTTCATAGCAAGAAACACAAAAGTTCAGATATGCTCAGTGATACTTTAAAGGCACAATTCTCAAACTTTGTGCTTGATGCGGTACCCAAAGAAAAGAGCTTCCTGCAGAGCTGTTTTTAATATGTTGCTGAATTAGTGGATGCCTTTAAATACATTAATAATTAGTAAGCTTCAGTATATCAAATTTTCTTCTTTTTCTAAATAGTTTGTGTAGATCACACTTGCCACTGGCAACCTTGTGGATGTAGAACATAAGTTCCTCAAAAGTGTATACATTTTTTATTTTATTCAATGTAACATTGCTAGGATTTAATAATTACAATATTGTGTGCAGGCAAGTAACCTTCATATTGCATAAAAAGCCTCAAATTCTCTAAGTCTCCTGAGGCAACTGCAATCAGCAACCAGCTTTTGTGCATAGGGAACAATTTGGTGATTTTCCTGATTGATGCATTTCTGGACTTTACTAAAGACTAGAAACTGGTGTAAGTAGATATCTGAATAAGGAAAACCTGACAGATAAGTGTGCATGCCAGGAAAACTGAAGTAGCACAAAGTATGCGAAGTATGAAAGGCAACATTAAAAGGAAGTAAAAGGATGAAATCAAGTCCCTTGGCTTTCATGCATGTTAAACAAATATTAATTAGGTACGTTTTTGGCAAATTGCCTCTTATAACAACTGCCATCTAGAATCATAAATGCAATCCTCAGTGTAAACAAAGAATATACATTGTATCATTAAAAGCATAGAACCCACAGATAATAGCACTCTTTTTAATGTATAATTTATAACTGAGCACTATATTAAAAATAATTAAATTAAGGTACAGTTAAATGTATATTTACAGAAATTTAACTTTTAGATAACTTTATTTTCTTCCAAGATAACTGGATACCACTAAAATCAATAAAACAAACACAAAACTGTCCTTTACTTCAACTTTGAATTCTGAAGTATTTAAAGGCCACTTTTACTTGCTATTTATTAGAAAAAGAATTATGAATTTTCAAGAGGGGACTTCTGTATGTTTCTTTTAATATTTATTGGATTTGGTTATCCAAATACTTCACTGTTTCCATGACACTTCTTAACTGTAATTAAACTGTGTTCCAAATCATACTATACATAGAAATTGAAATATTCATGCGCTAAATTGAATTCCTCAAAGTGAACCCTTTATAAATAATATTAAAACATATTAACACAAAAACTATCTAAATTAAATAAGGTCATTTCTATTTATCAAAGGAAGCTTGATTTGCAACCCTATCAACTCCAATAAGGCATATCAGAATAAGCAAATGGCAAGATGAACTTCAATCCTATGAAAATTAAAATCCAGCTCTTTCTTAAAGGACAACAGTACTGCACAGCTACTGTTTATAAAGTTTTAGATATTCAAAGAACTTTAAAAGTCATACATAATATGATATATCCCTCATGTTTATAAATCAAAGAACTGAGGACAAAATAAACCGGGGAAGCACATAAAATATCTCCTATCTAACCCCCACAAACATACAAACAAAGAAACAAAAATAGAGCCTAACAATACTACTGTAAGATAAAGTTAGAAAAGTGTGCAACCTCATTTCAGAAATGGAATGATAAATAATAAGATATGTACCTAGTAAAGAAAACAAATTAAGAACAGGTACATAAATCTCATGATCGCACCCATGAATACACAACAACATGACACCCAACACGTTCAAGTTGGCCCTTGAAGGCATGAATTACAATAAAATGAGAAAGTATAAAGCTAGGGTTATAGTAACATGGAAAACCTGAGCTAATGTGGAAACCTCACTCCAGCTAAAGACACATGGAACTGTTGGGTAAAATACATATTTAAAAAACGAAATGAATAAATATATATATATAAAAAGCAAAATTCCTAGTTGTAAAAATATAAGCAGAACTAAAAAACAGAACAATTAATACCTGAGAAGCTTAGGCAGCTTAGGAGATTAGCTGGATGTTTATAGGTCCTAGGGTTTAGGGTTTTAATGCCTACTGAGGAAAAAACGATAACCTTAAGCCCATAGCATGAAAATGAGAGCATAGCACCACTGTTAAAGGAAGACTAGAAAAGGTCCTCTCATAATTTATGAGGAGAATGATTGGAATGTTGGTTAACTAGGGTTCAGGGTGGAGAAAATATCCTATAAGAAGAAAAAGTTCCCACATATGTGCTATACAAGTATCAAATAAGAATTTAACATACACTCATAGTAGGGGTAACCCTGAAGGATAAAATTAACATAAAAAACATTTTAAAACAAAGAAACTCCTGGGTCTCTGGGCAGAAGCAAATGTAAAACTACTCTGATATAATACTTCTACAACCTGGGACACATGGAACCTCAATGCTTTTCCTACTTCTAAGCAAAAGAAAGACAAGCTCCTAATAAAACAATTACAAACCACATGAAGAAACAATCTATTAAGAGAGAGACATCAGTCATAATGCACAGGAAGATTAGCACATCTAAGAATTTGAGATGGAACAATCTGGAATAAGCCATAAATTAAGTATTTTTAAGATGATTAATGAAATAAAAGTAAGAATGGAAACCAAAAGGAATAAACAGAACATTGGCAAAAGAACTGATTGGTTTAAAAAGTAATTAAATAGAATTCTACAAATAAAACTCCATTAATAGGTTGAACAACAAATGAGACAGACACAGGTGAAGAAAGAATTTTTAATCTGAAAGCTAGACCTGAAAAAATTATCCAAAATACAGCATATATAAATGAAAAGATGGAGAATTTAAAAGAGAGTTTAGGAGACATGAAGGAAAATAAAAAAGGACTGATATGCAGCCAATACTAGTCACAGAAAGAAATATTATAAATAATATGAGAAGTAATATTTAAATAGATGTTAGTAAATTTTCCAGAATTGAAGAAAATCATATTTGAGGACTAAAAAGATTATTGAGCATGAAAAACAAAAATAAATCCATACCTAGATATTAAAGGTATTTACAAACAAACCCAAATTTTGCTACTCATAACCCTTCCCTGGAAAACTACTAAAGAATGCAATTCAGTAAGAATAGAAATAAGACACCTGAAAAGGAGTAGGATACAAAAGGCAATAATGAACCATGACAGCGGCGAAAAAGAAGAATAAATGTAAATAAAATTAACTACAAACAAGCAATAAACATAATAATGACCAATTGTAGTTAAAAATAAAGTGAAACTAAAATATTAAGTGACTATTACATAGGGAATAGGAGGAATTGGAATTAACCTGTCATAAACTCCTTCAATTGTTTGAGAGGAAAGTAACTATGTTGCATTAATATTTAATAAATTGAAAAGTGTACCATATTTATTGATGAAAATATTCAACACCATGAAGTTATATCTCTTTTGAAAATTAATCTGTAAAATAAATGCTATCCCAATTAAAATCTTCAATAGAATTTCCCCTGGAAATAGAGAAACTGACTTTAAAATTTGTGAGGACTAGCCAAGCAAATTTTGAAAAAGAACAAGGAGTAAATACAAAGCTCTATGATGTATCATAACTTATAATGCTTCATAAGTCATGTGATATTGGCTCAAGTTAGACAAATAGACTAATAGAATGAAATAAAGAGAGCAGTAGACTCAAGCACACATGGAAATGTGGTTTATGATAAAGTAGTCATCACAAATCAGTGGGAACATGAGCTATTAAACTGAAAGAAGACTATTGGTTATACATATAAAAATATAAAATTTGAGCCCTAGTACACATCATGAACTCATAATTATTAAAGAATAACTATAACATTGTAGATTTTTATAATATTAAAGATTTCTTAAATGCCTCCAATAAGGGCCTAATATCCAAAATATACAAAGAACTCATACTACTCAATAACAACAAAAAGCAAATGACCCAATCAAAAAATGGGCAGAGGAACTGAACAGACAGTTCTCCCTAGACAAATGGCCAACAAATATATGAAAAGATGCTCAACATCACTAGCTATTAGGGAAATGCAAATCAAAACCACAATGAGATACCACCTCACACCTGTTAGAATAGCTATAATCAACAAGACAAGTAATAACAAATGCTGGAGAGGATGCAGAGAAAAAGGAACCCTCATCCACTGCTGGTGGGACTGCAAATTGGTACAGCTACTATGGAAAACAGTATGGAAGTTCCTCAAAAAAACAAGTATTGATCTACCATATGACCTAGCAATCTGTCTATTGGGTATTTACCCTAAAGACTTGAAAACTCATATTCAAAAGGGTATTTGCACACCGATGTTCATAGCAGCATTATTCACAGTGGCCAGGACATGGAAGCAACCAAAGTGTCCTATAATAGATGATTGACTAAAGAACTGGTGGTACATACATACAATGGAATATTACTGAGCCATAAGTAGAAATGAAATATTGCCATTTGCGACAACATGGATGGACCTCAAGATAATCATGCTAAGCGAAATAGGCCAGACAGAAAAGGTTGAAGATCACATGATATCACTTATATGTGGGATACAAACCTAAAAGCAACAAATGAAGAGGACAAATGAACAGAGACTCATGGACGTGGACTATAGACTAGTGGTTACCAAAGGGCAGGGGTTGGGGGATGAGAGGATAGGTAGATGGGGTAAAAGGGGGTCAAATATAGAGGGGTAGGAGTAGGGTGAAGTGGGTAAAAGGGATCAAATATATGATAGCTGAAGGACACTGGACTTTGGGTGGTAAACACACAATGGAATATACAGATGTCAAATTATAATGTAGACCTGAACATTATATAATTGTATTAAACAATGTTACCCCAATAAACTTAACAAAAAAGATTTCTTGACTAATACAAAC
>NW_006440647.1:940094-954721 GCF_000325575.1 Pteropus alecto | reverse complement strand
CATGGGACCATGCAACAAGAGAAAGTAGTCAGAAGACCCCAGGCCTATTAACCAGCATATTAACCAGGGTTCTCCATTAAAACAGAACCAATAGTGTGTGTGTGTGTGTGTAGATATAGATATAGATATAGATGATATAGAATAGATATAGATATAGATATAGATATAGATAGATATAGGTATAAGTATAGGTATATGTATAGGTATAGATATAGGTATATAGATATAGATATATTCATTCTGATACATATTGCTATATATATAGCAATATTTAGTAAAAATAAAGATGTACATTTACTATGACCCGACTATTTCGCTATTTTGTTTCTATATATATGCCCTAGAGAAATTCTCCTATTTGTGTACATGTATAGAAATACTCATTGTAGAGGTTTTTGAAAAACAAGATGTTTGTAAATAAAATGTCCACCAGTAAGGATCTACATGTATCAGTGCATTTCCAAATTCCTGGAATTGCCAGTCAAACATAACTAAGAACATTTGATGTGAACAGGACACATAACATGGTAGGTTATAGATATTCTGCAATCACCGCAACACAAAATAATACAATAATGCATTCAAATATAGCACTGGTAATAGAGGAGGAAAATGTCCAATGAAGAACAGTTTACTTAAGTCTAGCCTAGGGTAAAATGTTTCTGTCGAGATTGAGGCAAACAATTATGAGGTAATTCTGTCAGGAATGGAGACTACCATATCATTTTTCTATTTCCTAAGCTTCGGCTTCTAAGTCACCAAATCCTATAGATATGAAGCATTCTCTGTATGATCCTAAATATTTATCTTGACTTCTATGAGCCTTGAATTAGCCAGATGGTTCAATTTGTACTACTCTCTGTTTGTTTTGTATTTGTTTTTAGCCCTATAATGAGCTCCTTTTCTTAATCCAAGGAAAAAAGCCTTGATGTGTAGTTTCTGGTAAATAAAGGACCAAGAACATGGTGACAATCACTACTAGAAACTCAATAAATGCTTGATTTAACTATATTATTTTATTAATTTATTATGTAAATATTTATTGAAGACCTTTTATGTTATCAACTACTATTCTAAGTACTACTTCTTTTTTGTTATATTGTTTCCATAACCCTTCTCATGCCAGTCACTGGGTATAATTTCATGACATCTTGCTCTTACTGTCATAAGAGAAGAAAAACACTGTTAACATTTTATAGATTCCTTAACTCCAGGATACCCAGTACCAGGCAAAGCAGCATGAGGTCTTGGAGAATACTCACCAAAGTAGGAGAAATTTATCACCATGACTGGCAATCACAAAATAAATATCAACTCACCACAAAAGAAAAATTATATAATGTATATTGCTTTCTACTCCAAATTCTCTAACTATTCACAACATAAGAAACTTATTTTAATTACCTACCCCATAATCCTGAACAGGGTTGGAAAAATTCAATTTGTAAAGTAACCATGGCTCATTCAGAGCATAAACATAAGTGGTACCTGGAAAAAAGCCAGCTGAAAAAAAAAAATGGACTCCAATTCTCAGGTTTGGGAAATATACAAATAAATAAGTAAATAATTTTTTTTTTCCTGGGGAAAACAGCAGAAGCTTTATGCCAAGCTCTTTCAGAGAGGTTGAATGTTTTGATTCAAGTGAAAAACAAACTGTGGATTTCCTGAGGTGACTAATTAGCAGAGAAAGCAATCCAATTAGCTATGGTTTTAAACAAGTACTACTTTAATTTATGTATCTCAATAAACAGGAACACAGCAAAAAAATTCAAGTGGCACAGATTCAAGTGCTAATTCAAGTGCTAATATTTCTTGTCATTACACAATTGTAACTGCAGTATTTTCTGATACAAGAGTATAGCGATTATGGGTCCTATGCCCATCTGTAAGCTTTCTACATCTCTATCCTATTAGGTATGATGCCCAAAGTTTGTGGCTTTAGAGCAAAAAGGGAATTTCACCATAGTGCATCATGCAACATTATCCCATAAGAGCAGTTGTTGCTCCTGCCCCAGCTGGTCATTAGGTTGGGCACTACACAATAAAGAGTATCTGATGTGATGCTCACTCACCCTAATACCTCCATTACCTTATACATGGAATACATATAGGTAAATTAGTACTAAAACTTACATTACCTAACATTACTTATAAAACTTTCCTGTGAGGTGAACTTAATAATCTCTGCTATTCCTTCCAACTCAGAGACTAAGCACTCTTATGAGAGTAGGATATTTTTACGGTCAACTTTGGCCTTTTGAGAGCCCCGAGGATTTTATTTGGCTCAGAACTACAAAGACCTTCCAAAAACTGGGGAAAAAACCCTCTTACAATGTCTCAAGAGAAATATTACTTTAGAACAGTCCTCTTAGCATAGAAGGTTCTTCAACCAAGAATAACCCAGGGCTAAATGTATGTCCAATTATTTATCAGAGAGTTTTTTATAACCTTGTTATTCATGGACAGAAATTAGAAATGTAAATGAAGTTGTGGCTTCACTTCCCTGTCCCCAGTACTAACAATGGGGCAAAGAGGCCACTAAGATAAAAATGAGGGAATTAAAAGCATACTTTCACCTTCTCCAGTTCTATTTTGAGCTAATAGCTCTATCAGCAAGAGATGGAAAACAAGACTGCCTCAAAAAACTCTTGCTTCCAAGATTAACCTTACGCAAGAGAAATAAAGGGAAACCAAAGCATTAACAAGAAAGAAAAAAAAGAATGTAGAAAAAAAAAACAGTCAAGAAAATATGAAATATTTGGAATAAGTACTTTCAGGTTTTTGTCACCTACTCTAAAAAGCCTCATTTTACCATATGTACCCAATGTTAAGGCCACTTATTCTCAACATAATCTCATCAATTCGTACAATGTAGATTGACAATTATTTATAGAGATGCTGACTAGTATGTTTTTAAAGAATGCAAACTACTATTTGTTGTGTGCCTACCACATGGAAAACCCTGTTAAACCCCTTAACTTATATTGATTTGTCTTTCCATATTCATTTATTCATCTAAAATTTATTGAGTGTTTATGTTCTGGGAACTATTCTAGGTGCTGGAGATACAGCATGAAACAAAACTAATAAAAATCCCTGCTATAGGAGCTTACAGTCTGGTTGAGAGAGATAGATAATAAAAATCAAACATAATACAGATAATTATGTAGTATGTTATAAGGTGATAAAAGTAACATGTAAAAATAAAATGCAGGCAAAGAGAATTAAGAATATGGGAAGAGGGTAAGTTACAATCATAAAATAAGATAAACAAGGTAGGTAGGCTTCACTGAGATATTTGGGAAAGAATATTCTAGGTAAAAGGAACAGTAAATACAAAGGCTAGCATGCATGGAATGTTCAAGACAGAGAAGGGCAGTTGATGTGCCAGGAAAAGAAAGAGTAATGAGGAGAGAGTATTAGATGAATTCAGAGAAGCAGATGGGAGAACACCAAGTGATGCCTTATAGACATTTGTAAAGACAAATGTCTTTACACGGGTTTACACGGGAAGAAAGAAATGTACTACAGGGTTTTGAATAATAGAGTGATATCATTTGACTTAAGTTTTAACAGGATACTCTGGCTGTTGTATTGATAATAGATTGTAGTGTGACAAGACTGAAAGGAGAAAGACCAGAGATAAGCCTATTGAAATAATCCAAGTAAGACATAATGGTGGGTGAGGCAACAATGATTCCAGTGCAGATTGCAATAAGTGGTTAGATTCTGGTTATCTTTTGAAGGTAAGCCCGAAATGGTTTCCTGAAGGACTGAATGCAGTTTCTTAAAGAAAAGAGAGTCAAGAATATTTGTAAGTTGTTCACCTAAATAATTGAGTAGATAGAGTTGTTATTTACTGAGAGGACAAAGATATTGAAAGTATTAGAGTTCAGTTTTGAATGTGGTAAATTTGAGTTGCCTATTAGATATCAAAAGAAACATTTGGTAAGCAGTTGAATATAAAAGTCTGGGTTCTGGTAAAGATAGTAAAGTAGATAAATGCTGTGCTGCCTCTTCTAACGACCACATTAAAATTACAAATAAATTATAGAACAATCAACCTGGAAAACCATCTGAATACTGGCTGAACACAATCCTATATAAGGATATAAAGAAGTGCCCACACTGAGACTGGTAGGAGAGATGAAGATGCTAAACAAGCTGGCCCCACACTCGCGTGTGGCAGCTGAGAATCAGGAGGGATATCTCACCTTGAGAGGTCCCCTATGAGGAGCAAGGGGTCCTAATCCCATGAAGGGTTCCCCAGACTGGAGCACCAATGTGAGGAAGAGGAATCCCTACAACATCTGGCTGTGAAAATCAGCACAGATTATATTTGTCCTTGTGGAATGAAAAGCTGCTGCAAATGCAAGTGCCCTCTTTTTCTTTGTAATTAGCAAATTTATTTTTATGATGACATTTGTTAACAAAATCCAGTAAGTTTCTGCTGAACATTTTAACAATAAGGCACTTATATATTTACATTGTATGTTCATCTCCCATACATAGATTTCTTCCTGTCACCACATATTTGACCACTTTTACCCCATCTACCTTCCTCCTCCCCTCTACTCCCTACCCTATAGTAACCACTAGACTATTGTCCATGTACATGAGTCTCTGTTTGTTTGTCCTGCTCTTTTGCTGCTTTTAAGTTTATATCCCACATATAAGTGATATCATGTGATTTTTAACTTTTTCTGTCTGGCTTATTTCACTTAGCATGATTATCTCAAGGTAGATCCATGTTGTTACAAATGGCAGTATTTCATCTCTTTTTCTGGCAAAGTAATATTTCATTATATATATATACTACAACTTCTTTGGCCAATCATCTATCATGGGACACTTCATAAACTTCCATGTCCTGGCCACTGTGAATAATGCTGCTATAAACATCTGTGTGCAAATATATTTTTGGATATGAGTTCTCAATTCTTTAGGGTAAATACCCAGTAGAGGGATTGATAGATCATTTGTTAGATCAAGTCTTAGTTTTTTTTTGAGGAACCTCCATACTATTTGCCATAGTAGTTGTACAAATTCGCAGTTCTACTAGCAGTATATGAGGGTTCCTTTTTCTTCACATCCTCTCCAACACATGGTATTACTTGTCCTGTTGATTACAGCTATTCTAACAGGTGTGAGATGGTATCTCATTGTGGTTTTGATTTGCATTTCCGTAATAGCTAGCGATGTTGAGCATCTTTTCATATGTTTCTTGGCCATTTATATGTCTTCCTGAAAAAAGTTCCTGTTCAGGTCTTGTACCTATTTTTTGATTAGAAGTTTTGTTGTTGTTGTTGTTGTTGTTGTTGTTGAGTTGTATGAGTTCTTTGTATATTTTAAATATTAGGCCCTTATCGCAAGCATCACTTGCAAACATATTTTGCCATTCAAATGGTTGTCTCTTTACCCTGTCGATGGTTTCCTTTGCTGTGCAGAAGCCTTTTAGTTTAATGTAGACCCATTAATTTATTTTTGCTTTTAATTCCCTTGCTTTTGAGGTCATATTCATAAAATCTTCTTTAAGTCCAAGGTCCTTGAGTTTAGTTCCTATGTTTTCTTCTATGCGCTTTATTGTTTCAGGCCTTATATTCAGGTCCTTAATCCATTTTGAGTTAATTTTGGTGTGTGGTGATAAACAATAGTCTAGTTTCATTCTTTTGCAGATGGCTTTCCAGTTTTCCCAGCACCATTTATTGAAGAGTCTTTCCATTCTCCACTGTATGTTTTTGACTCTATTGTGGAAAACTATTGGCCCATATAAACATGGGTTTACTTCTGGACAATTGATTCTGTTCCACTGGACTGTGTGTCTGTTTTACTGCCAAAACCATGTCATTTTGATTATTGTCACTTTGCAGTATAATTTGAAGTCAGGCAGAGTGATGCATCCAGCCTCCTTCTTTTTCTTCAGAATGGTTTTGGCAATTCAGGGTCTTTCGTGCTTTTATACAAATCCAACGATTTTTTTGTTCTTTTTCTTTAAAAACTGCTGATGGGATTTTGATGGGGATTGCATTAAATCTGTATGATGCTTTACATAACAAGGTTATTTTAACTATGTTGATTCTTCCAATCCAAGAACATGGAATATCTTTCAATTTCTCTGTATCTTCTTCAGTTTCTTTCAGTAGGGTCCTGTAGTTTTCATCATATAGGTCCTTCACATGTTTCGTTAGTTTATTTGTAGGTCTTTATTCTTTTCTTTGAAAATGCAAAATGAATTATTTTTCAACTTCTTTTTCTGTCACTTCATTATTAGAGTATAGGAATGCTATGAATTTTTGAACATTGATTTTTGTATCCAGAAACTTTACTGTATTTGCTTGTTGTTTCTAGTAGTGTTTTTGTGGCGTCTTTAGGGTTTTCCACGTAGAGAATCATGTCATCCGCAAATAGTGATAGTTTGAATTCTTCATTTCCTATTTGGATGCTGATCTTTCTCTTGCCGGACTACACTTGTTAAGACCTCCAATGTTTTATTGAATAACAGTGGTAATAGTGGACATCCTTATCCTGTTTCTGATCTTGGAAGGTTATTAGTTTTTCACCATCTAACTATAGGGTTGGCTAAGGGTTTTGTCATAGATGGCCAGAAGCAAACCCACATTTATATGGGCAAATAATTTTCCATAAAAGAACCAAAAGCATACAGTGGAGAATGGAAATCCTTTTCAATAAATGGTACTGGGAAAACTGGAAAGCCACCTGCAAAAGAATGAAACTGGACTGTTGTCTATCACCACACACAAAAATTAACTCAAAATGGATTATGGACCTGAATATAGGGCCTGAAACAATAAAGTGCACAGAAGATAACATAGGAACTAAACTCATGGACTTTGGACTTAAAGAGGATTTTGTGAGTTTGACCTCAAAGGCAAGGAAAGTAAAAGCAAAAATAAATGAATGAGACTACATTAAACTATAAAGCTTCTGCACAGAAAAAAGAAACCATCAATAAGGTAAATAGACAGCCATTTGAATGGGAAAATATATTTACAAGCAATTCCTGCAATAAGGGCCTAATATCCAAAATATACAAAGAACTCATACTACTCAATAACAAGTAAAATGAACCATCCAATCAAAAAATGGTCGGAGGACCTGAACAGACACTTTTCCATAGAGGACATACAAATGGCCAAGTAATATATGAAAAGATGCTCAACATTGCTAGCTATTAGGGAAATACAAATAAAGACCACAATAAGATACCATCTCACTCCTTTAAGAATAGCTGTTATCGAAAGGAAAGTATTAAGAAATGTTGGAGAAGATGCAGAGAAAAAGGAACCCTCATATAGTGCTGTTGCGACTGTAAATTGGTACAGCCGCTATGTAAAACAGTGTGGAGGGTCCTCAGAAAAGTAAGAATTGATCTACCATATAATCCAGCAATCTCTCTGCTGGATATTTACCCCAACGACTTGAAAACTCATATCCGAAAAGATATTTGCACACTGATGTTCACTATGGAAAACAATATTGAGTTTCCTCAAAAAATAAAGAATAGAATTACCATATGACCAAGCAATTCTCCTTCTGGGTATCTACACCAAAATTATGAAAACATTTATTCATAAAAAATATATACACCTCAATGGTCTTTGTAGCACTATTCATGGTGGCCAAGATATGGAAACAATCAACATGTCGTACAGTAAATAATTGGATAAAGAAGCTGTATTACATATACAAAATGGAATATTACTCAGACATAAGAAGGGATGAAATACTGTCATTTACGATAACATGGATGTATCTTGAGGCAGTCATACTAAATGAAATAAGTCACACAGAATAAGTTGAAAAATACATGGTATCACTCATATGTGGAATATAAGTCTAAAAGCAACAAACGAACATGACAAAGACTCATGGACTTAGACAGTGGACTAGCAGTTACCAGAGGGAAGGAGGAGGGGAGGTTAGGGTGAAAAGCGGTCAAATATGCGGTGATGGAAAAAAATCTAACTCTGGGTGGTGATCACATATTGTTGAATTGTACACTTGAACCTTATTATATTTTATTGATCAATGTTACCCCATAATTTTTTTTTAATGTTGTTCTGGTCAAGATGACAGACTAGGTAGAAGCAGGATTCACCACTTTTCAAGACTGCATTAAAATTACAACTAAATTATAACACAAACAACTTAGAGAACCACATGAAGTCTAACTGATCATAACAGCAACATCTGAGGATGCTGAAATATTTACATCAAGATCAGTAGGAGAGGCAGAGATGAGAAACTGGGTTTTTCTGCACCGTGCAGGGACAGTGAGCACAGTTCAGAGGCCCTGCTAAAGGAACCTAGTCTCACACAGGGGCCCCTCAGATGAGGGTTCGATTCCAAGGAAGATATATTCTCACAAATTCTGACTGTGAAAATTAGTGGGAATTCTGGTTGTCTGAGTAAGACAGAGGGTCATGCACAGACTCACTCACATACACAAACCCTGGGCTTCAGTGAAGGATTAGTAGCTCGGGAGGTACAGTAGACATATAGGGAGGGATTCAGTTGTATGGAACCGGAGTGAGGGCTGGAGGGACAGCTGCCATTGTTCCTTTCAATGGGCTCCCCTTTGGGGCAGTCTAAATATGGGTGTCATCTGGCCTATGTTGACCCCTCCCACATCGCTGGCCAATTTTGAATCTACATTGGCCCAGTAAGATCTGCCAGCTCCACCTCATGTATCCTTGAGACCCCTCCCCACCCAACCAACAAATTGCCTGAGGCAGGCCTGTTGCCAGGCAGCCAGCCCCACACTGCACCTTCCCTAGTCTGAGCATTCCTAGGAAGGCAGCGGCCCTCAGTTCATGCTCCCCATGCATTTCCCATACATTACAAGGGAGACTTTTGATGGAAGCCACAGGTACCAACCCGAACTGCAGTGTCTCTTGAACAGAATTTTGGGGTCTGCAGGCCCTAGGTGAATGATGGCTATCCTCACTGTGATATGTGAATTTTGCAAGAGCTTATGAGCTCAGCACTAGCAGCAATCTGCATTGGCCTAATGGAATCAGCTTGCTCCACTGCATTGGCCATGGGAAATCTGCTGGCTTTACCCCAGTGACTCCCTGGATCTCTGCCCCACAAACACCTGTACAAACAAAAGTCTCTTATAGCTACAGAGATTTTCAGGCAACTGGCAGAAAGTCTCAGCTCTTGAGGTTCACTAATCCTTTTGCTGAGCCTCTCCAGGGGCAGTACTGGGGGTAATAGACCTAGGCTCTCAGGGTGGTCTCTCCCACTTGCCTCCAGACCCATCATAAGCATCAACCATTTTCAGATGGCTTTGTAGCTCCTACCAGATAGCTCTGAACAATCAAAGGCATTAGCAGACTTTGACCTACACAGAAGCCCCATACAAGGGGTCCGTGAAATAACACATCTGGAGGGTTACATCAGACCACAACAGAGTACCAGCTGACTAGCCCTATAAGCAGCACACCCAAAGGGTAGCCTCAACAGGTACATGAGCCTGCTGGGGCAAATCCCACTTAGTGGAGACAGCCCTCACATAGCAGCTCATAAACAGTGGGAGTGGCAAATAACCACAGCCAGTCAGTCCAAGAGTCAATTCCATGTACTGATGTGCTAAGAGTAATCAAGGATTAGCTACGACAACAACAACAACAACACACACACACACACACACACACACACACACACGAAACACACTCAGAATCCCCAGCATAGGTGCTCAGGGAAACCATGTCACTGGGCCACATAGGACACCTAGTACATAAAGCCACCTGGCTAAGACTGGAGGACAAAACAAATCTTCGTAATATACAGAAATGAACAGAGAGAGACAACTAAAATAAGACAATAAAGATACATGCCACAAATGAAACAACAGAAGAAAACTCCAGAAAATAAATATTAAACAAAATGGAAGCAAGCAAACAACCAGAGACAGAATTCAAAGTACTGGTTATAAGTATGCTTAATGAACTTAGGGGGAGAATAAATGATCTGAGTGAGGACTTCAACAAAGAAATAGTAAGCATTAAAAAAACATAGAAACCATTAAAAAGAACCAGTCAGAAATGAAGAATACAACAACTGAAATGAAGAACACACTAGAAGGAATCAACAGAAGACTATTTTAAGCAGAGGATCTAATCAGTGAATAGTAAGACAAGATAGCAGAAAACATCCAATCAGAAGAGCAGCAAGAAAAAATAATGTAAGAAATGAAGAAAGTTAAAGAAACCAATACAACATCAGTCATACCAACATCTGCATCATAGGGTACCAGGAAAAGAGAGAGAGAGCAAGTAATAGAAAACCTATTTATAGAAATAATGACAGAAAAATTTCCAAACCTGGTAAAGGAAATAGAAATACAAGTTTAGGAAGCACAAAGAGTCCCAAACAAGAGGAAGCCACACAGATACACTCTGAGACATACCATAATTAAAATGTCAGAGGTTAAAGACAAAAAGAGAATCTTAAAAGCAGCAAGAGAAAGGCAGATAGTTAATCATAAGAATACTCTCATAAGAATGCCAACCGATATTTCAGTAGAAACTTTTCAGGCCACAAAGGATCGTCATGAAATATTCAAAGTGATGAAAAACAGGAATCTACAACCCAAACTACTCTATCTAGCAAGGCTACCAATTAAAATTGAAGGTGAGGTAAATAGTTTCCCAGACATGAAAAAGCCAGAGATTCATCATCAATAAGCCAGAATTACAATAAACATCAAAGAGACTTCTGTAAAAAGAAGAGGAAAAGAAACATAAATGCAAATAATAAAATGGCAATAACTAGGTACCAATCAGTAATCACTTTAAATGTAAATAAATTAAATGATGCAATCAAAAGACATAGAGTGGCTGAATGGATAAGAAAACAAGACTTATGCATACGCTGTCTACAAGAGTCCCACTTTAGGTCAAATGTAACACAGAGACTGAAAGTAAAGGGATGGAAAAAGATATTTCATGCAAATGAAAATGAAAAAAAATGCTGGGTAACCATACATATATTAAACAAAATAGATTTTAAACAAATGTTATAATAAGAGATAGACAAAGGCATTATATAATGATGAAGGGATCAATCCAACAAAGAGGACATAACCTTAGTAAACACAAACACACCCAATACAGGAGCACTTTCTAATAGAAAGCAATTATTGACTTACATAAATGGAGAGATGGACAGTAACACACTCATAGTACAGGACTTCAACACCCCATTCACACCAATGGACAAATCTTCCAGACAGAAGATCAACAAGCTAGACCAGATAATTGTAATTGATATTTTCAGAGCATTTCACTTCAAAGCAGTAAAATATACATTATTTTCAAGTTCATACGGAAAAAATTTTCCAGGATAGACCACATGTTAGGCCACAAAACAAGTCTCAACAAATTTAACAAAACTGCAATCATATCAATTATTTTTTTTCATCCACAATAATATAAACTTAGAAGTCAACTACAAGGAAAAAAAAACTGGAAAATATACAAACACGTGGAGGCTAAACAAGATTCGACTAAACAATGAATAGGTTAACAATGAGATCGAAGAAGAAATCAAAAGCTACCTAGAGACAAATGAAAATGAAAACACAATGACTCAAAATCTGTGTTTCTGTTAGGACACAGAGAAAGCAGTCTTAAGAGGGAAATTCATAGCAATACAGGCCAACCTCAAGAAACAAGAAAAAGTTCAAATAAACAATCTAACCTTACACTTAAAAGAACTAGAAAAAGAACAGCAAACAAAGCCCGAATTGACTAAAAAGAACAAAATAATAAAGATCAGAGTGGAAATAAATAAAATAGAGTCTAGAAAAACAATACAAAAGATTAATGAAACCAAGAGCTGGTCTTTAAAAGGATAAAAAATAATTGACAAACCCTTAACCAGACTCATCAAGGAAAAAAAAAAGGACTCAAACAAATACAATCATAAATTATAGAAGAGAAGTAACTACAGACTCCACAGAAATACAAAGGATTATAAGAAAATACTATGATCACTTATATGCAAACAAATTGAATAATCTGGAAGAAAATTGATACATTCCAAGAAACATACAATTTTGCAAGACTGAGTCAAGAAGAAATAAAAAATATGAACCTACCAATTACCACCAATAAAACTGAATTGGTAATCAACAAACTTCCAAAACGCAAATCCTGGACCACATGGCTTCATAGGTGAATTTTATCAAACATTTGAAGAAGAGTTAATACTTATGCTTCTCAAGCTATTCCAAACATTCCAAGAAGAAGGAAGGGTCCATAACTCTTTTTATAAGGCCACCATTACACTGATTCCAAAACTAGACAAGAACAATACAAAAAAAAAAATACACTATCTGGTGATATCTCTGATAAACATTGATGCAAAAATCATCAATGAAATGTTAGCAAACTGAATTTAGCAATACATTGACATATCTGAGTCTTTATCAGTCTGGCTACCACTGGTAACTGCACCCTTGTTCACTGAGACTCTGCCCCACCCAAGTTGCAGATCCCCCAAAGGCAATACCAGTGTTTTTCCATACAAACAATTTATGTTGGCTCATGCTGCGAACTTTCCTAAAATCTCTTAAAGGTTTATGAAACCCAAATAAGCAGCATCTGGCTTCAGCGTGCTCCGTAATATTTGCAGAGCAGCCCCAAGACCAACACTAGCAGCAGCCAGCTTTGGTTTCCTGCTTGGCCTATCAAGGTATATCCAAGCCCAGCGTGTGTGGCAGCCATCAGCAAATTGCTTGGTGACTTATG
The DNA here is from genome assembly GCF_000325575.1 of Pteropus alecto. Classification (NCBI taxonomy): domain Eukaryota; kingdom Metazoa; phylum Chordata; class Mammalia; order Chiroptera; family Pteropodidae; genus Pteropus; species Pteropus alecto. The sequence continues at coordinate 941,942 of NW_006440647.1, read as the reverse complement.
CCAGGTGGTCCTGGGAAGAGCACAGGCTGCAGCTAAACTTGGCCTGTGGTGGGGCCCCTCCAAGGAGGTCCAATCAGCTGGCCTAGTGGCCAAATTTGGTCTGAGCTTGAGCACCACCCTGGGTCACATTCTGAGAATGACACACTCAAAAGGTAGGAACTAGGTAGGAACCAGAGCCCTATTAAAGCAAATCCTTTTTCATAGTGTCTGCCTTTGCACAGCAGCTGCTTCACTGTGGTCATGGCCAGTCCTCACATACAGTTTGTCCAAGGGTCAATCTTTCCCATTGAAGTGTCAACAGCGACCAAGCTTCAACTACTGCTGAATGCAGTTTGCTAACATTTCATTGATGATTTTTGCATCAATGTTTATCAGAGATATCACCAGATAGTGTTTATCAGAGATATCACCAGATAGGGCACACACAACTCACACAAGGGACACACCTGAAACACCCAGCTCAGGGGACCAGAGAGATTACACCACTGGGCCCTGCAAGACAGCTACTATATAAGGTCACTCTACTAATACTAGGAGACATAGCAACCCTACATAATACACAGAAACAAACACAGGGAGGCAGCAAAAATGGAGAGACAAACATGTATCAAATGAAAGAACATAACAAAGCCCTAATAAAGGAAGTAAGCAGAATGGAAACAAGCAATCTACCAGATTCAAAGTTCAAAATGCTTGTTATAAGAATGCTCAATAAACTTCAGGGGAAGAGTAGATGAACTCAGTCAGAATGTTAACAAAGAGATAGAAACATAAAAATGGAGATAGAAAACATAAAAAAAGAACCAGTAAGAAATGAAGATACAATAACTGAAATGAAGGATACCTGAGGAGGAATCGACATTACATTAGATGAGGCAGAGTACTGAATCAACGATTTAGATATTAAGGTAGCAGAAAGCACCCAATCAGAAGAGCAACAAGAGAAAAAGATCCAAAAATATGTGGATAGTTTAAGGGGCATCTGGGACAACATAATATCTGCATTACAGGGTACCAGAAGAAAAAGAAAAAGAGATTAAGGAATTAAAACTCTATTTGAAGAAATAATGACTGAAAACTGCCCTAACCCGCTGAAGGAAATACGAGCCCAGGAAGTGCAGAAAGTCTGAAACAAGATGAACCCAAAGAGGCCCACCCCAAGACATATTATTGTTAAAATGCCAAAGGTTAAAAACAAAGACAGAATCTTAAAAGCAGTAAGAGAAAAGCAATTAGTTACCTACGAGGGAGGTCCCATATGACTGTCAGCTTATTTCTCAACTGAAACTTTTCAGGCCAGAAGGGATTGGCAGGAAATATTCAAAGTCATGGAAAGCAAGGACCTACAACCAAGATTATTCTATCCAGTAAAGCTATTATTTAGAATCAAAGGACAGATAAAGAGCTCAGGCAAGAAAAAGCTAAAGGAGTTCTTCACCACCAAGTCAGCATTACAAGAACTGTTGAAGGAACTTCTTTTAGAAAGGAAAAAAAAAGAAAAAATATGAATAATAAAATGGCAATAACTACATATCTGTCAACAACTACTTTAAATGTAAATAGATTAAATGCTCCAACAGACGATAGGGTGGCTAAATGGATTAAACAAAAAAACAAAAAACAAAAAACAAAAAACAAAAAAAACAATACCCTTACATATGCTGCCAACAAGAGACTCGCTTTAGATCGAAAGACACACACAGACTAAAGGTAAAGGGATAGGAAAAGATGTTTCATGAAAATGGAAACAAACAAACAAAAAGCTGGGGTAGCAATACTTATACCAGACAAAATAGACTTTAAAACAAAAGGTATAACAAGAGACAAAGAAGGTCCAAGTCATCTCAT
>NW_006440647.1:912932-939959 GCF_000325575.1 Pteropus alecto | reverse complement strand
TTTGAAGGGACATGTGCATCCATATGTTCATTGTATCATTATGTATAATAGTCAAGATATGGAGGCAACCTGGGTGACTATCAATGGATGAATGGGTAAAGAATAGGTGGTACCTACATACAATGGAATATACTCAGTCATAGAAAAGAATGAAAATTTGCCATCTGCAACAACATGGATGGACCTTGAGTATATTATGCTGAGTGGAGTAAGTCAGATAGACAAAGACAAATGCTATATGATTTCACTTACATGAGGAATCTAAAGAACAAAACAAACAAATAAAGCATAAGAAACTCATAGATACAGAAAATATTTTGAGGGTTTCCAGATCAAAGAGGGTTTGGCGGGGGTGGGTATAAAGGATGAAAGAGATTAAGTACAAATTAGTAGTTACAAAATAATCATGAAGATGTAAAGTATAGCATAGGGCATATGGTCAATAATATTGCAAGAACTATGTATGGTGTTGGACAGGTACTAGATTTATCAGGATAGTCTCTTCATAAGTTATATAATTGTCTAATCACTGTGTCATACACCTGAATCTAATATATTATATGCTAACTATAATTGAAAAATAAAAAAAAACATTAATAAAAACTCTGTTTTGTTGCTCTTTTGATAATTTTGGATATTCTGAAAACCATAAACTTTTCTTCTGAAAAAATGATAATAATTTTTGAAGCAATATGGACTGGATCTTTCCCAAAGTCTAGGTATTAGGAATTATGTCTCAAAACTACATACTATGCATTGCACATTTCACAGAAGGTCAATAAAAATTGGGACCAGAAAATTCCTTTAGTGTTAAATAAAAGAAACAGCTCAGCTATCCAAATGTCCCCAAATAAATATTATAATTGTTATTTTGAATAGCTTGGATCAATAAATATTCAAATACTGCATTTGATTTGTGTTTCTTATCTCTTGAAATCTTGTTTTTCCACCACTTTTTATGACATTGACTTTTTGAAGAGTATAGACCTATCATTCTATAGAATATCTCACATTTTGGATTTCTCTGATTGTTTACTTGTGATATTATTCAATCTGTCCTCCATTCCCTGTAACACTTAGATAAGATTCAGTTTGAGAATTTTTGGACATTTCATAGGTGATATTGTGTAATTCATTTTGCCCACATCAAAGCATCGACACAAAATTTCTAGTTATTCAACTATTAGTTATATGAAGTTTAAGCATTTGATTAAAATATTGATCACCAGATTTCTCATTTATAAAGGTCCATTTTTCTCTTTGCAATTTTATATTATTTGTAGGGTAAACTTTAAATTATCTGTGGGGTAAAATTTTGACACCATAAGACTTTTTCCCAAAAAGCCTTTCACCTATTTCTTAACAGTTACTGATAATCATTATCTCACTTAATTATTACATTAGAGGTTATGAAATAGTTTTATTTTTAAATTCTATTATTGTTTCTACATTTATTAGCCAGCTTTCTTTCATTTTCTTATTTCCATGAAAACTTTTTTAAGGCTGGAAAAAATAATAGTACATTTATGCTGATAAGAAATATCCAATAAAGTGGAGAAAAGTGATGCAGATGAGAGAAGGAAGAATATTTGGAGTATTAACCTTGAGTAGGAGAATGGGGATTTAGTACACAGTATAGAAGATGGTCTGTAATAGGAGTAGAACATTTTTTTCCATATTAACAGAAAGCAAGGTGGAGTAGATGAGCACAGATGAGTAGATGAGCTAATAGTTCATGGTTAATTATTCATAGTTTAGAAAGTAAGGTTATCAGCTGAATGTTAGATTAGCGAGGGAAAAGACTGTTGAGCTCACTTGAGATTAATAATCATGAACTTAAAATGAGATCAACCAATATGGTTGTGTTTTTTTCTAGACATGTTCAGCTGTATAGGTGTCAGTATGGAGTACGACAAGAGTTAAGTTTTATTATAACTGTTGTTTCACCAAGCAAGTACAATAAAATGAGATAGTTATAAAGAAATAAAAGGCCTATCTCAGAAAGAAGTTATAATTATTTTCTATGACATTTAAGCTGGACAAGAAGTAAAGATATGATAGAATTTGAGGGACAGTAAAACGGTGGTAGAATAAATGGACTGTAGGCCTTGGTGGGGTTAAAATGTTGTTGGAGTTAGGGTAGTAATGAAAGTGAGCTAGAAAGAGAAGAGTTGGAACTCAGAAAATGGAATGCATAAAATTAGGATTACTGATGAGTTATAGTAATTACTAATGAAAAGGTCTAAAGTATGATCATGGAAGTGTCCGAAGTAGAGTGGAGGACTGATATTTAGAGAAGTGAGTGGAAGTCAAGGACTTATAAGTATCAGAAATACAATAGTAGAAGGATTATCGTTACTCATAATGAAATCATCAGAAAATATAATGAGAGTAGCATTGGAAGGAATGATAGTGAACCAGGAGCTAAAATCTTCAAATAATAAGAAAAAGTGATATGCAGGTTAATTTTTAAAAGCATCAAGAAGATAATGTTTAATGTTAGACATTTTGAGGAGGGAAAAATGGCTTGTAAAGAACAATGAGAAGAAAGGAGGGCCTCTACCCCACCTTCAGGCCTATTTATTTAAAGGATATAAGAAAGAAAGCAACCATCACATGGAAGGACTGTAGGGGAAGCAGTGTCCTCAGGACAGATCCAGCTTTCAATTAAAGCAAAAAGGAAAGAGAGCTTTCAGAGAAGCAGTTGAAGATATAGATTTTGCTGATGACGAGCCATGAATTCTAGAGGGCTCAGTGAAAGATAGTTGGGAGGATAAATGATGGGATCAGAAAAAGGGTATGTGGAAGGATATGCTGATTAAAAGTGGCAGGACAAGGGATCACCTGAACATCTTGTGATGACTAAAATAAAAGATAAAAGACATAATTAGATCATTCTCAGTATTCTCAATGCAGATAGTGGGGGTGAAGGAGAAGAGGTAAACTGTGAGTGTATATGTGACTGCAGAGGAAAAATAAGCATCTTACAAGAAACATACAGTGTGGAGAAGTATGCATTTAAATCCTGGTCATGAAGGTATCAAGTTCCATAGAGAAACTGTCTTATTCTGAGAAGTCAGAAGGCATCTATGATACTTACTGACTCCAACCAACAGAAACACAGAGTCTAAGAAAGCAGTGGCCTTACCTCAAGCATAAAGGTTTCCTTTTTTATTTTAGTCAATGTACATCAATATCTAACTCAAATAACACAGGGTCCATCTTGACCCCTGATAAAATTCCAACAGAGAAATCGGTCTACTTTGAGCATGGAAGCACTCTCTTAACTCCAAAATATCATTTAATAATAATTTTAAGTGATATAAATTTCTGAACTTTGAAAAGTTAATGAAAGATATAAAAGTGCTTCCCTACTAAGACTTCCAATTTAAGCAATCCAATCATAATTCAGTACCTTGTCTATATAAACATAAAGGAATGATCCTTTTTAACCACCCAATATATCATATCTTAATGCAGAACCACCTTTTGAATACTTGAGCTAGTTCACATTAGAATATGAAGGTACTTATTTTCAACTTAAAAATACCAGATACTTCTGATGAATGTCTAACTCTCAATTGTAAATCTTATAAATATATCTACATCATTGTCAGGACTGAAAAAGCTCAAATATTTACTCCAAGGTCAGGACCACAGAGAAAAGAAGAAATAGTTCCTATTGGTTTAACACAAAAATTTGGTAAGAATACACATTTCTACTTAAAAGAAAGGGTCTTATTGGATTATTGCAATAATCTCCAGTTCAAATTGAGTTCAAATACGTCCAGAAAGATAAACATTTACTTTATAAATTGCTTCCCATAGAATAACATAGTATTCTTATAGTTATATATAACACTTCCCATTTTATTGTTTAAAACACAGAAGCATAAAAAATTCACAATAAGCAGAGGCAAACTTTGGACAGGACCTAGGCATTGAAAAGTAATTCTATGTTTTTGCATAATTTCCTATGTTAACCTCATTGTCTATTAAATTTTATATTTTAAAATCCAAAATACATAATAGCTTAACAGTATTTTGATAACTGAGACTGTATAATGCCTTAGCCAACTTTTGTGAAGACTATATACCTAAATATAACTGAGTTCTCTTAGATCATTTAAAGTAATGGATGACAGCCAAACAACAAATATTTACTGATCATTTTCTATAAACAAGCTATATTCTAATGGAAATGGAGTCAAAGTAGATTTAAAATGGCCTCTACTTCAAGAAGTACATCATGTGGTTGGAGCACTGAGAGGTGATCAGGACAAACACATACCAAGTCAAAGAATAAGACAAGCCAGTGTGTACTAATTTTCAAATGGGAGGCAGAGAGAGGAAATGCTATAGTCACTAAAAGGAAGGCAAGATTATTGAGAGCTGGCATGGTCAGAAAAGACTTCCTAGATGAGATAAAACCAGTGGAATCTTTATAAATAAGTAACATTCAGAGTAACAAAGAGAAGGGTAATGGTAGTCTAAGAGGAAAAGAAACCATGAAAAATCTCAGGGGATCAATGTGTTTGGTATTCCTGAGGCACAATAAAAATATGACTGTGGCTAATGTTAAACAAATTTTAGTAATAGTAAAATATTATATTAAAAATCTAAGTACTAGTTTGCAAATGATGCTTTTCTTTGTAAATTTTCAAGGCCTCATTGAAAAGAACAACTCAAGTCTAAACTCAGTACATAAACAACACTCAGTAAATTAAGAATACCTCTGATGTGCTTTTAACTGGTTCCTATAATTAATTATTGCATACTAATAGACTCTTTTGTTTATGGTAGTTTATTACTTGGTGTAGAATTAGTCTGAAGTTTAATTTTTTTTTTATCAAATTACCTAGTTCTACTTATTAGATCAGTAATCTAATAAGTAGGTTATTTATATCAATATATAATATATTGTATATTTCAAAGTTAAATATTGTTTTAAAATTGCAATTTAAATCTGACTGACCTTTGCCTGGGATTCTGAAGTAGGGGGATTTGTCTCTAACTCAAACTCTCCATCTGTAAAATAAAGGAATTAGAATAGATTCATGGTTTTTAAAACATTTTTTTAATCAATGGAATAGCTTTTTAAATAATTTATTTAAAGAAATAATAGAGAAAAAAGAGTGGACTATATGTTTTCTACCTAAATCATGGGAAGGGGATCTAGAGCTATCTATGTTATTCCTTTTCTTTGCCTTATAGTGGTCTCAAGACATTTCTTTTCAGAATCACAGGGTTCTAGGGAACACAGTTTGAAAAACAGAGTCCTGGACGCTCCCTAAATGTTCTTGCAGTTCTAAATGTCTTAAATTCTAAGGAAATACCTTTAAAAGATTTAGTCAGTGCATATTAATATGTGATTATATTTTGATAATGATCTTTGGATTAAAAGTTGAAATCTTAAAGAGTTTGCCAAATTCTATTAAATGGATACTTTGTCATGCTTCCTCAGGAATTTCATAAAAGAAAGATTGTATAAGAGGAAAAATTATATGCCTTCCCTTATGGCATGTTTGGACCTGGCAGCCCAGAGCACATTCCCCAGTACCCATCATCTTATCCCAACAGAGATGGCTAGCTTTAGCCTAAGTGCTCTTAGAAAACAATCAATTCTCCATAACTCTCTTTTGTCCTAAAATGTTTTTGTTCTAGGTAATATTTCCTCTAGGAATTAAACCCTGTCTGATAGCAATTAACTTTGCTTAATAAACACTTGCCTGCTAGTGTGACAATGAATATTACTGATGAATGAGTGCCTTATCCCATCCAGTTAATGTTTATAGACTAAATACAATATTGCCATTGCGATAACTTTTGAAACTATTATTGGTCAGTGGAGGAGACAAGTTTGGAGATGTAGGTCATTCAATGACTCTCAAATCACAACACATTGTTGGTGATCTGCTTTTCTTGTGCATAGGGGACCCAGTTTAATAACTAAAATGATTGAATCTTCTGCTAAAATTGTGATATCTCATTTTAGTCTCAGTTTATTTTATTGTCCATATATATCTTTGAAAGCCTTTGTACATGAAGACATGACATTGTCCATAAACAGTTCTCTCTTCTCTTTAATAAAGAAGTTTATATCACTTTCCTTAGTTAATAGTTCAAACACCTAATTTTCCTTTAAAAAATAATTATTTTTCTTTATAAAATCTATCTATGGTGGGTATAGGGGGCCTGGAGTGTAGAAAATAACACGAAACTTCTCAAACAGGGACACAATGTCAAAATAGTTTAGAATAAGGAATCTAAAACACTACATCAGATTATAAACAATTCATCTGAAAGATATGTAACCTATTTTTATCTGGTTTGGACTAAAATTAAGCATAATGCTCATTCTCTGTACATACAATCTAAAAGAAATTGTATGAAGGTGGTCCAGAGAAAGTCTGGATATCAAAGGAATTCATCTTGAAGCTTCATTTTGGGTGGGACTAATCTACACCTAGATGGCTTAGACAAATATAACAACTGGAATCTTCATTTTCTCCTAGTCCACAGTCTTTAGTGGAGATGGGTTTAACTCTTGAGAATTATTTTTCATCAAACCTCTTATACATTTACACATGCAAAGTGTAGATTTTCCCTAACAAAACCATTCTTTGGGAAGATAATCATTACCTTACTCTATTATTTGATATACTAATGTTTCAGATTATTGGTAATCTTAGGATACTTTCTTTTAAAACATGCCATACAGGTCACCTTTATAAAGAAATTTATTTATTAAACTATCACAATCATGAGCACTGTGTCATTTTACAGAAACCACAATTCAGCAAAGACAACATAATAGCTGCCTTGAAACCAAGGACATTCTAAAAGAAGGTCAGAGACAAAGCCCAAGGGAAGCTTGACAAAAACATTTCAAGACTAAGCTCAAAGAAGCATGGTTTCATATTGAAAAATATTACAAGTAATTCCAGTAAAGATGCTGAAGTAGGTGGATGCTGTGCTTGCCATTTCCTATAACTACATTAAAATTACAACAGAAATATAGATCAGCTTGGAGACCCAATCAAATTCTAGTGAACAAAAGTCCTATAACTAAAGATATAAAGAAAAATCCACCATGAGACTGGTAGGAGGGACAGAGATGTTAGTTAAATGGGCTAACCCCACACCTATGTGTGGTGATCAAGAATCAAGAAAGATATGGCTGCAGAGGTCCCTTGAACAAAGAGGGGGACCAGTAAAAGCAGCTCGCATAACATCTAGCTGTGAAAATTAGCCATAATTCTGTCCATCTGGATGAGACAGAAGGTGGCTGGAAATTCAAGCACCTTTTAAAGAACCCAAGCACAGACTCTCACACTCAGGCACTCGCCCTGGGTTCCAGTGGAAGGACAGAGGCTGGAGAGTTGCCAGAGACATGCAGGGAGAGACAGAATTGTGTGGCTTCAGAGTGAAAGTTGGCGGGAAAACTGACATCGTCCCTGCATTGTCCCTCACATGAAACCTGCATGTAGTTGCCAACTTTCCTCTGTTAAGCCATTCTCCCACATGGCCAAATCTGAATTTTTACTGGCCTAGTGAGCCCAGTTCATGACAACCTGGTGACTCCCTGGGACTCCACTTCACCCAACTTGCACAATGTCAGAGGCTTTCTCACAGCTGACAGGCAGTCATTGTTAGCCCACACTAAAGTTTTTCTTGGATTACTCTCAGGCATCAAGAACCTCAGGCAGGCAGCTGCTGGCATTAGTGAGCTCTGAGAATTTTGCAGAGTGACCCCAGGCTTGACAATGGTGCCAAATCTGAATCTGCATTAACCTGTTGAACACTAATTATTCCATGCTAGTGACTTGTTGAGACCTTGACCCACACAACTCATGAGACACCAGAGGTTGTTTTGGGAACCTGCAGGCAGCCAGTATTGGACCACGCTACAGTTTTTGGACAACTTTAGGGAGTCCTAAGCAGGCAGTAACTGGCTTTGGTGTGCTATGAGCCTTTTATGAAATGACCTCAGGCTTAGAATTGGTGTCAAAGGCAGTAACTGGCTTTAGTGTGCTATGAGCCTTTTATGGAGTGACCCCAGGCTTAGAATTGGTGTCAAATCTGAATCTGTGTTAACTCTTTGAATACTTACTCCATTGTAGTGACTTCTAAGGCCCTGCTCTAATCAACTCCCATACCACTGAAGGCTCTATCAGTGGCTAAATCTTATACACAGCTGGTAGGTGATGAAATGCCTCGGGGTTCCCTGGGTCTTTTGCTGAGCTGCTCCAAGCCTAGTAATGGTGACAGCTAGCTTCGATTCATAGTGTGACCTCTTCCATGTTCCTCCAGGTCTACCAAAGGAAGAACTTCAGATTACATTGTAGTACCTACCAAGTAGCCCTGGGTCAGTTGTGGGCAGCAGCTGAACTTGACCTGCACAGGAGTCCCTTCTAAGAGACCCCAGAAATAGCAGACCTGGTAGTTAGCTTCAAACCAGAACAGAATACCACCCGATTAGTTCCAGAAGCAGCACACCCAAAAAATGATCTTGGAAGATATCTGAGCCCAATGGGGGGAATCCCATTCTGTGGGGGTTAACCACCGCACAGCAGCTTGTAAACTGTGGTCATAGCCAGTCCTCACAGCCAGTATGCCAGAGGGTCAATCCCAACCACTGACATGCCAACAGCAATCAAGACCCAACTGCAACAGAAGGGCACACACAAAACATAAAGGACACTCCTGGAAAATCCAACTCAGGTGACCAGGGAGACTTGCCACTGAACTTCACAATATAACTACTACATAAGGTCACTCAATCAAGACTAGGATTTGGAGCATATCTACCTAATGCATAGAAACGAACACAGAAAGGCAGCCATAATAAGGGGAAAAAACATGCTCCAATTGAAAAACAGGAGAAACTCCAGTAAAGTAACTCATTGCAATAGAGGCAAGCAATCTACCACATATAGAATTCAAAACAATGATTATAAGTATCTTTTAGGACATAAAAACCATAAAAAATAACCAGTCAGAAATGAAATATGTAATAACTGAAACGAAGAATACACTAGAAAAAATCAACAGCAGATTAGATGAAGCAAAAGATCAAATCAGTAATTTAGAAGAAAAGGTAAAAAAACACCCAATTGGACAGTAAAAAGAAAAAAAAGAATAAGAAATGAGGATAGTTTAAGGACTCTCCCGGACAAAATCAAGTGTAACAACATACACATCATAGAAATACCAAAAGCCAGAGAAAACAAGAGGTTAAGAATGCATTTGAAGAAATAATGATTGAAAACTTTCCTAAGTTTTAGACATACAAGCAAAGGAAGCACAGAGTCCCAACTAAGTGAACCCAAAGAGACCTAAATCAAGGCACATCATAATTGAAATGCCAAAGGTTAAAGACAAAGAGAGAATCTTGAAAGCAGCAAGAAACAGGCAGGTAGTTACAAACAAGGAGCCCCCATAAGACTGTCAGCTGATTTCTCAACACAAAATTTAAAAGCCAGAAACAATTGGCAGGAAATATTCAAAGTGATGAAAAGCAGGGAACTACAACTAATACCACTCAAAATAGCAAGAATATCATTTAAAATTGAAAGAGATATAAAAAGCTTCCCAGAAAAAAAAAAAAGAAAAACAAAGGAATTCATCACCACCAAACCAGTATTAAAAGAAATATTAAAGAGAGTTCTTTAAAAAGAATGGAGAAGATAAATATGAATGATAAAATGGCAATAACTATTTACCTATTAATAATCACTTTAAATGTAAATGGATTAAATGTTACAATCAAAAGACATAGCTTAGTCGAATGCATAAAAAAAACAAGACCCATACATATATTTTCTACAAGAGACCCACGTCAGATCAAAAGACACACAGAGACCAAATATAAATAGACAGAAAAGGATATTTCATGTAAATGGAAATCAAAAAAAAAAAAAGATGTAGCAATACTTACATCAGACAAAATGAACTTTAAAACAAAAGCTATAAAAGACAAAGAGAGACATTACATAATGTAAAAAGATCAATCTGACAAGAGTTTATAACCCTTATAAGCATTAATATACCCAATGCAGGAGCACCTACATACATAAAGCAAATATTAACTGATATAAAGGAAGAAACTGTCAGCAATACAGTTTGGAGACTTTAACACTCCATTGACATTAAGCAATAAATCTTCCAGAAAGAAAATCAACAAGGAAACAGAGGACTTAAATGACACATTAGATCAAATGCATTTAACTGATATTTGTAGAGCATTTCACCACAAAGTAGCACAGTATATATTCTATTCAAGTACACATGAAAAATTTTCCAAGAAAGACTATTAGGCCACAAAACAAGTTTCAATGAATGTAAGTGGATTGAGCTCCTATCAAGCATCTTCTCTGACCACAATGTCAAGAAACTAGAAATCATTATAAGAAATAAGCGGAAAAGCAAACACATGGAGGCTAAATAACATGCTATTAAACAATGAATGGGTTAACAATGAAATCAAGGAAGAAGTAAAACAATAACTTGAAACAAATGAAAATGAAAACACAACTCAAAATCTATGGGACACAGTGAAAGCAGTCCTAAAAAGGAAATTCATAGCACTACAGGCCTAACTCAAGAAATAGGAAAAATCTCAAACAATCCTAAAGGAACTAGTAAACAACAACAACAAACAAACAAATCCTACAGAAAATAGAAGGATAAAACAATAAAAATGAGTGAAAATAAATGAAATAGAAACTAAAAATAAGTAAATACATACATACATACATACATACATACATAAGATCCATGAAACCAAGAACTAACTAGTTCTTTGAAAGATAAACAAAATTGATGAATCTTTAACCAGAATCATAAAGAGAGAGAGAGAGAGAAAGAGAGAGAGAGAGAAAGAGAGAGAGAGAGAACTTAAATAAGTAAAATCAGAACTGAAATAAAATTGACAAATGACTCCACAGAAATACAAAGGATTATATAAGAATATACTACAATTATATGCGACAAATTGGACAGTTTAGAAGAAAGGAATAAATTTATAGGAACATATATTCTTCTGAAACTGAGTGAAAAGGAAATAAAATCTGAACAGACCTATTACTATTAACAAAATTGAAGACTAGATGGCTTTACAGATGAATTTTACCTAACATTCAAAAGAAATTAAAACCAACCTTTCTCATATTATTCACTCGGATAAAAGGCTCCCAAGCTCATTTTACGAGGCCACCATTACAGATTCAAAAACCAGACAAAGGTATTACAAATAATAAATTCAGGCTGATATCTCCAATAAAAAAGGATGTAAAAATCCTCAACAAAATATTAGGAAGCCAGAGGCATCTAAAAATTGTCATAAATGATAGAGGCTTTGTTCATCGTGTTGCGACCACATCAACGTTGGGATGGAAATAAAGAGCAAACAGCAAACAAAGTCTCCTGGGATTTAGATGAACAGAAGCACTACAACTAGGGAGAAAAATAAGAAATCACCCTGCAACTGGAGGAGGTAAGAGGGGATGAAGACGGGAGGCTGTCTGGTGCCTTACTGCTGAGTGGGACAGAGGCTGTAGCAGAAGGCAGCTGCAGCTCTGAGCACCAGCACTGGATAGGCTGCTCAGGGGACACCAGGGACTTATATGGGGATGCTAAGTTGTCAGAGCGAGGGACAGAGCGAGGCTCTCTCCCAGGCAGAAGTGCTGGCGCTATCCATTGTTTCTCTGTTGAACCCTCTCCCCTCCCAGTGTGCAGATGCAGCACTGCCAGAGCTGGGATATCATCAAACTGGACAACAAAGGGTGTTCTACCTAGAGGATACCCTGAAATGCCTTCTCCCTCAACTCGCGGCCCCACCCAAGCCACATCCACTTGTGTCCTTGGCGAGTCCTGTGCAACTTGCCGGGCAAGCTCCAAGACCCACCCTGGTGGCAGCTGACCTCGGTTTCTGGCATGGCTTCTTGAGGCAACTATAAGTGAGGGATCTATAAGCACAGCATCTGTGCATTGCTTGCTGAATCTTAACAGGTGGCCTCAGAGGGGCACAGGCTGGGGCTAAAAGTGGCCTGCAGCTGAACCCCACTCAGGATTGTGCCACTGGACACCTACTACACAAAGCCACGCTAATAAGACTATGAGACTTAGGAGTGTTTCTTACTACATAGAAACAAACACAGAAAAGCAGTCAAAATGGGACGATAAAGAAGCAGAAACCATATGAGAGAAGGAAACAGATATCCAGGAATAATGGAGTCAAACAATCTAATAGATGCAGAATTCAAAACACTGGTTATAAAGATACTCAATGAACTTAGGGGAAGAGTAGATAAACTCAGTGGGATCTTTAACAAAGATATAAAAATGTAAATGGAAATAATAAAAAGAAACCAGTCAGAAATGAAGAGTACATTATCTGATATGAAGAGTATATTAGAGGGAATTAACAGAGAGGATGAAGAAGATGATCGAACCATCCATATAGAGGATGGCGAAGCCAAAGTCACCTAATCAGAATGGCAAGAAAAAAAAAAGCCAAGAATATAATAATTTAAGGAGACTTTAGGCCATAATTAAATGTAAAAACATCCATATAATAAGAGTACCTGAATGAAGATAGGGAGAACAAGAAGTGGAAAAAGCTATTTGAAGAAATAATGATAGAAAACTTCCCTAACCTGGTGAAGGAAATACACATACAACCCCAAGAAGTTCAAGAGAGTCTCAAGAAAGAGGCACTTAAAGAGGCCCACACCAAGACACATTAGAATGAAAATGACAAAGGTTAAATACAAAGAGAGAATCTTAAAATTAGCAAGAGAAAACCAGTTACCTACAAGGGAGTATCTATGGAGATATAAAGTATAGCATAAGGATAATAGTTAACAATATTATAATAAATATGTAAGGGAGAAGAGGGGTACTAGATTTAGCAGGGTGATCACTTTGTGAATTATATAGATCTCTAATCACTATGTTGTAAAACTGAAACTAATATATTTTGTATGCCAACTATAATTGAAAAAAACTCATTGAATTATACAATGTAAATAAGAGCAACTAATTGTCTATTATATTTCAATAAAGCTGAGACAAAAATTATTGACCTACAAAAAAAAGTGATCTCCATATCTATGAGCTTGTTTCTGTGGTTTGTTTATTTTTATCTTGTTCTCTAGATTCCACATATGACAATTGTCTTTCTCTGTCTGACTTATTCCATTCAGCATGATACCCTCTAGATTCATCCATTTTGTTGCAAATAGCAAGATTTCATTCTTTTTCATGGCTGAGCGATATTGCATTGTATATGTATGCCACTTTTTCTTTATCCATTCTTCCACTGATGGACGGTCAGGATGCTTCCATATCTTGGCTACTGTAAATAATGCTGGTATGATCATATAGATCTACATGTCCCTTTAAAGCAGTGTTTTGGGTTTCTTCAGAAATATGCACAGAAGTGGGATTACTAGGTCCTTCTTTGCTTCTGTTATAGTCTTGTTTTAAAGGTCATTTTGTCTGACATAAGTATTGCTACCCTAGCTTTCTTTTTGTTTTCATTTTCATAAATTTCTTTTTTTATCCATTTACTTTCAGTCTCTGTGTGTCTTTTGATCTGAAGTGAGTCTCTTATTGGTAGCATATGTAAGGGCTTTGTTTTTTTTATCCATTCAGCCACCCTATCTTTTATTTGAACATTTAAATCATTTACATTTAAAATAGTTGTTGATAAATATGTAGTTATTGCCATTTTATTATTTATGTATTTTCACTTTTTCTTTTTTTTTTCCTTATTCTTCTTAAAAAAGTTCCTTCAACATTTTCTATAATACTGGCTTGGTGATGATGAACTCCTTTAGCTTTTTCTTGCCTGGGAAACTATTTGACCTTCATATCTAGATGATAGCATTGCTGGGTAAAGTAATTTTGGTTGTAAGTCCTTGCTTTATATTACTTTGAATATTTCATAACAATCCTTCTGGAATGGGAGCCCACTTGTAGAAAACTAACTGCCTCTCTTTTGCTGCTTTTAAGATTCTCTCTTTGTCTTTAAACTTTACATTTAATTATGATATGTCTTGATGTGGGCCTCTTTAAGTTCATCTTGTTTGGGACTCTCTGAGCTTCATGAGCTTGTGTATCTATTTTCTTCAGCAGATAAGCTAATTTCTTGAAATAGGTTTTCAGTTCCTTGCTCTTTCTCTTCTCCTTCAGGTATCCCTGTGGCGCAAATGTTGGTACACTTGATGTTGTCCGAAAGACCCCTAAAATTATTCTCATTTTTTGGATTCTTTTTTCTTGTTGCTCTTATGATTGTGTGTTTATTGCTACCTTATCTTCTAAATCACTGATTCTAATCTTTGCTTCATCTAATCTACTGTTAATTCCTCTTAAGGTATTTTTCATTTCAGTTATCATATTCTTCATTTCTGACTTGTTCTTTTTTATGTCTCTTATCTCTATTTTTCGGTTTTCTATCTTTTTTTTAAGTGTTCTCACTGAGTTCATCTACTCTTCCCGTAAGCTCATTGAGCATCCTCATAAGCAGTGTTTTGAACTCTGCATCTGGTAGATTGTTTGTCTCCATTTTGTTTAGTTCTTTTTTCTGGAGCTTTGTTCTGTTCTTTCATTTGGGTCATGTTTCTTTGTTCCCATTTTGGCTGTCTACCTGTGTTTGTTTCTATGTATTAGGTTAGGATGCTATGTCTCCTGGTCTTAGGAGAATGGTCTTATGTAGTAGGTGTGCTGTTGAGTTCCAGTGGCACAGTCTTCCCTGGTCACCTGGTCTGGTTGCTCCAGGTCTGTTCCTTGTATGGGATATGTGTGCCCTCCTGTTTAGTAGAGCCTTAGTTGCTGTTCACTCATCACTGGGAAAGACTGACCCTCGGGCTGATTGTGATGACTGGCTGTGCCCAGTGAAGGAGCTGTTGTGCTGGGGTTGACCCTACAGAGCAGGATTTCCTTTAGTTGCGTTCTGGTGCCAGCTCTTTTTGCCCTATGAATGTGTCATCCTCAGATGTGACCCTGTGTCATGCTCCAATTAAGTCTGAAGCTGGCCACTGGACATGAATGCCAGGACCTTATGAGAGGAACACTAATGTAGACCTTGTTTAGCTACAGCTTTTGCCCTGCCCAGGGCCACCTGCTTCTAGTGCCTTGCTTGGGGCTGCTAAGCATGAAGTATGGGACACTCTGAGGCCAGATGCTGCTTGTTTAGCTTTCGTGAGCATTTGAGAGATTTTAGGAACATCCACAGCATGAGCCAAGATAGATCATTTGTATGGAAAATTTACTGCAAGTGGCTTGGATGGGCTGCAAGTTGGGTGTGGCAGGGTCTCTAGAAATCACCACTGGTGAGTGATCAAAGATAGCTATGTTGATAGAGACTCAGATATGGTGTCTGTCTGGTTCTGCAAGCCAGGTAAGGGAAGGCTCAACAAGAGAACAATGGCTTCTTCTAGCACTTCTGACTGGGAGTACGGGGTCCCTCCATTCCTCGCCCTGAAGCCAGGCAATTCAGTTCCTCCTCATATGTTCTTCGTGCCTTTAGAGCTGATGCCCCCGTGCTGGAGCCCAGAGCGAATGAGTTTGTCACCAAGTAAGTCTCAGTGCAGGCCCCTTAAATGGAAAGTCTGTTACTCCCTCAGCCCTCCATTTTACTCTGCCACAGTCTTCACTGGTTTTCACAGCCAGAAGTGTGGGGACTCCTCTTCTTGGTACTGGAACCTTGGGTAAGGACATCAGTATGGGGCCAGGATGCCTCGCTCTTCCCAGGGGACCACCACAATGAGATATTTCTCCCTGGTTCTCAACTGCCACACGCGGCTGTGGGACCAACCCGTTTCATGTCTCCACCCTTCCTACCCATCTCTAGGTGGCTTCTTTTGTGTGTCCCCATTTACAGACTTCTGTTTAGCTAGACTTCAGGCTACTCTCAACGATGACTATTCTGTAGCTTACCTGTAATTTTGTTGTGGTTGTGAGAGGAATAGAACACAGAATTTACCTACTCCTCCATCTTGACCAGAAGCCCTAGTCAATAATATTTTAATATCATTGTACTGTGTCAGGTGGTTGCTGGACATATCATAGTGATTGCTTCGTTAGGTACATAGATGTTGAATAAATATGTTGTACACCTGAAGCTACTACAATATTGTATGTTACCTATATTTTAATAAAGATCTTTTTTTAAATTCAAAAGAAGTAAAAATATAAAAGTACAAAAAATATAAAATAATTATCTACATTTCCTTAAAATAAAAAGTATACATGTAAGTTATAACTCTTATCTGCTTTTTTTATATTTTGATGAAAATTAATACTTGTGATAAATATGTCTAAATTAGAAAAAATGAAAGAAAAATATCACAAGTATCTCAAGTACCATAAATTTTGAAATTACTGCTACCTCACAAATGAAGAATTTTCTTGGAAATAATGGGATATTGAAATATATTTTGTATGCATGCTGCATCTGAGAACTCTACCAAAATAACCTTTTTTTCAGAAATATTTATTTAGAGAAAAATCTCAGTAAAAATACATGCTCAGAAGTTCTTGCTTTATGTTTAATTTTATATGAAATAAACTTATTCAAACAGAAATGAAATATAGAAGATGTGTCAGAAGTAAAAGAATTGAATGTTACTGATTAAATGGAAGTTGGATAAGAAGAAAGAAAAACAGATAAACAGATGCATGCCAGGATACTTGTGTAGTATAGGATTTTGAATATGGAACATGCAAATCTTGTCAATGACTTTCTGGCATTCCCCAGAACATCATGAATCAACCTCATTGCTGTCACTATGCAAGCTATTATATGTGTTCTGCCACTGTTGCATACCATGTATACAGGAATGAAGAAAATCTATCAAAAGTAACAAATTTCTAAGTAAGAGTAGTAATACCCATGAATATTGTCACATTAGAAATCTGATAGGTTCATCAAAGCAAAGATGCTATTTCAGAAACAAGAGTTTCTGCCCACATCTGAGAGTTAACACACACACACACACACACACACACACACGAGTATTCAAAGAACCCCAGATACCAAGTAGTCATCCTGACTTATTCTCTCACCATATAGTTTCAGAAACAATAAAGTGAGATGAGATGACCTAAACAATATAAAGGCAATTCACATGAACAGAAACCAATTCTTACAATGTGGCCACTAATAATTTTGCAAGTATTCTCCATATAAGGTTTTTTTATAGAGAGATATGAGTCTTACTATTCAATTTGGAAAATTAGTTCACAGAGGATAATAAATATAACTAAGAAAAAAGTTGCTATTGAGCAAACAAAACGTGATAGTGTTAATTTAAGTCAACTTTCAGGGATGGATCTCTGGCACCTCTGATTATATCTGGTTCCCTATTTGTGATTCCCTCTGATTCTGACCTCAGCTTATCTAAATCCTTCTCCGCAGGGATTTTTTCTCCTCAAGGCCAGTTTCCCCTACAATTCACTCTAGTTCATACTGATAAAAATTTCTACAAACTGTTACTTAAATGAAGAAATAATACACCAAATTTTACTAGACTGTTCTCTGTTTTCAGTGTAATTTTTGTCTCTAGTCATATAAACTACATGGTACTTGAGGACAAGAACAATTTCTTACATTTTAATGTGCTAACAGTACTGTTTAGCAGAACCCAATAAATATTTTTTTAACTGATTGATATACAGTAACACACCACTCTACCTTAAGGTCCATGTTCGACCTCTATAAATTTGGAAGCATCAAAAACCAAAATGCTGAATTAAAGTTAGCTTATATGTGGAATATAGGAGACTTCACAGAATCTTGTAATCTTACTACTAGTAAGGACTTCAAGAGGGTATTTGGTCCAGCCTGTCTTCAGGAAGATAGGTAGTTAAGCAAAATTTGTTTTCCTACTAAGAAACAGAGACAGAAACATACAAATCTCACCTCAAGTGTCTATTCCTCTATTCTAATATCCCACCCCTGTCATTAGTTAAAGTCTTACCTCTTGTAAATAAAACCTCATAAATTAATTTATGCTATCTCGAAATGTTGCAGGATTCTCAAAAAGAGAGACAGGACACTGAGGCTATAAGCAGGAAGTAGCATTTATTGATGCCAGCACCAGCTCAGCGGATTCTTATCCAAAGACTGAGCCCCGATTGTAACATGGCGGGCAGTTTTATACCATTTTGTACTTCCACATTCCTTCACAGCTATAGATATTCCATATAAGAAAGGAGAACATAAGGAGAACATTGATTAGTTGCCAAAGTATAAGGAAACCAGCTTAACTGTTTAAGCAGATGTTTGGACTGTCGCATTGGCCGGAGAGTCCTGAGGAAGTGGAGGGCAGTCAGGAACTAACTTGTTTGATCAGGACATGGTCAGGCAGGGTCATGCTGCCATAATCTCATTGTGGTTTTCATTTGCATTTCTCTGATGATTCGTTACCTTGAGAATCTTTTCATATGTCTATTGGCCATCTGTATTTCCTCTTCGGAGAAATGTCTCTTCAGGTCTTCTGCTTATTTTTTAATTGGATTGTTTTGTTGTTGTTCTTCTTCTTCTTGAGTTGTATGAATTCTTTATATACTTTGGATATTAACCTCTTATCAGATGTATCAAAAGTGACTATCTTCTCCCATTCAGTAGATTGTCTTTTCATTTCGTCAATGGTTTCCTTTGCCCTGAAAACTTTTTAGTTTGATATAGTCCCATTTGTTTATTTTTCTTATCCCTTGCCCAAAGAATTAAGTCCAAAAAGAAATTACTAATAGCAAAATCAGAGAGATTACTGCCTTCTTTTAGAAGTTTTATGATTTCGGGTCTTATATTTACGTCTTTAAACCATTTTGAGTCTATTCTTGTATATGGTGTAAGAAGGTGGTCTACTTTCTTTCCTTTTTTTTTTTTTTGCATGTATCTGTTCAATTTTTCTAGCACGATTTATTGAAGAAACTGTCTTATCCCATTGTATGTTCCTACCTCTTTTGTCATACATTAAGTGAGCGTATAGACATGGATTTATTTCTGGGCTCTCTGTTCTGTTCCATTGATCAATGTATCTGTTTTTATGCCAGTACCATGCTGCTTTGATTACTGTAGTATGATACTTCCAAATTTGTTCTTCTTTCTCAAGTGACTATTCGGAGTTTTTTATGTCTCCATATAAATTTTAAGATTATTTGTTCTAGCTCTCTGAAAAATGTCATTTGTATTTTGATAGGGATTGCACTGAATCTATAGATTGCTTTAAGTAGTATGGCCATTTTAATGATGTTGATTCTTCCTACCCATGAACATGGGATATACTTCCATTGATTTGTATCTTCTTCAATTTCTTTCTTCGAGGACTTATAATTTTCTGAAAACAGGTCTTTTACCTGACTGGTTAATTTGATTCCCAGGTATTTTGTTGTTTTCGATGCAATTGTCAATGGGATTGCTTTCTTAATTTCTCTATCTGAAAGTTCATCATTGGTTTATAAAAATGAAACTGATTTCTGAATATTAATTTTGTGTCCTGATACTTTACTGAATTCATTGATCAGTTCTAACAGATTTTTGGTAGAATCTTTAGGGTTCTCTAAATACAGTATCATGTCATCTGCAAAAAACGAGTGTTGCACTTCTTTCCAATTAGAATACCTTTCATTTCTCTTTCTTGACTTATTGCTGTGGGTAAGACTTCCAATATAATGTTGAAGAGAAGTGGTAAAAATGGCCATCCTTGTCTTACTCCTGATCTTAAGGAAAATGCATTTAGCCTTTCCCCATTGAGTATGATGTTAGCTCTAAGTTTGTTATATATGACCTTTGTTATGTTGATGTATGTTCCCTCTATTCCCAGTTTACTGAGAGTTTTAACATAAATGTATGCTGGATTTTGTTGAATGATTTTTCCGCATCTATTGATATGATCATATGATTTTTATCTTTTGAATTGTTAACGAGATATGTCAAATTAATTGATTTGTGGATATTGCATCCCAGGAATAAATCCACCTATATTGTTGTGCATGATATTTTTAATGTATTACTGAATTTGGTTTGCTAATTTTGTTGAGGATTTTTCCATCAATGTTCATAAGGGATAACAGCCTACAGTGTGTGTGTGTGTGTGTGTGTGTGTGTGTGGTGTGTGTGTGTGTGTGAGAGTGTGTGTGTGTGTGTAATATTCTTTGTCTTTTGGAGTCAAGGTAATGGTAGCCTCATAAAAGGAGTTAGGGAGTCTTCCATCTTCTTAAACTTATTGGAATAGTTTGAGAATATGTTTTAATTCTTCTTTGAATGTTTAGTAAAATTTGTTTATAAAGGCATCTAGTCCAGGACTTTTGTTTTTGGCAAGGTTTTAAATGCACTGATTCAATTTCATTGGTGGTAATCAGTCAGTTTAGTTGGGGTGGTATCTCAGTGAGGCATGGGGCCGTCAACCTTATACAGCACCAGCTTTGCTGCCAATTCTGTGACTGCAGACTCACAAAAGTTGCATATCACTGCGATTTTACCAAGCAGTATTGTATCTTGTGCTAGCAGCAGTGATCTGCCTGTCACTCTTTTTCCTGAAATTTGCTCACTCTGCTAGCTGATGTCTGTTGCCTATACAGAATGTGCAACTCCAGATAGGAGTAGGGCAGGGGCAGCTGCCTGTCACCGTGCTGCAGGTACTTTGTGGCTTGAGTGGAGCATAATCTCAGGGAAACAAGGCTCATCAGGCCAATACAGCCTCAGTTTTGCTGCAGCCTCTGTGCCCGCACTTTCTCGCTGCAGTCAGAGATCACAGTGAGACCACCTGCTATCTGGGGTAGTCTCACCAACCCCTTTGATCTCCACAAGTAATATTGCAGCCTGTGCAGGCAGCAGGGAGTCTATCCACCACTGATTTCCCCTAAATGTGCTCACTGAGTTAGCCAAGATATATTGACTGCATAAATACACAGCCCCAGAGATGGGCAGAATGGAGGCAGTTGTCTATTAATGGACCTCTGAGGGCAATTTGTAGGTTGGATGGGGTGGGGTTTCAGAGAGACAATGGCCATTAGGCCAATATAGCCTCAGACTTGTCACAACTTCTCTGTCCACCAATGCATTCCCACAAAAGTCTCAGATTATAGCAAGAGTAGCTGCTGTCTGGGTCAGGTCCACAGCTCCCTGCTATCTTATCAGGCTCATGTTGGCAGCAGTGATCTGCCCAAAACTCTCCCCAAAATACTCTCACAGCACTGGCCAAGGTCTACTGCTTGCCTGGAATGTTGGGCTCTGGGGAGGAGTGGTGAGGGGCAGGGCAGGGCAGCCACCTGGCACCAAGCTGACCCAGGTCAATATGTGGGTTGGGTAGAGCAGGAGATCTCTTTAAGTCAGAGCAGCTTCAGAATTGGCTGTGTGGGAGAGATCTGCACAGGCAAGCTAGCTCAGTCTATAGGCTGCCCTATAGGGGGGTCTCAACTAAGCCACAATGACAGCTGCCTGTCCATCCCTCATTCTGGCACCAGGTAATGCATTCTTTCCCCAAATGAAGCTTATGTGAGCCTCTGTCCCACTGCCGGTGCCCTGGGTGAGTGTCTCCTGGCAAGAGGGCCTGTGCATGGGCCCTTTAATGGATGTCTTGGATTTCAGTTGCCTTCTGTCTCATCCCAACAGCCAGAATCTCTAGCTCTAATTTTTACAGTCATATTGTTTGGGAACACCTTTTCCTTGGGCAGGGGAGCCTCTGTATGGAGTTGTGTTAGGTAGCTAGTCAGACATGAGCAACAAAAGGGAACAAAGGAATAGGAGTCCAACCTAGAGATGACCCAAAGAATACCCCTATGGTAGTAGAATTCTAGGTACACACATGCACACTAAGCAAAGTTATATAGCAGCCAGGTGTCAATCAAAACGACCTCACTTGCCAATCACCTAGGGATGCCTTTGGAACCACACATCATGGCCCAAATATAAGGCAGACATTCCCACTTCAAGGCCCTTTTGTCCTTCTGGGCTCCCCTCCCTTTTTGCTTTTCTGGGCTCCCCTCTGTATTGCCCTTCTTGGCTCCATTCCTTTTTTTTTTCCTTCTGGGTTCTCTCTCTTTTTGGAAGCCTGGAGGCCTTTTGTGGACTTTTTTGCCCTTTTGTGGCCATATTGGCCCATTTGTTTTGGTTACAACATCAGGATCATGTGCCTCCTTGGGGCATACTTTGTCTTTCTCTATGTGCCTCCTTGGGGAATTATTTGTTTTTCTAAAATATATTTTTATTCAAACTATTAAATCTCAACGACCTGATACTCTTCACTGCCTCATTTGGGGAAGAACCGAGGAAAAATGTTAACTATCTATCTGTGCCATTGTTATCTCTCTCCCTCCTCCCTACCATTGGGGCGACGCCGAACTCCGATTGGACCCAACAGTAAAACTAGGACCCCTCTCTCCTTCAGGGGGGCCTCTGCAGCCTTGATGCCGGTGTTCCTTTGTCACCCAGTATTTTAAAGAGTTTTATTTAATTGGCTTAAAAACAAATTATCACTTATATAAATTATTGTGTATTATAAAACCCTCAGGAATATAGAAAGTAACATAAATGCTTTTAAAGTTCACTTGCGTAAGGAAGGATTAATCTTTGGTAAATAAAAACCAGTTGAAGATTATTGTTTTAATTTCAATAGGCATGTCTTAAGACATAATCATTAAATGTGATACAGATAAAAAAAATATTTTTCCAGGGTTTATTTATCAAATTCCTGTTACCTAAGTTGCAAATTTGTCAGCAAAAATGTAACTTAGAATGCTGACTAATTTTGTCTAAATTCTTATAAAGTTTCCATTGGTAATCTAAACATAATTGGGAGTAAATAATTTTGATAGATGTAAGTGGAATAAGAGTTTACAGACAATCTTTTTGGAAATAATTATAATTTATAGTATGTGTATTTAAAATAGTTTTCGAGTGATGTCAGAAACATGACAGAATAAGAGATGTCACCAGATCTTTCCCATTGAAACAACAATAAGCTGAAAATCTAAACAACAACAACAACAACAACAAAAACACTCAAACTACAAACAAGCACATCTGAATAAGGGAACTGCTCATGAGAGCAATCACAGGTCAGAACTCCTGGAATCTGGCAGTAGACTGGAAGAAATAAAGAAGTTGCCTCTCACAGCCAGAGCTCCCTACAGGAGGAGCAGAAGAGAAGAAAGAGTGGTGATTCCCTGAACGGCTCTGCCTGGGAGAGCTGTGTGCTCCATGCAGCAGCAGTGCACAAGTTTCAGGGCAAAAAAAAAAATGGAGAAATGGGGAGAGCAGAGAAGTGGGGATGGCAGAGAAGAAACAGTTGATTATTATCAGCCATGATTGCAAAACACGAGGCTGAGCCACATGCGCCATCTCCCAATCCAGAGGGCCCCTGCCCCACAATCCTCTAGGACCAAACATTGCAGAGGCCCAGGGGAATCTGAGAAAACACTACCAAAACTGTCACTAACATTGACAGGGACTGAGACTGAGAGTAGTGAGTGTGATCGAATTTTGTTTTTTAAAGGCATTATTAAGACTAAATAAAGCAGGGATCCAAGAGGCTGAGATACCACCTATTGGAAACCAAAAGAAAAACACCATCTTAGCAACAGGCTAAAGAAAGACCTTTATATAATAAAACTTATTTCCAGAGAAAAGGAGAACACATTTCCATTAATGCCCAGGTGGAGAAATAGGCTATTAAACACCATGAACAACCAAGGTGACAAGGCATCTCAGAAAGAAAGAGACAAATCAAAAAATAAGCTTAAAGACATGGAAATATGTGAATTAAATGACAGAGAATTCAGGATGGTACTTTGGAAAAAACACAATGAGATCCAAAACAATTCATGTTGACAATTCAAGGAATTTAAAGAACAAATAGGTCAGTAGAATCAGTTTATAGCAAGGAGATTGACACCTTCAAAAAGAACCAAATGCAACATCTGAAAATGAAGAATACACTGAAAGAAATGAAAAAGAAAATAGCCAGCTTGAGAAATATAGTCGACCAAATGGAGGAAAGGATCATTGATATCGAAGACAGAAATCTAGAAATGAATCAGAAGGAAGAAGTCAAAAACCGAAATATACAAAATAATGAAAGAAATACAATAACGGGCTGATACCATCAGGAGTGGAAGCATAAGAATAATGGGAATTCTCAAAGAGGAGGAAAAGGAGCAGGTATTAGAAAGCATTCTCAGACAAATAGTTGATGAGAATTTTCCCAAATCTAAGGAATGAGCTGGAGCTTGGAATTCAAGAAGTCAATAGAACATCCAATTTTCTCAAACACAAAGGCCTTCATCAAGAAGCATCGCATTGAAATTATCCAAAATCAACAACAAAGAATTCTGAGGGTACCCAGGGAAAAGAAGATGGTAACCTATAAAGGAAAACTCATTAGATTATTGTTGGTCTTCTCAGCACAAACCTTACAAGCCAGAAAGGAGTGGAACTGAACATTCAAACTATTAAATGAAAGGAACTACCAGCCAAGAATAATGTGTCCAGCTAAGCTCTCTTTTAGATAAGAAGGATAAATAAAGACGTTTCCAAACATCCAAAAATTGAGAGAATTCTCCACTATGAGGCCTGCATTACAGGAAATACTGAAAGGGGTCAGCTAACATAAAACAAAATGACAAAAGAAAAATACATTAGGAGCAAGGTGACTAGCAGGCAGATAGAAGCAGAGGAGTCCACCCTTATTAAGAACAGGGCATTATAGAAAAAAATGGCATAGATGATAAAGGCTCTGTTCATCCCTCTGGAGACCAAATCAAAGTTGTGATGGAAACAAGGAGCAGCAGCAAGGAAAAATCACCTGAGACTGAGATGAACACACCATACAACTAAGGAGCAATCCAAGAAATCACCCTGCAAGGACAGAAGGTAGGATGGGGCGAGGACTCGGAACTGCCCAGTCTCGAGCAGCTGAATGAGATGGAGACTGCACTAGCAGCAGCAGCAGAAGCCTCTTAAAGGGATCAAGTCCACAAGCAGATTTTCACAGAGATGGACCTGCTTGCTCTGAGCACCAGTGCCAATTCGGCTGCGTGCAGGGGGCATCAGAGACTTATAGAAAGACATTGTTGGAGAGAGGGCTGGGGTAAGACTTGCTCTGTACAGAAGTGCTAGCAGTATCCATTGTTCCTTGTTGAGCCCTCCCCTCTACCAGTGTGCCTGATGCAGCACAGCCAAAGCCGTGACGTCATCAAACTGGATAACAGAGGTCACTCTGCCCAGAGGATTTCCTCCCCCATCTTGCTGCCCATCCCAAGCCACATCCAGGTATACCCTCAGCAAGTCATGTGCTCCCTGCGGAGCACACCCTAGACTCTCATTGAAGGCAGCTGGCCTTGGTTTCTGGTGTGTCCTTTTGAAGCAACTATAAGCACATCATCTGTGGGTTGCTTGCTGAATATTAACAGGTGGTCCCTGGAAGGGCACAGACTTGGACTAAATTTGGCCTGAAGCTGAACCACTCTCAGGACTGTGCCACTGGACACCTACTTCACAAATTCACACTATTAAGACTGGGAGACTTAGGACCTTTGCTTAGTATATAGAAACAGACATGGAAAGCAGCCAAAATGATAAGACAAAAAAGCAGAAACCATGTGAGAGAACAGAATAAAGATCCATGGATAATGGAGTCAAGTAATCTATCAGATGCAGAGTTCAAAACACTGGTTATAAAGATGCTCAATTAACTTTTGGGAACTGTAGATGAATTCAGTGAGAATTTCAATGAAGAGATAAAAAACATAAAAATAGAAATAGAAATTATAAAAAGAAACCAATTTGAAATAAAGAAAACATTGTCTGAGATGAGAAGTATATTAAATGGAATAAATAAAGGAATAAACAGAGTAAATAAAGAAAAGGATCGAATACCCTATCTAGAGGATGGGAAAGCCAAGTACACACAATCTGAATGGCAAGAGATAAGATGCCACGACTATAAAAATAATTTAAGGAGTGTATGGGACACTATTAAGAGTCCATATATCTGTCCGATTGATGTAACTGAAGAAAATCAAAATGTTGAACAGCTGTTTGAAGAAATAATGATGGAAAATTTCCCTAACCTGGTAAAGAAAATGGACATAAAATCCCAGGAAGATCAGAGAATTCCAAAAGTCGGGGCTCCAAAGAGGCCCACACCAAGATACATCATAATTAAAGTGCCAAAGGTTAAATACAAAGAAATAATATTAAAAGAAGCTGGAGAAAAACAGATAGTTACTTATAAGGGAACACCCATAAGACTGTTGGCTGATTTCTCAAAAGAAACTATGCAGGACAGAAGGGCTTGGCAAAAAAAATATTCCACAGGGTGAAGATCCAGTATCTACAGCCAAGGATACTTTATCCAGCAAAGTTATCATTTAGAGTTGAAGGATAGATAAAGAGCTTCCCAGACTAAAATAAGCTATAGGTATTTATCACCAACAAGCCAGTATTACAGGAAATGTTGGAGGGACTTCTTTAAGAAGAAAAAACATGTATCGAAAACAGGAATAAAAAATAGCAACAACTACAATCCTATCGATAAATAACTTAAATAGAAAATAAATAAGTATGCCAACCAAAAGACAGAGGGGCTGAAAGATTAAGAATACAAGACCCCTACATATGCTGCGTACAAAAGACTCACTTCAGATTAAAAGACACACAGAGACGAAAAGGATGGAAAAAGATATTCAATTGATGGACCAAGAAGGTATTACTGTCAGACAGAGAAAGATAAATGCTATATGATTTCACTTATATGTAGAGTCTAAGAAATAAAAAGAACAAACTAATCAAACACAGACTCACAAAAACAATGGACAATTTGGTGGTGAACAGAAGGGAGGGTAGTATCGGGGACTGGGAGAATGGGGTGAAGGGTTAAAGAAGTGCAAACTAATTTCTGAAGAGTCGTTCACGGGGCTGGGGAGCACGGCAGAGGGAAGGCGGTCAGCACCAATACGTCGGCCAGGTGGAGGGCCGAGGGCCGGGGAGGGAGCCACGGGGGAGGGGGGAGCTGT
>NW_006440647.1:907881-912789 GCF_000325575.1 Pteropus alecto | reverse complement strand
GGAAAAAAATAAAAAGATGAATAATAAGGTGGCAATAATAATAAATATTTATCAATAATTACTTTAAATGTGAATTGATTAAATGATCTAATCAAAAGACATAGGGAGGCTGAATGGATAAGAAAACAAGACCATTAGATATGCTTTCTATAAGAGACTCACTTTAGATCAAAAGACACACAGACTGAAAATAAAAGGATGAAAAAGGATATTTATGAAAGTGGAAAATAAATAAGTAGCAATACTAATACCAGACAAAATAGACTTCAAAATAAAAAAAACGGTGAAAAAAGATATGAGGGACACTTCATAATGATAAAGGGAATCATGCGCCAAGAAGACATAACAATTATTAATATTTATGCTCCCAAACAGGGAGCCCTGAAATATAAAAGGAATTACTAACAGAACTAAAGGGAGAAACTGACCAAAACACTATCGTAGTAGGGGACCTAAATACCCCACTGTGAGATATGGACAGTTTATCCAAACAGAAAATCAGTAAGGAAATAAAATTCTTAAATGTCTCATTAGACTAACTGGACACAACTGACATTTACAGAGCCTTTCATCCCAAAACAGCTGCTTAGACAACACTCTTCTCTAGTGCACATGGAAAATTCTCAATATTGACCACATACTGGGGCACAGAGATAACTTCAACAAAAATAAGAGGGTTGAAATCATACCAAACATATTCTCTAATCATAATGCTTAATGGACAGAAAGGAGGGGACAAATCCAAATTTATCCCTATGTATGCTGAAACTAGAGATGAACTGTACAAAGAAAGCAGGAAGAACCAAAAAAACATAGAGATTAAACAACATGCTACTGAAGAATAACTGGGTTAGAGAATAATTAAAAAGAAAGATCAAGAGATACATAGAAATAAATAATAATGATAGTACAACGCATCAAAACTTTTACATGGCAACAGTCGTAATAAGAGGAAAGTTCATATCATTACAGGCCTATCTCAAAAAACTAGAATGAATCCAAATAAGCAACCTAACACTTCATCTTAAACAACTAGAAAAGGAAGAACAAACGAAGCCTAAAATCAACAGAAGAAAAGAAATAATTAAAATTAGAGCAGAATCAAATGAAATTGAAAAAAATGGAAAAAAATAAATGCAACGAAGTGTTTGTTCTTTGAGATAGTTAATAAATTGATAAACCCCTGGCTATACTCACTAAAGAAAAAAGAGAAAACACACACACACACACACACACACACACACACACACACACAAAAGTCAGGGATGAAAGAGGAGAAATTATGACAGATACTGCAGAAATACAAAAGATCATCCAAGAATACTATGAAAAAATATATAACACTAAATTGAATAACCTAGAAAAAATGGACAAGTACTTAGAAAAATACGACCTTCCTAGCTGAATCAAGAAGAACTGGAAAATCTAAATAGACCAATCAGCAATAAGGAAATTGAAACAATCATCAAAAACAACAAAAAATAAAAGTTCAGGACCAGATGGCTTCACCAATGAATTCTACTAAACATTCAAAGAAGATTTAATACATATTCTCCTCAAACTCTTCCAAAAAAAAAAATCAAAGAAGAGGTAATACTTTCCAACTCATTTTATGAGGCCAATATTACACTATACCAAAGCCTGGAAAAGATAACTCAAAAAAAGAAAACTACAAACCAATATCTCTCATGAACACAGATGGAAAAATCCTAAAAAGATAGCAAACCAAATACAGCAACATATTAAAAAGATTATAAGCCATGATCAGGTGGGCTTCATCACAAGGGCACAGGAATGGTTCAATATATGCAATTCAATTAATGTGATATAACAAATAAAGAAATTAAGAAATTAGAATCATATGATCATATCAATAGATGCAGAAAAAGGCTTTGACAAGATACAGCATCAATTTATGATCAAAACACTTAACAATTGGTATAGAAAGAAATTACTCTAACATAATGAAGGTCATCTATGACAAACTCTCTGCCAACATTATACTGAATGATGAAAAACTAAAAACCTTCCCTCTAAGATCAGGAACAAGAGAAGTCTGTCCACTACCACCGCTATTATTCAATATAATATCAGAGGTCCTAGCGATTGCAATCAGGCAAGAGAAATATATAAAAGGCATCCAAATAGGAAACAAAGAGGTCAAAATGTCATTAATTGTGGTTGACATGATTCTCCATATAGAAAACCCTAAAGATTCCACAAGATCACTACTAGAAATAAGCAAATACAATAAAGTTTCTGAGTACAAAATCAATGTTCAAACATCCATAGCGTTCCTATACTCTAATAATGAAGCATCAGAAAAAGAAGTGGAAAAAATAATTCGTTTCATCATTGCAACAAAAAGAATAAAATACCTAGGAAAAAATCTAACAAAACATGTGAAGGACCTATATGATGAAAACTATAAGACCCTATTAAAAAAAAATTGAAAAAGCAAAAAACAGAAAGATAATCCGTCTTCATGGATAGGAAGAATCAACATAGTTAAAAAGATCTTATTACTTAAAGCATTATACAGATTTAATGCAATCTTCATCCAAATCCCATCAATATTTTTAAAAAGAAACAGAACAAAAAATCATCAGGTTCATTTGAAGCACAAAAAACTCTAAATCACCAAAGCTATTCTGAGAAAAAAGAACGAAGATGGAGGCATCATTTTGCCCAACTTCAATCCAAACTACAAAGTGACAATAATTAAAATGGCATGATTTTTGCAGAAAACAGACACGCAGGTCAGTAGAACAGAATCGGGAGTCCAGAAGTAAACCCTTGTTTATATGGGCAAATAATCTTCAACAAAAGTGTCAAAAACATACAGTGGAGAAAGGAAAGCCTCTTCAATGAATGGTGCTGGGAAAACTGGAAAGCTACCTGCAAAACAATGAGACTAGACTGTTGTCTATCCCCACATACCAAAATTAACTCAAAATGGATTAAGAACTTGAATATAAGACCTGAAACAATAAAATGTATAGAAGAAAACATAGGAATGAAACTTATGGACCTTGAACTTAAAGAGGAGTTAATGAATTTGACCTCAAAGGCAAGTTAAGTAAAAGCAAAAATAAACAAATGGGACTACATCCAATTAAAAAGCTTCTAGATAGCAACAGAAATTGTCAACAAAGTAAACAGACAACCACCCGAATGGGAAAAATATATTTGCAAGCTATGCCTCCGATGAGGGCCTAATATCCATAATATAAAAATAACTCATACAAGTCAATAACAACAAAAAAAGAAACAATCTAATCAAAAAATGAGCAGAGGACCTAAACGGATACTTCTCACAAGAACACATACGAATGGCCAACAGACATGAAAAGATGCTCAACATCTCAAGGTATCATGGAAATGCAAACCTAAACCACAATGAGATACAACTTCACACATGTAAGAAGGGCTATAATCAACAAGGCAAGAAATAACAAGTGTCAGAGAAGTTATGGGGTAAAAAGAACCCTCATATATGGCTGGTGGGACTGCAAATTGGTACAGCCACTATGGAAAACAGTATGGAGGTTCCTCAAAAAACTAAGAATTGATCTACCATATGATCCAGCAATCCCTCTACTGAGTATTTACCCTAAAGGCTTGAAAATGCATACCCGAAAAGATATTTGCACACTGATGTTCACAGCACCATTAATCACAGTGGCCAGGACATGGAAGCAACTGAAGTGTCCTACAATAGATGATTAGCTAAAGAAGCTATGGTACATATATACAATGGAATATTACTCAGCCATAAGAAGAGATGAAACACTGCCATTTGCGACAATGTGGATGGGCCTTGAAATAATCATGCTAAGCAAAATAAGCCAGAAAGAAAAAGTTGAAAACCACATGATATCACTTATATGTGGGCTATAAACCTAAAAGCAACAAACAAACAGGAAAAACAAACAATGACTCATGGACATGGACAAAAGAGTAATGGTTACCTTAGGGGAGGGGAGGAGGAAGGAGGGGGGAGGTAGATGGGATAAAAGGTGTCAAATATGTGATGACAGAAAGAAATCTGACTATGGGAGGTGAACACACAATGATTATAGATGATGATAGATAGATGATAGATGATAGTAGATAGATAGATAGATAGATAGATAGATAGAAAGAAAGAAATAGATATACACATATACATATATGTATGTATGTATATATGTCTTACTATTAAATTGTACACCTGAAATTTATTAGATTTTGTTAACCAATGTCCCTATAATAAAATTCGTTAAAAAAAAATAAAATAAAATAGTTTTCAAAACCATTTTGGTAACTTGAAACTTTAGAGCATTTTTTAAGTTAAACAAAGAAAATTTACTGAATATCTAGATCATTTCCTAATGTTATAAAATGCAAAACAATTACTTGGTTTATCTACTTTTGCATTCTTATTACAGAAAAACTAAAGATATTTGGGCCTGTTAGTAAATGTGTGTAGACAAAAAAAAATCCACGTACTAAACCTGGCAAGCTCAGGGAAGGCCAGCAATGGTGAGCCCTACAAACTCAGAGACTGAAATTAACCACATAGTGATGTGGGACAGGGCAAATTTCCCCATGTGTCGGGTAAACCAAGTCCTGCATTGAGACAAAAGGGTCCTTTGGCAGAGAGTGTAGAATAAATTTAACACACATGCCAAAGTTAGAATCAAAAGGAAAGTTTATTAGAAAAGGGGTAACAGTCAACAGACAGTGTGATCTCTCAGAGGCAGAGAGTGAGAGGGACCCTGAGTGTTCAGGGAATTCAGTTTATATAACATTATTTAGTTCCCTTTTCTCTTGATATGGACATACAGTGAGGAAAGGGGAAGGGGAAGAATGTGTACCTAAAGGCCTACTGGCAGTTCCCAGCCTCTAATCCATAGTTCCATATGA
>NW_006440647.1:899145-907831 GCF_000325575.1 Pteropus alecto | reverse complement strand
AATATTCTCATGTTCCTATTTCCCCTTCCACAGGTATGAGAAATGGTTTGTTATCAATCCCAGCAGACATCTTCCTTTATTCTGCAGGTGTCCTCCTGGCCTGGCTGCAGGGCTATCAGCATATTTCAGTTTCTGAATGTAGCTTGATTAACATTTTAATTCTCTTGCCTCCTCCTTACATTAATAGGATAGTCAGAACATAAAAATTCCTAACTAAAAGCAGGTTATGGAGGATAGCCACATCCTGAGCCTGTAGCTTTCTTGGCAAATGTCAATCTTTACCTTAAGTGAGTCTGTTCATTGTCTTTTTGCATCTAAGATAACATATCCTTGGAATGTCAGAGTAATTCATTTTTTTCCCAGACCTCTTAGGGCACAACCCACTGCACCAGAGCACAAGACCACAAAACCCCTCAGAGTTATCTTGTCCCCCACATATCATCTCTATATGCTATAAATGTTAATTATTAACTCCTATACCCAGCACTATAAAAGAAGTATGTGTCCTTTCATTTTACTTTGTATCCAATCCCAGGGATTTTCCCACTTTGCTTTCTCCTGCTGCATTAATCTATTACCAAAAAATTTCATATAATCTTCCTTACACCTCCTCCTTTGATTCTAATGTATAAAATAAGATGTAAAACTGCCATTCTCTGGAGTATTTTCTTAATCCATTGAGATTTTACTTTCAGCCAATTGTCGTCAGATTTGTTGTGGGATTCTCGAACAGAGAGACAGGATACTGAGGTTATAAATAGGAAGCAGCGTTTATTGATGCAGGCAACAGCTCAGTGGATTCTTACCCAAAGGCTGAGCCCCAATTATAACATAGCAGGCAGTTTCATACAGGTTTGTGCTTCCGCATTCCTACACAGCTATAGATATTCCATATAAGGAAGGAGAACATAAAGAGGACATCCATTGGGTGCCAAACTATAAGGAAATTGGCTTAATCATTTAAGTAGGTTTTCGGACTGCTACATCAGTCGGAGTGTCCTTGGAAGGGGCAGGGAGTGCAGTCAGAAACTAACTCTTTAGAGCAGGAAATGGTCCTGGCAGGGTCAGGCTGCCACAGTTGGGTTCAAATAAACTCATTAAAATTCTTACATCAACATTTGTTTGTTTGTTTGTTTTTTCAAATCGAAAGGCTGTGCAATTTTAAAAGGCAGATGTTTCTAGAAATTATAAAATATTTCATAAATTTGTCAACCTAAAAAATATTGATGTAACAATTGCTTACAATTATTCACAATTGGTTACTACTTAGTTTTCACTAGAAAATTAAATTTAAGGGTTAAGAATTCTACTATATGTGATCGAAACTACTAGAAAAAAAGGGAAACATCTCTATACAAAAAAAAGAAAGCGTGAGGAATGTAGATGCATTTTTATTGAGGAAAAAGAAAATTGTAGAAGGTTTGTGGGAAAGAAATCTTTGGAAAGAAATTTTATGGTGGTCAGGACTGGCTATTAATTGGAATGGATTTATTTAAGAAAATGAGTTTTAATATCAAAAGTAAACTGGTGCAAAATTAGAATTTGTTTTTTTTTCTGTTAAAAGATAAAGTTTTCTTGGACTATTAGTCTGCTCTTGATAAGAGATTATGAAAGGTTTTTCCTTGCGTTTTGGATAATCTGGCTAGAAAACAAAAATTCTGTGTTTTATCAAAATAATCCTGTGTTTTCCTTATCAGGTCTTTTGATTACTTAAGAAAATGAAAACTTATTGAATATTTAATCAATATTAAAATAGCTATGTTTTGCTGACAACTATGTAACATTCTGTACTTGCCTTTAACATCTTCTCTTGTCACTTTGGTTAAATGGATAACTAAGTATTGTTTCACAGTGACCTACTATAATATTTGATCAAGTGTTTTAGAGACCCCTTTGATATTTTTGACAAACACCTCCAAAATCAAATTTTAAATGAAGTCTTTTTATTCCTGAACTAACTTCAAAATTTTACAGAGGGTTCCTAGAACATGTCAAGGGATCTGTTCTCTATCTTTATAAAATGGGAGATATTTAAACTAATTAGACTTATGTAACATGTTAAATTGCATGGGAAGCATTGCCAGATAAAAAAGTAATACTAATCCTTCTTTATGTTATGTCTGTATAAGTAAATGTTATGTGTGACAGAAAATCTATGAAATTCCTAGAAATCTGATATGATACCAAACCTGGTATAATGCCATCACTCATAATTCTAGTTATTACCTTAGAATATTGTGTTACAGAAATAACCAAATTTCCTTCTCACTTCCATTACTGTGATTCCTCATTAGATTTTCAACAGTGAGCAACGAATAAATAACCTTACTGTTACTTTCTGACCATCTGAAATCGCTGTCAACAAAACTGAGGATCACATGAAAAGGATTAAATCTGAATATCAGGGAAATGTTCTAGCTGACTTTCATACAAAGGCAGTGCAACTAAATCTATAAAGATTGTGGCACATGTGGATAAAACCCATTCTGCTCCTTCAAAAAATCACGTCTTATTACCAGACTTTTCCTATCCTAATGTCCTTGTAACATGGCAATAGACTGCTCCTGAATTAGCAGTTAAGATGACTAAACTATGGATGTAAATTAAACAAACATTCAGGGCTATGGGAAATTCAAGACAGCCACTTGGTTCTTCCGAGTTCCCTGACACACTCCATTTTTCAGTTTTCGCATTCCTTTATCCAACATAGTACATTAAAGATTACTTAAATTATGAATAGACACTGCTATGGCCAACACCACTGATACACCCAGATTAACGCTTCTGGTGAAGTTGAAACTCAATTACATAAGATCACTGAGCAAGCCACTCTACTCAAAATGATGACTCCTTCAACAGGCTCTTTCTTTCACTTATTTAATTTTGATTGGTTTAAGTCTTGGGGACCATGGCTCTGAAATGCACTACAAACTTTGGGAATTATCCTGCTTATAATTATGCTATTAATCTCACTGGCACATTGAATACTGCTAAAAAGCTTTA
This sequence comes from Pteropus alecto, assembly GCF_000325575.1. Classification (NCBI taxonomy): domain Eukaryota; kingdom Metazoa; phylum Chordata; class Mammalia; order Chiroptera; family Pteropodidae; genus Pteropus; species Pteropus alecto. The sequence continues at coordinate 904,828 of NW_006440647.1, read as the reverse complement.
AGAGAATGTTCACAGTTGCTGACGACTGGGAAAATCATGCCTCTAAGACTAGAACATTAAAAAAATAATAATAAACAAAGAGAATGGTCAATCTAAAGATTACGAGCTTGAAACTGTGATTTATGAATGTCACAGGGATTAATAAAACACCATGACCTGTAGATATCACATCAAGGATCAACAAAGCTCTGAGAACTACAGAGTGGTAGCTGAGAATGTCAATAATGCTTTAAATTTTGATCACATCTCTCAGTTAGGCTGAGTTTGATTTAAAGCAGGGAGCTGGTAAAAAAGAAGTAACAGGTCCTTGCTAGATGGTATGCTGCCCAATTCATGAATTGCTCAATAAAGTAAATTAGATTTTCAAATTTACTTTATTGAATCTTTAATATCCACAATGCCTTCTTTGAGAAAGCTACATTCATTCCAAATTAACTGTATTCAATCAAAAGCATTTAGGAGCTAGTAAGCTATTTTCTAAGTCCTCATTCCTTGCCAAAGTGTTTGTGGAAGCACATGTTGAGAGGGAAGTGTCAGAAAATGATGGAGCTTCAGTAAGTTTGGGTCTCTAGTTAATGATCAGAACTTTTCTACCAATCTATAATGTAGTTGTAGCATGAACAAGAAATAAATAACTGCTGTTTTAAGCCAAAGAAATTTCCAGGTGTTTATTATCACAACATCACCTCGCCTATCCTGACTTAAAGAGTAGAGTTTGTCTTAAAAATAAGTAAAAATTTGCATAAATGGATTTTTAAAAATAATGCTGGAAAATTAGACACAACATAAAATCTCCACAATATAGTTTTAAATTACATATAGTTAATACTATATAACCATTAAAAGTGATATTGTAGACATATATTTACTGACAAGGAAAGGTATTTAAAATATAACATTGAGTGAATATAACAGGTATTAAAAACACATACACTATGATTCAATTTTTGTTACAAATACATATATATATGTGTGTGTGCTAGCATTGGTTATCACTGTTGATGAGTTTATAGTGATTGTTTTCATCTTTCGCTTGTCTGAATTTTTTAATTGTTCAAAATTAATATGTATTACATGTATAATAAAAACAAAATAAAACATTAATTTTTAAAATAAGACTCAATTACACAAGATGATAAAAACTAAAGACCTACCATAGATTGTAGTGATGGTTTCACAAGTGTAAATTTATCTCCAAACTCATAAAGTTGTATACATGAATTATTTACATTTTTTATATGTTATAAACAAACAAATATAGATATATATAATAGAATAAAAAACAATCCAAAAGGAAAAAAAAAAGAGAACCAGGTCACTAGTTATTCAAAGGCCTCATTGAAGTTGATTCATTTTAAGAAACTAAAAATTTTATTTTGCCACTATGACTAGGAAGTAAATTATATCTTCGCCTAGTTTAAGGAAAGGTAAAAATAATTTTTTTAAAAAGACACTTCAGATAATATGGATCTTCAGCATAAAATGGACAAGTTTGATTTATTTTCTTTCATTTTCCTAGCAGATAGGCAGCTGTCCTATTACTCACAAACCTTCCGCTACAAAGAGAAGATTCAAGCCAAGACCCTGAGGGATTACTTTTAATCATTTATGGTGAACTCTGGGGAAGAAGAGAGAATATTGTTATACAACTCACAGAAGCACTTAACCTTCTCTTTTCAACTTCATTTTGGCTCTACCACTTCAATTTTCACAAACTAGCTGCACTTTGAAAGGTGACTCTAATATAAAAGGCATCTTTAATTAATTTATTTTTAACATGAAAATATCAAATTTATTTTCAAAAAAGACAAGAAATAAGAGTACTAATTTGAATTTACATTGCAATAAACATTAACAATAAAACATATGTTTTATTTGTCTCAATTTAACTTCCAACCAATGTGGCATCCAGAAGAAGGGAAATATTTCTGACCTTTGGTCTACAGAACCTGAAACTTGACATGAAAATATCTGAGATGTGTGCCATCTATTAACGGGCATAAAAAATTTCTTCTACATAAGATAGGTATACCACTGAATGCCAATATTAGAATTACTAGGCCTCCTATTATTGTCACAATGCCTCGCTACCGATTTTCATGGGGGAGAGCCAATACACATCCAAAAATAGGACATGTTATAGTATCGGTTCATTTGTACCTGTGAGCAATTTGTTTAATACTTTTATTTACCATGACTACCACCTCAAAAATCAGCAATGCCAAGAAAATCAATATACTATAAAGAAGTTTATAGACTGAGAATGTCTAAATTCAACAAGAGTCACAATTGGAAATATTCAATTTTAACAAGAAAAATCACCTAATCTTGCAACACTTAAACATCTGTGTTTAGCTTGGATAGCTAAGGTAAAAAGAAAAAAGCATAACAGTTATTCAAAAAACATTTATTGAGTATCTACTATGTACTTGTCCTCCTGGGTTCTTACAGAAGAAAATACAAAGCAATGATAACTATGAATCAAAATATGTACAAAGCATTCTAGGTCTTTGGAGATAGAAAATTTATAAGTGAGGAGCAGATTATAGTGTATAAACATTACTTTGTTAGCACTATGAAGAACAGGTCGAAGAAATGAAAGAATAAAATCAGAGAGACTGAGTGAGAAAACTATTGCAGGAGAAAACATATATCAACATAATAAAGGCTACATATGACAAACCCACAACTAACAACATAACCAATGGTAAAAAGGTAAAGTGTTTTCCTTCAGATGAAGAACAAGAAAAAGAGGATTACTTTCATCACTTCTATTTAAAATAGTACTGAAAGATGTAGCCACAGCAATCATTCAAGAAAAAGTAATAATAAAACACATCCAAATTGGAAAAGAAGGAAAATCATAATTATTTGCAGATGACATGATATTATATGTAGAGAACTCTAAAGAGTCCAGTAAAAAATTATTAGAACTGATAAATGAATTCAACAAAGTACCAGGATGCAAAATTAATATTCAGAAGTATGTTACCAATGAAATAGCAAGCTTGAGAAATAGTGAACTAAATGGAGGAAATGATCACTGATATAGAAGACAGAAATCTAGAAATCTAGAAATAAATCAGAAGAAAGAAGATAAAAATCGAAGATTGAAAAATAATGAAAGAGAAATATAAGAACAAGCTGATGCCATCAGGAAAGGAAACATAAGAATAATGAACATTCCAGAAACGGAGGAAAAAGAGCAGGAATTAGAAAGCATTTTCAGACAAATAGTGACAAGAATTGTCCAAATCTAGGGAATGAGCTGGACTTGGAATTCAAGAAGTAAACAGAACACCCAATGATCTCAACCCAAAAAGGCCTTCTCAAAAATATATTGTATAAATTATAAAAATCAATGACAAAATAAAAAAAGAAAAGAAAAAAAAATCAATGACAAAAAATTCTCAGGGCAACCAGAGAAAGGAGATGGCAACCTATAAAGGAAAACATATTAGATTATCTTTGAACTTCTCAGCACAAACCTTACAAAGCAGAAAGGAGTGGAATTAAGCATTCAAACTATTAAATTAAAGGAACTAGCAGCCAAGAATAAAATATCCATCAAAGCTCTCCTTTAGATATGAAAGAGAAATAAAGACCATTCCAGACATCCATAGAATTGTCTACTATGAGGCCTGCATTACAAGAAATACTGAAAGAGGTCAGTTCACCTAAAACAAAATGACAAAAAAAAAAAAAACATAACTAAAAGTAAGGTGACTAGCAGGCAGATAGAAGCAAAGGAGTGCAATCTTCACTAAGAACAGGGCATGATAAACTTAAACAATGAAAAGAGATTTGCTACAGCAAGATAGTAATGAACATTAAGCATACATAGGGACAAATTGAGACAACAATGACAGAAAGGGGGAGGATTCAAACATCCAAATTCGCAAAGGGGGATGGAAATAAAGCAAGCACAGAAGAAAATAGACAACTGTACATATAAAACTATTATTTACATATTTGTAATGGTAACGTCATGCCAAAGATTCAGAACTGAAGTATATAACATAAAACAAAAACAATCAGAGGGAAAACTTGCAAAACCAACCAAAATACAAAAATGAAACCCACAAGGACAAGGAAGCAATGGAAACACTGAAGTACCAGAAAGCAAAAGATAAAGTGCCTATAAGAAGACCTCATATTTCAATAATTGCCCTAAATCTAAATGGACCGAACTCACCAATAAAAAGGCACAGAGATGCAAAAGGAATCAAAAGACAAAACTCAACCATATGCTGCCTCCAGGAGACACATCTCAGCTCCAAAGACAAATATAGACTCAAAGAGAAAGGGTAGAAAATGATTTCAAGTAAATGGCATTCAGAGAAAGACAGGAGTAGCAGTACTAATATCAGATGAAACAGACTTTGAAATACAAAAGGTAAAGAAAGATACCGAGAGACACTTCATAACGATAAAGGAACGATGCCCCAAGAAGAGAAAACAGTAGTATCTATGCTTCCAATCAGAGAACCCCGAAATATATAATGCAATTACTAACAGAAATAAAGAGAGAAACAGACCAAAACACTATCATAGTAGGGAAACTAAATACCTCACTGCCAGATATGAACAGATCATCCAAACAGATAATTATACTAACAGGACATAATTGACATTTACAGAGCCTTTCATCCCCAAGCAGCTGCTTACACATTCTTCTCCAGTGCACATGGAACATTCTCAATGATTGAACACATACTGTGACACAGAGATAGCCTCAACAAATATAAGAGGGTTGAAATCATACCAACCATATTCTCTGATCATAATGCTTCGATGCTGGAGATCAACTGTAAAAAGAAACTAGAAAGGACAACAAATACATGGAGATTAAAGAACATGTTACTGAAGAATGACTAGGTCAGTGAGGAAGAAAAACAGAGATGAAGAGACACATAAAAAATAATAATGATAGTACAACATATCAAAACATTCGAGACACAGCAAAAGCGGTCATAAGAGGAAAGTTTATATCATTACAGGCCTATCTCAAAATACAAGAATGACCCCAAATAAACAACCTAATGCTTCATCTTAAAAAACTAGAAAGAGAAAAACAAATGAAGCCTAAAATCAGCAGAAGGAAAAAAAAAATCAAAATTAAAGCAAAATTAAATGAAATTGAAAACAACAACGATGAAAAAAAAACAATAGAAGAAATAAATGCAATGAAGAGCTGGTTCTTTGAGAAGGTTAATAAAAGTGACAAACCCTTGGCTAGACTCACTAAAGAAAAAAAAGAAAGGACACAAATAAACAAAATCAGGGATGAAAGAGGGGAAATTATGACAGAGGCCACAGAAATACAAAGGATCATACAAGAATACAATGAAAATGTATATAACACTGAATCTAATAACCTAGAAGAAAGGGACCAGTAATTAGAAAAATACAACCTTCCTAGGCAGAATCAAGAAGAAATGGAAAATCTAAATAGACAGGTTAGCAGTATGGAAATTGAAACAATCATCAAAACCCTCTGAAAAAGAAAAGTTCAGGACCAGATGGCTTCAACAGTGAATTCTCACAAACATTCAAAGAAGATTTAACATGTATTCTCTTCAAACTCTTCCAAAAATCGAAAAGAAGGCAATACTTTCTATTGTATGAGGCCAATATTACCAAAACCTGGAAAAGATAACACAAAAAAAGAACACTATAGACC
>NW_006440647.1:872942-897210 GCF_000325575.1 Pteropus alecto | reverse complement strand
TTCACAGTGGCCAGGACATGGAAGCAACCGAAGTGTCCTACAATAAATGATTGGCTAAAGAAATCGTGGTACATATATACAATGGAATATTACTCAGCCGTCAGAAGAGATGAAATTCTGCCTTTTGCGACGACATGGATAGAACACTTGATAATCATGCTAAGCAAAATAAGCCAGAGAGAACAAGTTGAAAATCACGTGTTATCACTTATATATGGAATATAAACCAAAAAGCAAGAAATGAACAGGACAAACAGAGACTTATGGACATGCACTATACACTAGTGGTTACCAGAGGGTTGAGGGTGGGGGAACGAGGGAGGTAGACGGGGTAATGGAGATCAAATATGATGTGACAGATAGAAATCTAACTTTGGGAGGTGAACACACAGTGTAAATATATATATATGCCTTAATATTAGTTTACAGCTGCAACTTATTGGATTTCGTTAACCAATGTAACCAATAAATAAATAAATAAATAAATAAATAAATAAATGAATGGATGGATAGATGGATGGATGGATGAATGAATGAGTGAATGAATGAAAGAAAAAATCTGTTTGGGTGTTCCTCTCTTCATATCTGATTCTAGTTATTTCTGAATTCTCAATTTTTTTCTTGGACAATATTTGTAGAAGTTTATTTGATTAGTCTTTTCAAACCAGCAGTTTTTGGCTTTGTTTACTTTCTCTGGGTTTTTTTTGCTACTTCATTTCTGCTCTTATCTTTATTTTCTCTCTTCTTTGTTTCTTGAGCTTAATTTACTGTTCTTTTTTTAACTTCATAAAATGGATTCTCATATATTGCTTTTCGGTCTGTCTTCTTTCTAAAGTATGTATGGCCATGAATACTCCTATAACCACAGCTATATCCCACAAGTGTTGATATATATTTTTGTTTTATTTTAATTAAAATATTTTCCAATTCCCATATTATTTTCTTTGACTTACGGATTATATAGAAGTATACTGTTAATTTTTCAAATAAATTATGATTTACTGGTTTTCATTTTGCTCTTGATTTTAAGCTTTACTCCATTATGGTCAAACACTATTCTTTGTAAAATTTGAATCCAATGAAATTTATTCACATTTGCTTTATAATCTAGGATATGGTCAATTGGGGAAAGATTTACATATGCAATTGAAGAGAATTTGTAGTCTGCAGGTCTTGATGCAGTGCTCTGAACATTCAATGGTATGTTGGTGAATGTTTAACTAGATCTCAAATGAATACCCAGATGTGTACTAGTGGCTAATTTCCATGGCTTGAATACTCCCGTGATGGCTAGTTGCAAGCTATTAAGATGATATCACTGAATGCAGAGTTGGAAAGAGATGCACACATGTGACTCTTACAATTCAGTATGAGCTCATGCCAGTACACAACTGTATAGATGTATTATTAGGTCAAGTTATTAATTGTATAGTTCAATATTCTACGTCCTTATTGCTATGGATTAAATATGTGTGCCCCCTCCTAAATTCATATGTTGAAATAATACCAAATACAATAGAAGATGGGGTCTTGGGGAGGTGCTTAGGTCATGAAGGTGAAGTCCTCATAATTAAATTAGTTTTATAAAAGTGACCCCACACATCTCCCTACTCTCTTTCCACCATGTGAGATTACAGCAAGAAGATGGCCATCTATGAAGAAATGGGTCCTCACCAAACACCATATCTGCTGACGCCCTAATCTTTGATTTTCCAGGCCCCAGAGAAATAAATGAAAAATAAATGCTTGTTTTTTATATTTCACCCAGTTTATGGTATTTTGTTATAGCATCCTGAAGAGACTAAGACATTTATCTTCTTATTCTATAATTTATCAAGAGAAATGTAAAATCTCTCACTATGATTATGGATTTGCCAAAGTTCCTTTGTATTTCTGCCAATTTGAAGCTATAACTAGGTGCATATAAATTTATGATTGTTATATACTCGAGTGGTTGACACTTCTATTATTATATATATCTGGTTTATACTCTAGTAATTCTTCTTGACTTAAAGTCTACTTTGTTTGACATGGGGGCAGGAAGGAGATACTAGAAGAGGGCTAGGATTCCTAGACTTTCTAAACACAATCATACAACCAAGACTTGATGTGACCATGTTTCTTACTATCTTTGACTGCACCACCAGATATTTACTCAGATGAAAAAAACCTTTTTATAATTATCTGAACCAAAAGCTCAACTTCATTTTATATAAAATGTTTTTCCATGGTTATAATAAATACTGAATTTTCCAGGAAAGCAACTACTATATAAATAAAAAGTTGTACTTTGTTTTGTTCATAATGTAAGCAAGAATTGCTCACCATTTAAAATAATTATATCACCAACAACAATACAGCACATCGTACATAATTTATCAACACACAACTCTGCATTCTGTGTTTGTAGATGTTTTATTCATAGTGTTTCTACATGGGGAGAGAAGTGTTTACCTGATTATAATTTCTGGTGTAGTAGGGCCTAAACATCTATGTATTCAAATACATATTTTATTTAAAATTATTTCCTGTCCTTTATCCTTTATAGAACATTTAGGAATATATACCTATTCCTAAATAAAGGAAGATTATATTGTCTATGAGTTTTATTATAGTATATTTAAGAAATAATTGCATGATAGTTGTTCTAATTTAAACTATTTTAGCTGAATATTTAGGAGGAGAAGGACTTTTTGAGAATGAATACTTTTTTATAAGAATTGCAAATATCTCTAAGAACATATGGCTTCAAAGCTTTTAGGTACTAAAGTCTGAACTGAGATAATTATATCAACAGAAGAGATAGCAGATGACAAGTAGAATTTTGTCTTTTAGTTGTAAATACCAAGACATTTCTCATTCCTGTAAAATGCAAACAAAGCAGTAAGCCAATTCGAATAATATAATGGCTATTTGAAAAGACTCACACAGTGGGAGAAAGGTCAGGTGGCCCATGCAGTGCCAACAGCTTTGGCTTTTTTTGGCCACTAATTCAAAAGTTATACAGTCTTCATATTAACTGAGTTGTGACAGCAAACAAGTCTGGCTCAATAGAGTTGAATAAAAATTAGATATCTGTTTGTCTTACAATATGTACCACGAGAGTAGACTTCGTGACTACACTAGCCCTATAGAAGATTATCTTCACTAATGTTTACAGCCTTTAAAATCTGTACCTGACAACCTAATCTTATATAATGACTAAGAGAACAGGCTCTCAGAAACGACTGCCTAGAAAAAATTCCAGTTATTCTATTTATTAGATAGGTAAACTTGGACAAGTTATTTAACCCCACTGTGCTTCAATTCCCTTGTTTGGAAAATGGAGATATCATCTTCTGCATAGGAGTTGCTGTAAAACACAATTTAACATTCATAAAGTGTTTAGAACAGTGCTAGTTTTCATTAGGTAGCTTTTATTAGCTCTTTTAACCTATGCTTAGTACAGAGTGTAGCATATAGTATTTGCTTACAAAGTATCAGTTAACAAGGCATTGTGCTATAAACTTTGACTATGGAATAGAACGAAAAAAATGATCTACCAGAGAAAAAGCTTACAGACTCTGAACATACTCGCATGAGTACTAACTCAAAGCTTTCCAAGATGTGTTCAAAAGACAGAATAGACAGAATACCATATATTTATTGAGAAACTATTATGTGTCAAGCACTGTGCCCAACCCTAGAGACACAAATATGAATACAACAAATGTGGTCTCTTCCCAACTTACAGTGGAAGAGAGAAACATGGAAACAAACCCTTTGAATATAATGTTAAAAGCTATATAATCAAGGTGTAAAGACATTAAGAAAAATATTTCTCTAAATTTTAGAGGAGTTGGAAAAAGCAGATGAGCCTTATGGAACCATCCTTCACAAAAGAATCATTTGGGGTATCAATTAAGTTGGATAGAGAATGATTATTCTACATTTTCAAGAGAGATAAATGATGCTTGGAGAATCACAAGTTAAAAAGGCATGCTCTTAAAGGTAGATGAGCATAAGGAGAGGAGCTCTAAAGAGGACAATGCTATACAGTAAAAAAAATTCATTCTCCACAATACTCCAAGTAATTAATAAGCCTTTTATTTTTATTTATTTTTATTTTTCGATTACACTCGACATTTAAAATTTTTTATATTAGTTTCAGGTGTATAGCATAGTGGTTAGATATTTATAAATTTTACAAAGCAATTCCCTCCAATTAGACTAGTACCCACCTGGCACTCTACATAGTTATTACGATTTTATTCACTGTGTTCTCTATGCTGTACTTCACATCTCCATGACTATTTTGTAACTACCAATTTGTACATTTTTGTCATTTTTAATTTTTTCTAGCTTTATTGCAATAAAATAGACAATTAGTTGCTCATATTTACATTATATAATTCAATGTTTTTTTCAATTATAGTTTGCATACAATAATATATTAGTTCCAGTTATACAGCATAGTGATTAGAGATCAAGTGATCACCTTACTAAATCTTCCTCTTTACATATTTATTACATTGTTGACTATTTTCCTTATGCTACACTTTATATCTCCATGACTATTTTGTAACTATTCATTTGTGTTTCTTAATTCCATTGTCCTTTTTCATGGTCCTCCCAACCCCCATCCAGTCTAGTAGCCCTCAAATATTCTCTGTATCTATGAGTTTGTTTTCATTTTTGTTGTTTATTTTGTTTTATAGATTCTACATACACGTGAAATCATGTGGCATTTGTCTTTCTATGATTTACTTCATTCAGCGCAATATCCTCTAGGTCCACCAAGGCAATATCTTTTTCCATCTCCTTCCTTTAAGTCTGTGTGTGTCTTTTAATCTGAAGTGAGTCTCTTGTACACAGCATGTCAGGAGCTTACTTTTTTTAGCCATTCAGCCATCCTGCCTTTTGGTTGGAGCACTTAATTATTTTCTATTTGAGGGACTTGTTCATAGATATATAGTTATTACCATTTTTTATTCATGATTTTGATACATGTTTTTTTCTTCTTAAAGATGTCCCTCCAACAATTCTTGTAATACTGGCTTGGTGTTAATAAATCCCCTTAGCTTATTTCTGTCTGGGAAGCTCTTTATCTGTCCTTCGATTCTAAATGATAGATAGCTTTGCTAGATAAAGTATTCTTGATTGTAGATTCTGAGTTTTCATCACATCTTATGCCAACCTTTTCCATCCTGTAAAGTTTCATTTGAGAAATCAGCTGCCAGTCTTATGGGTGCTCCCTTGTAGGTAACTAACTGCTTTTCTCTTGCTGCTTTTAAGATTCTCTCTTTGTATTTAACCTTTTGCATTTTAATGATGTGTCTTGGAGTGGGCTTCTCTGAGTCCACCTTTCTTGGGACTCTCTGAGCTTCCTGGGGTTGTATGTCTATTTCCTTCACCAGGTTAGAGAAGTTTTCTATCATTATTTTTATAAATAGTATTCCAACTCGTTTTTCTTCTTTTCTCCTTTTCAGGTACACCTATGATACAAATTTTTACATTTAATTTTGTCCCATAGACTCTTCGAATTATTGTTATTGTCTTGGCTTCTTTTTTCTTGCCATTCTGATTGAGCGTCCTTGGCTTCCCCATCCTCAATGTCAGTGGTTCGATTTTCTTCTTTATCCACTCTGTTGATTCTCTCTAATATACTCTTAACCTCAGATAATGTAGTTTTCATTTATGACTGATTTCCTTTTTAAATTTCCATTTCCATTTTTATGTTTTTATCTCATTGTTAAAGTTCTCACTGAGTTCATCTACACTTTCCCTAAGTTCATTGAGCATCATTATAACCAGTGTTTTGAATTCTGCATGTGTTAGATTGCTTGGCTCCATTTTTCCCGAATGTCTGTTCTGTTCTCATGTGATTTCTGCTTCTTTGTCTTCCCATTTTGGCTGCATTTCTATGTACTAAGCAAAGCTCTTAAGTCTTTCAGTCTTATTGGCATGGCTTTATGTATTAGGTGTCCAGTGGCACAGTCTTGAGAGGGGTTCAACTACAGGCCAAGTTTAATCCCAGTCTTTTCCCCTCTGGGGCCACCTGTTATGATTTAGCAAGCAATCCACAGATATTGTGCTTATAGTTGCCTCAAGAAGCCATGCCAGAAACAGAGGTCAGCTGCCACCAGTGTGAGTCTTGGAGCTGTTCCACAAGTTACACAAGACTCCCTGAGGACACAACTGGATGTGACTTGAGTAGGGCCGTGAGTTGGGTGAGGCAGAGTTCCAGAGAGTCTTCCCAGTGGAACGACCTCTGTTATCCAGTTTGGTGATGTCTCAGCTATGGCGGCACTGCATCCACACTCTGGGAGGGAGGCTCAACAGAGGAACAATGGATACCTCCAGAACTTCCATCTGTTCCGATAACTCAGCATCCCCTCTAAGTCCCTCCCCCGCATGCAGCCGACCCATTGCTGATGCTCAGAGCGAGGGAGTCCATCACCACAAAAGTCCTGTTGCACACACAGTCTTTTAAGAGGAATGTTTGCAGCTGCCATAGCCTCTCTCCCAGTAAGGCTCTCTGAACCGGGCAGCCTCATGTGTTCGCCCCCACCTACATCCTCCCATTGCAGTGTGATCTTAGGTCTCTCTTTAGTTGCAGGGCTTCTATTCATCTAGACCCCAGGTGACTCTGCTTGCTGTTTGCCCTGTTTCCATAACAAATTTGATGTGGTAGCAAGAGTAGATGAACAAAGCCACTATCATCTATGCCATTTTGCCCAGTCTCCTCCAATTGGTACATCTTAATTCCTTCCATTTTTATCCATCCCTCAAACCCCCTCTCATCTAGCAACAATCAATTTGTTCTCTGTACCTATGAGTCTGTTTCTGTTTTTATTTAGTTATTTTGTTCTTTAGATTCCACATATAGGGGAGATCTTATGGTATTTCTCTTTCTCTGTCTGACTTATTTCACTCAGCATAATACCCTCAAGGTGCATTCATGTTGTCACAAGTGGTTAAATTTCATTTTTTTTTATGGCTAAGTAATATTCCATTGTATATATGTACCACATCTTTTTTATTCCACCATTGATCGAAGGACACTTCTGTTGTTTCCATGTCTTGGCCACTGTGAATAGTGCTATAATAAACATTGGGGTACATATATCTCTATGGATAAATGTTTTCATATTTTGGGCATGGAAACCCATAAAAGAAATCATTGATTCTTATGGTAACATTATTCTTAATTTTTTGAAGAAACTCCATACTCTTTTTTTTTATTTAAATTAATTTTAAATAAAATTAAATTATTTAATTAAATTAATTTAGATTGATTTAATTAAAACATTGGTTAATAAAATTATATAGGTTTCAAGCATACAGTTAAATAACAGATCCTATTGCATTGTGTATTCACCACCCAAACTGCTGTTTTCTATAGTGGCTATATCAATTTACATTCCCACCAGCAGTGTCTGAGGGGTCGTTTTTCCTGCAACCTCTCCAACATTTGTTTATTTTCAATCTGACCTTTATTATTTCCTTTTTCTTATCCTCACTTTGGGCTTTGTTTGCTGTTATTTTTCTAGTTTCTTTAAGTATAAGGTTAGATTGTTTATTTGATATTTTCTTGTTTCTTGAGGTATGCCTGTATTGCTATAAATTTCCCTTAGCACTGTTTTTGCTGTGTCCCATAGATTTGAGTTGCTGTGTTTTTATTTTCATTTGTCTCAAGGTATCTTTTGATTTCTTCTATGATCTTGTTAACAGATTTATTGTTTAGCAGCATGTTATTTAGCTTCCATGTTTTTGTGTGTTTTTCCATTATTTTTCTTGAAATTGCTTTCTAGTTTTACATCATTGTGGTTGAAGAAGATGCTTAATATAATTTCAATCTTCTTAAATTTACTGAGACTTGTTTTGTAACCTAACATGTAGTCTATCTTAAAAAATGTTCCATTTGAACTTGAAAAGAATATATACTGTGCTACTTTGGGGTAAAATGCTCTAAAGATGTGAATTAAATCCTTCTGTTCTATTGTGTTGTTTAAGGTCACTGTTTCCTTGTTTATTTTCTGTCTGGAACATCTGTCCATTGGTGTCAGTAGGGTGTTAAAGTCCCCTACTATGACTATATTATCATGAATCTCTCCCTTTATGTTGGTAAATATTTGCTTTATATATTTAGGTGCTCCTATGTTAGGTGCATGAATGTTTACAAGGGTTATATCCTCTTGCTGGATTGTTTCCTTTATCATTATGAAATATTCTTCTTTGTTATTATAGCCTTTGTTTTAAAGTTTATTTTGTCTGGTATAATTATTCTTACTCCACTTTTTTTTTATTTTCATGTGTATAAAATATCATTCTCCATCCTTTTACTTTCATTTTGTGTGTGTCTTTCAATCTAAAGTGGGTCTTTTATGAATAGAATATGTAAGGGTCTTGTTTTTTTATCCATTCATCTACACTATGTCTTTGATTAAGGCATTTAATTTATTTACATTTAAAATGATTATTGATAGGTATACAGTTATTGCAATTTTATTAGAACATAAATATGTTCTTTTATTCCCCAATTCCTCTTCTTTAATACTTTAATATTTAATACTGACTTGGTGGTGATGAATTCCTTTACCTTTTTCTTTTTTTTTTTTTTTTCATCTGGGAAGCTCTTTATTTTTTCTTCCATTTTTTAATGATAGCCCAGCTAGGTAGAGTAGAGTAGTATTGGTTGTAGGTCTTTGCTTTTCATCTCTTTAACTATTTCATGCCAATTGCTTCTGGCCTGCAAAGTTTCTGTTGAAAAATCAGCTGACAGTCTTATGGGAGCTCCCCTGTAAGCTCCCATAAGACTGCTTTTCTCTTTCTGCTTTTAGAATTCTTCGTCTTTAAACTTTGCCATTTTAATTGTGCTGTTTTCTGGTGTGGGCCTCTTTTGGGTTCATCTTTTTTGAGACTTATTGTGTTTACTGGACTTACATGTCTATTTACTTCACCAGGTTAGGGAAATTTTCAGTCATTTCTTTAAATAGTTTCTCAATTCTTTGCTCTCTCTCTTATCTTTTTGGTGCTCATAAGATGTGAATATTGTTATGCTTGATGTTGTCCCAGAAGTCCCTTAAATTATTCTCATTTTAAATTATTTTTTTTCTTTTAACTGTTACAATTGATTTTTTTCTGCTACCTTTGTTCCAAATAACTGATTTGATCCTCTGTTTTATGTAATCTACTGTTGATTCCTTATATTGTGTTCATTTCAATTATATTCATCATTTATGAGTGGTTCTTTATTATGATTTTTATGTTTTGTTTTATGCTTACTATCTCTTTGTTGACATTCTTAAGAAGTTCATTGAACATCCTTATAACCTGTGTGTTGAACCTGTATCTGGTAGTTTGCTTGCCTCCATTTCATTTAGTTCTGTTTCTGGAGTTTTCTCTTGTCTTTTTATTTGAGACATATTTGTTTCCTCATTTTGGGTACCTCTATGTGTTTCTTTCTATGTATTAGGTAGATCTGCCACGTCTCCCAGTCTTGGCCAGGTGGCTTTATGTTGTAGTTGTCCTATGAAACCCAGTTGTGCAGTGTCTCTGAGCTGCATGCTCTCAAAGTGTTCTTTGTGTGTATTGTGTGTGCCCTCCTACTGTAGTTCAGACTTTATTGCTATTGGCATGTTAGTGGGTGTGATTGACTCTAAGTCTGACTCGTATGAGAACTGGTCATGTCCACAGCATGTGACCTGCTGTTTGAGGGCTGACTCCTTGGAGCAGGATTCACCCTAGGGAGCTCATGTGCCTTCCGAGGCCACCTTTTGGGTGTGCTGTTTGTGAGCTAATTGGATAGTGTTCGGTTGTGGTTCGAAGCCAACCTCTAAGTTTGTTTGTTCTGGGTCTTTTTGAGAGCAACCTCCATGCATTTCAAGTTCAGTTGCTATCCATGACTGGCCCAGGGCAACCTGGTCAGACCTACAAAGCTATCTGAGGTTGGTTGTTACTTCTGTTGTACCTTGGAGGCACGTGGGAGAAGCCACGCTGCAAGTTGAGGCTAGCTACCTCCAGTACCAGACATAGGGTAGTTCGAAGAAAGACCCAGGGAACCTTGAGGCCTGCCATTATCATCTGGCTGCCTGTAAGTCTCAGCCCCTGAAAGAGCCTTGGGCAGTATGTGAGTTGGGGTGAGGTGAGGTGGAGTCTCTGGGAGTCACCATGGTGGAGTGAGCCAAGGCAAGTTGTTTTACTGCTTAAAGACCCTCCTGCAGTGCTCTGGGCAGGACTGGTTGACCAGCTATCAAAGTTATTTTTTTGGTGTGGGCAAATAGAGGGAGATAATTTGCTGCTGAAAGGGCCACCTATAATGTATGGGGCAGGGCTGGTTGCCAGGCCACCATAAATACTTCTGGAGTTTTGGGAGTTGTGTCGAGTGGAGTCCCAGGGAGTCACCAGGGTGGAGTGAGCCAAGTACACCAGGCTACTGAAGATTTACATTTGGCTGTGTGAGGGGAAGGCTCAACACAGGAAAGATGTCACCCACCTGAAGGCTGCATAAAAGGAGGTCTCCATACAAGGACAATGGCAATTTTCCCTCCAGCTTTCACCCTGAAGCCACATGACTCAGTTTACAGCACCTCAGAATCACCATCCCTCCCATGGAGCCCAGAGTGAATGCCTACAAGTGAGTGAGCCTGTACATGGGCCCTTTAAGAAGACATGTGGATTTCCAGCATCCTTTCATTTTACCCAGACAGATGGAATCCTCACTGGTTTCCACAGACAGTGGCTGTGGGGACTCCTCTTCTCAGCACTGGCACCCTGGGCTGGGGAGCCCAATGTGGGGCTGGGACCCCTCACTCTTCAAGAGGCACTTCTGCATCTGAGATATCCTTCCTGATGCTCAACTGCCACATATGGGTGCAAGGACAGCACGTTTTACATCTCTGCCCCTCCTACCAGTCTGGATGTGGCCTCTTTTTATATCCTTAGTTATAGGAATTCTGTTTAGTCTTCAGATGGTTCTCCATGTTGACTGTTCTAAAACTTAGTTGTAATTTTAATGTGATCATGGGAGAAGGCAAGCACTGTTTACCTACTCTCCCATCTTGCCCATCACTCCTTAGTAAACCTTTACAAATTCCCTATATGCTTGGTGTGATTGGACTCTTTGTTGAACATATCAAATTAGAAGATTTTGGTCTCCTTGTTCAGCACTGAGGATAACCCAAGAATCTGTGTTGACCCAAAAATGGAAACCATAAGAAAATAAAGTTAGGAGTTTACAAAGATCATAGGAGGGCACTGAATTGTCCCAAGTTGTATAACTGGGAATTTGAGACAAAGTTAAATTTCTGACAGAGAGTTGCCAGATCTACCTACAAGGTGCCAGGGGAACAAAGAGGGAAACTATATAACCCAATGTGTGAAAATGATGGGTAAAGAAAGTCTGTCTGGACGAATCAATAATTGAGCATAATCTTGTATAATAAATGGATTAATCAGAAAAAGTTGCAATAGAAGAACAATCCAAGCATGAAGAGAAGTGTAAGTTAAGGCTGAAAACCTGAAACAATATGCTGTGTTAGAGGAACTACAAGTAGTTTAGTATTGATGGAGCTTATAATAATAGACAGAGAGTTGTATAAAATAAGGTTGGAAAGTCAAGTGTGTGCCAGACCACACAAAGCTCTGTAAACCATGTTAAGAAACACTATCTTTATCTTAATTATAATGGCAAAAGTGAATGCATGCTGAGTAAAAACAAGCATACATTGTTACTTGTACTAGCAAAGCAGACAGGTGCTTGCAGTAGTTGGAATACAACTACTCTGATAATTTGAGTTAGGCTCATTAGCAATTTACACTTTTGACTGTCCAAGAGTGCAGAATTCTGACCAAAACTACAAAAGACTAAAGAGCTCATGAACATAGATTTTAACAATAGTTTAAAACTTCATAACGTGGATTTAGGTAGTCTCCCCCTTCTTCTATTTTTTGAAGAAAATATAATGTTTTAAATGTTATTTTAAGCACAATAATCTTTTAACATTTTATATCCTTTCAGTCTTCCATGTTCTTCTTTGGCAAGTACATCACATTTACTGCAAAATTAAAATCCAGAAATCTCTATGTTGTCTTAATGTAGCACACAGTTTCTGACAGTTTCTCATGGAACTTTTGGATTTTTCTCAGATCCTATGACAATTCCTATGAGAACTCCCAGATTTAAAGTCTTTTTAGATCTTTAGAGTTTACTTCTGGGATTAGAATTTCAGGATCTGACTTCTGATCTCTCTCAGATTCAGTACAATAGAGGTTAAAGATCATTGTAACAAATCCTATTAAAACAAGCTCATATACGTGTATGCTCCCACATTTAATGTGCAGTCATCTTTAAACCTTTGTTATAGTTATTGATATAGGTGTCCATTACATTACATTATAAAATTTCTGAAAGCAAAGACCATATCTTTGTCATCTTCATAATCTACAGCACCTAACATAGCATCGATAAGTACTAATAAATGTGTATTGATTGACTGATTGATTAAAAAAATGGATAAAACTTTTGGAGAAGCTACTTCCTATCTTTATTTTAAAACCTCATAGACTCTAGTTAAATATTGTTCTTAAAATGCTTTAGTTTGAAAGACACAGTAGCCCATTTAGAAAGCCATTTTGCTAATAAAAGAAGATTGAATAACTATAAGGTTTTTCAAAAAATGAACTCATTCTGAAAGCAGATGCATTTGATTTTGTATGAGGGTTGCTAAGGAAATATCTGAATGTAAATTTCATTTTACATAAGATTCAGTTAAAATATCAAGCAGAAGAGAGGGACGAAGCTTCAAACCAAGTAATGAATGGATTAATCAGTAATAAAGTGACTGAAAACTGCTTTCTGATCAGATGGGAGGAAAGATTGTTTTATGTAATTGATCTTTCTATTTCAGCCACTGTGCATAGAATAGAGAGGAAAGCTAGTAGCAAGGAAGCAGAGAAGGAATGCTGTCCAACTCCCTGACAGATTCTGTCTCATGCTGCTTTAGAATAGAAAAGCAAAATAGCTACATGTTGGAAACTTAATTTGTTCAGCACTTAATGATCTAGATTTCAAATGAAAGCTCATATCTTATGGCAAACCTACCCTGACCTTAGAAAGGTGAGATGTCTTAATATGTGTTCTTACAGTACACAGAACCTCTCCAATCAGAGCACTCAGTATACCATATCTTAATTTCTCCATTACTTCTTTATCTTCTCCTCTTTAATGTAAATTCTTGAAAACTAGGGACCTTGTCTTATTCATGCCTACATCCTTAACACCTGGCCCAATGGCCTGCTTCCCTTTTCAGTTTCTTCTCTTCTTATTCCTCACTTCACATTTTACACTCTAAATGAGACTGAAAGTATCTGAATTTCTTCAATAGGCAACTCTTCCTCTCACCTCTGAACTTTTTCACATAGTACTGTTCTCTCTACCCTAAGTCGCTAAACTCCATTATTCCCTAACAAAATAACTTTCATCTTTCAGTTCTCCGCTTATAAATCCCTTCCCTAAAAACCTCCCTAATTCTTCAAGTCTGAGAGAGGGGGCTCTCATATGTGTTCCAGGTCTATCCTAAAATGGTTCATCTCATGTTGTTGTAACAATTTATTTCATGGTGGAAAGTACCTCATCTCATGTCCCATGCCTAGCTCAGTGCCTGCTATATCATATAATCTTAATAAATAGTTAATGACTATATAAAAAAATAAGAATGCCTACTGTAGACAAAGGAATTTGATAGGTATGGGGAGACACAGGGGTGCATATGACACAATACTTACTGACAACATCAGGAAATATCCAAACAAATACATAATTAACACCAACACAAGATAGACTGTAATAAATGCTATAATTAAGTTAAACATGCACTCTGAATTTTCTAGAACAATTTCGATTTCAAATAATCTATCATATTCTATAAGTATAGTTATAGCTGTCAAAGCATGTGTTCTGCTTTTAGAGTTCAGCAAATGCAGTTGCTATAGTAATAACTAAACTATAAGGAAATGCTATGGGGATACACAATACAGAAAAAAATGAGTTCTGAGGAAGACTTATTAGAGGAAGTACGATTTTCATTGGATTATGAATGGGGAGAATGAGAGGCAGAAATGAGTTAAGGGGAAAGGAATTTCAGGCAAGGGAAATCGGCCTAAGCAAAAGTTCTGAGGCAGTCAGGTGAGGAATGCTGAAGAAATTATGAATAAATCAGTATGACTAGAGCAGGAAAGAAGAGATAATCTTATGTTTTAAGAGTTTTTAATTTTTCAATTACATTTAACATAATAGTATATTATTTTCAGGTGTACAGCATAATGCATAGACATTATATAATTTACAAAGTGATTCCCCCCTATTAGACTAATACCCACCTGGTACTCTACACAGTTATTACAATATTATTGACTATGTTCCCTATGCTGTACTTTACATCCCTGCAATTATTTGGTAACTACCAAATTATACTACATTTTTATTTTTATATTTTTTATTTTTTCAATTATTGTTGACATACAATATTATATTAGTTTCAAGTGTACAACACATTGATTAGACATTTATATAACTTATGAAGTGATCACCCCAATAAACCTAGTACACATCTTACATCATACATAGTCATTCCAATACAATTGACTATATTTTCTACTGTACTTTACATCCCCACGACTATTTTGTAACCACCAAGTTGTACATCTTAATCCCTCAACCTTTTCCACCAAGCCTCAAAACCCCCTTCCCATCTGGCAACCATCAGTTTGTTCTCTCTATCTATGAGTCTGTTTTTGTTTTGTTTGTTCATTAATTTTGTTTTTTAGATTTCACATGTAAGTGAAATCATACAATGTTTGTTTTTCTCTGTCTGACTTATTTCACTTAGCATAATGCTCCCTCGTTCCATTCATACTATTGCAGATGGCAAGATTTCATTCTTTTTTGTCTGAATAATGTCCCATTGTATATATGTACTACCACTTCTTTATTCCTTTATGGACACTAAGGTTGCTTCCATATCATGGCTATTGTAAATAATGCTGCAATGAACACATAAATACATACATCTTTTCAAATTAAATTTTTGGATTTCTTCAGATAAAGACCCTGAAGTGTGCTTACTGGGTCTTTCTTTGTCTCTTGTTATAGCTTTTCCTTTAAAGTTAATTTTGACTGATATAAGTATTGCTATCCCAGCTTTTTGTTTGTTTCCATTTTCATGAAATACCTTTTTCCATCCCTTTATTTTCATTCTGTGTGTATCTTTTAATCTAAAATGAGTTTCTTATAGGCTACATAGGTAAGGGTTGTCTTTTCTTATGCATTCAGCCACCCTATGTCTTTTTATTGAAGCATTTAATCCATTTAAAGTAATTGTTGAGAGATATGTATTACTGCCATTTTATTATTCATATTTTTTATATTTTTTCCTTCTTCTTAACATTTCTTGTAATACTATTTGGTTTTGATAAATACCTTTAGCTCTTTATTTCACCTTCAATTTTAATTGATAGCCTTGCTGGATAGAGTAGTCTTCGTTGTAGGTCATTGCTTTTCATCATTTTGAATATTTTGTGCCAATCCTTTCTGGCCTAAAAAAGTTGTTTGTGTTAAGAAATCAGCTGACAGTTGTATTCAAGCTCCCTTGTAGGTAACTGTTTTTCTCTTGTTGCTTTTAAGATTCTCTCTTTGTCTTTATTTTTGGCATTTAATTATGATGTGTCTTGGTGTGGGCTTCTTTGAGTTCATCTTGTTTGGGACTCTCTGTGCTTCCTGGGCTTGTATGTCGGTTTCTTCTCCAGGTTAAGAAAGTTTTTCATCATTATTTTTTCAAATAGGTTTTCAAACCCTTGCACTTGCTCTTCTCCTTCTGGTACCCCAATAATACAAATGTTGATATACTTGATGTTATCCCAGAGGTCCCTTAAACTGTTCTCATTTGGGGGATTCTTTTTTTTCTTTTTGCTGTGGTGATTAGGTGTTTTCTGCTACTTATCTTCTAAATCACTAATTTGATCCTCTGCTTCATCTAATTTACTGTTGATTCCCTCTAATATATTCTTTATTTCAGTTATTGTATTCTTCATTTCCAACTGTTTCTTTTTTATGTTTTCTATCTCCATTTTTATGTTTCCTATATCTTTGCTAAAGTTCTCATTGAGTTCTTCTACTCTTCTCCTACAGTCATTGAGCTTCCTTGATACCAGTGTTTTGAAATTTGCACCTTGTAGATTCCCTTTTATTTTATTTTATTTTTTTCAGGGGGAGCTTTGTTCTGTTCCTTCATTTGGGACATGTTTCTTTGTCTCCATATTTTGGCTCCCGGTGTTTATTTCTATCTATTAGGTAGAGTTGCTATGTCTCCCAGTATTAGTAAAGAGGCTTTATGTACTAGGTGTTGGGGCCCAGTGGTGCAATCTACCTGGTTAGCTGAGCCAGGTACTCCACGTGTGTCCCTTGTGTGCACTGTGTATGCCTTCATGGTGTCATTGAGCCTTGACTATTGAACAGGAGGTCATCTTAAATCATAAAGAACATTAGAAATGGCAAAGGAATTCTTGACCTTTGATTAGTTGTAAGCAGGTAGTTATTTTTCTCACAGGGGAGCTAAATTGGTTGTTGACAGAAGAAGAAAGGCTGCAGGGTCCATGACAATTGGTAAGTTTCCAGAAGTGCCAGACCCATGGGAACATTTTTGGAATGGGGAGTAATCGTAACTCTAAAAAGAATTAGAAAGAAATCTGGTAGGATGAAGGGATGAGGAGAATAAGAATGCTGTATTT
Source organism: Pteropus alecto (assembly GCF_000325575.1). Classification (NCBI taxonomy): domain Eukaryota; kingdom Metazoa; phylum Chordata; class Mammalia; order Chiroptera; family Pteropodidae; genus Pteropus; species Pteropus alecto. Next base: position 880,443 of record NW_006440647.1, on the reverse strand, counting down.
ATTTTTTTAATTTACATTAACTTTACATCTTTAATGGTGATGTATAACTATTTAATAAAGAATTCTGTTTAGAGGTGAAATGCAATTGAGTAGGAGAACATATTAATGCCTACATAAAGCATCATTTAACTGAAAACAAGCAAAATTAGAGTTCGAATATAGTGATAATCATATCTTAATACCTAAATCTAATTTATCTATACATATGTGTAGATCCTTATTATCAACGAAATTGTGTCTTTAATTTATCAATGGGTATCACACACAATTTTTGCATAATTAATTGATTCATTAAAATGGGTTTTTGTAGACAATACTTAATTTACTTGAGTATCTGCTTTTGAATCTATGGTGTTTACACTTAATTTTCATGCAGTTCACATTATAGAAAATAAATTAATTCACTTAACCATATTTTACTCCTGGGGATATTTGAGAAAGGAATTTTGTTTCTGCTGTTTTATGAATCAGCTGCAGTTATAAACTGTCTTTTCATGACATTGAGAACTTGAACAGGGAAGCATAGGAGAAGACTAGACAGCTCTCCTAATCCTTCAGTTCCAGTTCTTCAAGTGTCATCCTTATTTTGTATATTATACCAATTCATTTGATTAGATATGTGTATAAATCTCTCCAAAGCAAATTAGAAATTATTTTTGAATTATCCACACATTTATACTAGATCCTCAGCTAATCAATTGGCTCAAACTTTTTATTTTAGGGACAAGGAAACTAAAACACAGATAGGTTAAGGAACTTCCCTGAGATCATCCATATGACTGTGCAAATTATTCACTACTCATAGCCCATATGAGTAGAATATTCCTTGAATTGTGCAGTGTATAACCTGCACAAACATACAGGTTCCTTTTTATGCTCTTGGTCATAGAGCTACCTAATTACAGAATCAAGAAGGTAGTATAGTCTCATGGTTAAGCATGGAAGCTCTGGTGTCAGTCTTCCTGAGTTCAAATTCCAGTTCTGCCACTTGCTAGCTATGTTATCTTATGCAAGCAGCTAAATCTTTTTAAACCTTAGTTCCCTTATATTTAAAATGGGAATAATAGCATTACCTACTTAAGTTTGTTACAAATATTTAATGCTTAGTGAAGGCCTAATAAATATTAATTTTTATTGTCATTATTATTATTAATCAGACTAAAACACAGGTATCTTAACTTCCACTCTATTCTTTTAACTACCTTTCTTTATATGCATAGTCAGAAATTTGCCATATAACAAAGTATTGGCTAGCTGTACTTTTTCTAGTACTATTTCACTTAGCATCCACACTAACAATAAAAATAATAAATACATATTGAGTACTTTTGCCAGGCACAGTGTTAAGCACATTTATACACATCTTATTCAATCCTCATAATAACCTCATAAAGGAAGTAGTCTTATTATCTTCACTTTACGAATGAGGAAACCAAAGTTCATTAACATTAAATAACTTGATTAAGACCCCCTCAGCCGGTAAATGGCAGCACCAGAATTCAAATCCATTTGACTCCAGAGTATATGCTCTTAATTTCTGTGTTTCTTTAGTATGATGGGAACATTTGAGCCTCTTTCATATTTCATTACAAATGGCCTTTGACCTGGCTCATTCAGTCCCTAGACTTCTTCTCACTTGCTTACTCACTCAACAACTAAGTCAACTATGAAAATGATGGATAGCAACCTGTTTTCTTCACTATATTATTCATTAACAAATGGTAGAATCTCGATCTACAATGTTATACAATGTTATACCACGAAGAGTAAATATTTCTTAGGTGCTAATTTACTATTTCCATAACCTTATTGTATTAAATGTTTTGTAAAAAAGTGATAGTTTAATATCAAGTGTTAATTTATTAAACCGACACTGACAGGAACATCTTAACTGAATATTTTTGAGCTCATCATCTGTGCATAATAAGTAATGGTACTGCTGGGGAGAAATCCAGAGAGAAAAGAGCAGAGAAGAAAAACTTTTCTCTCTTTGTTTGGGAAGAAAAATTAGAGCCACAGTTTTGAGTCAGAAGTGTTAGTGATAAACTCAGAAAGGAATAGCAAAACGTAAATAATGTCTTTACTTGTCATTTGACTCAGTGGCTTTTCCAGGGTTCATAACAGTCCTAGTGAAGCCTGAATGCAAACTCAAATGAACAAAAACATATAAAATATATACATTATATATATATATTTATTACATGTACTATATAAATATAATCAGCTAAAATATGAATCTTAATATAAATGTTTATAGCTTCTAATTGATCATAGCCATGATAAAGAATTTTAAAAATGTCTATGAAGACTATGATTAGAGATATAATGTAAGGTTTTTCTTAACTTTTATAGATTCCATGTGACTTGAAATCACTGGATCAACCTGTGTTTGCTATTATCGTTATCTTTTCCAAAATATAGTGCTGATGATTTACATTTCTCATAATTGTGAGCTTTCTCATTTTCTATACACAGGGTTAGGTCTTACCTCTAGGCCAGGGGTCAGCATACTTTTTTCATAAAGTATCAAATAGTAAATGTAAAGGAATGAGTGTGGTTGTGTTCCAATAAGACTTGATGGACACTGGAAATTCCATGTCACAAAATATTTTTCTCTATTTGATTTTTAAAAACCATTTAAAAATGTAAAAACTAGTCTTAGTTCACAGACTATACAAAAATAGCCAGCAGACTGACTTTGGCCTTTAGGCCATAGTCACCAACTCCTAACCTAGGTATGGATCAAGCAGATTCTACAATGAGGTAATATGTATTTTAACTTTACTATTTGTCCAGTAGAGTCAGAAATTGATAATGGAAAGACAATAGGCTGCATTAATTATTGAGGTCATCTGATGCATTATGTCTCATAATATTGTAAGGCTCAGATATATGGAGGCACAAATCCCCACCATAATAGCTCTAAATATGAGTTGATCTTAAATTTGACAGTTACTGACAGCAGAAAAAAAAAAAACTTTCAATTGGCAGGAGATCCATGTCAACAGATATCTTTTAGTTCCAAAGAAATAACATAAATAAACGTTTTTCGATTGTTTCCTTTTTGTTTAATATATAGTACAAACCCTACAAAGAACAATCATCTTCACTTTCTTATTTCATCAGCAGCTGCTCGTCTTGGCATAATTAATTTAGCTTTCTAAAACAAGACCCTTATCTTTCTAGGACTAGTATATAGGTGGTCTAGTCACTACTTATAATTGCTTAGGCATGAACATCAAGAAATAACATACCTCTCCCTCTGGAATTCTGGTTCACATTAGTATAATGATGTTCATGTAACTACAATTATTTCAAAACAAAAAAAATAATTTTCGTATGAGTCATTCTAACATGAATTGAAGCTCCATGAGAGTAGGAATCATGTGTGATTTGCTCACTGCTCTATCTCGGAGGCCTAGCACAGTGCTTGGAATATACGAAGTTCTCAATAAATAAGGCAATAAGAGTATGTACTTTGAAGTTAGACAGAAATGGATTTGAACACTGGCTCCCCTTGACCTTGCAAGTCTCAGAGACTCACTGAGCTTCAATTTTCTCATCCATAAAATGAGGATAATAATAGTGAACTGAATTAGGTGGTATCTATAAAATAACAACACGGACTCTGGCAAATAGAAAACATTAAATAAATACTAGCTGTGATTCGTTCCCCTCTTTATCCTCTTGTTCTTCTTCCTCATCATTATCAATATTGTTTCTCCTCCAATTGGTATGTTTCAGCATATTGACTGAGTCTCAAGAGCTTTGCTTTACTATGGTCTAAGGGATCTATTAATATGGAGACACTACCTTTCGGCCTAGCCTGGCACAGCTTTTCCCAGAGAACTTAACCCATGGTTTCCTAAATAATACTTCCTGATAGGATCAGTTAGAGTGACCATCCTGGTTTGCCCAGGACTTAGGGGGTTCCAGCAATTTCACTGGTAAAACTGGGATGTACAAACTGGAGTGAATTTGTCAACCTACCCTTAAGTTTCTTTTCCTTGTCATGCTAGCATTGAGATGCCACCCATAAAAAATCAATTTGCATTTGTGGGTGGGTAGGTGAATAAAAGGAAGATAAAACTCAATGTGTACTGAGGAGACCAGATCAGAAGGCCAAACAAGAGTGCCTGTTTTTCCTCCTCTGCAAATAGAAGTGTTTGGCATTTCATACAATGGTGAATTAACTGGCTCCAGCCTATAGCAGAATTGGTATTTACATTTGACCCCTTAAAAAATGCTGATTGAAATTATTTGCACCTAAAGGAAGTTTGAAAACTTTCATTACACAGACAAAGCCTGGGAAGGTGGTATTTTTCTCTTTTATTTTTCTTTATTATGAGCTCTTGTTCCACAGATCAAAGAGCAGCCAAGCATTTTGCAGTTGGCCATTCTAACTTCTGAAGATATATTTATATGAAAATCTAAATATAAGCTTCAGGCTTGGCTGCTGAGAGGTAAGAATTCCTTCTTTGATAAGATTTCCTCCATACTGCTGAAGGAACTGCCCAGCACTACTTTTCTACTGCATACAGTTTCTCATGACTTGTTTTGGGATAGGGATGGCCTTAGAGGAAGATGTATCTCATTGAAAAGGAGATTACCTCTTTTCCTTTTCCCCAACAGCTTTACAGTCCCTGCAGAAATGCTCTAGAATTAATTGGAGAGTGTAGGCTCCTGTGAAGGGAAGTGTGAAAACCCATTGCACCTAAAGTAATCAGGCATCGCAGGAACTAGTTTTATAAAAATAAGAACATATTATATAATACGTTATAGATGTATGGTGAAATATATTATTATAAAAAGAGCTAATATTTATTCAAAGTTTACTATATTTCAGGAACTTTGCAAACAGTATTTCATTTAATTTTTTCAATGAGCCTTGAGGTAAAGGGTATTATTATTATTCATATTTTTCAATGAAGAAAACTCAGGCTCTAGAAGTTAAGCAATCTGTCCAAAATTACACATCTAGTAGGAGGCTCGCCTTATATTTTAAATTTAAATTATAAAATCTTAAAAAGTAAACTATGACAATTGATCCATGTATTTTTATTGAAGAAAAAGAAATTGGAGGGAGAGATGGTAATGTAACCACAGAACCAGTTTGAACTGGCCTTATTCTGTTTCTAACAAGATACTGAGTTATTTTTCAGAGACAACAGAAAACTGCAAGTCATGAAGCCAAAGCATGCACAGAGAAGATCATTTCGACCTCCAATAACTCCAGGACTAAAGTTTCTCTCTCACTCCCTGCTCCCCGCCAACCCCCACCGCAGATCCCCCAACTCATGGAACCAAAGATCTATGTTCCCTTCCTATCTCTGAATTTCTCATGCGTTTAGGGTCTCTGACTCTCTCATGTATGTGAGTTTCCATACATATATATTTATTAAATTTGATTATTTTCTCTTATTAATCTGTCTCGTGTATATTTGTGCATTAGACCAGCCAAAAGAACCTTGTGGGTAGAGGAAAATTTGTTCTTCCCCAGAGAACCCTGCCCATAACTGACTCCTCACCCTTAACATCTTCTTCTGTCTTTAGCTGGAGATGATGTATAAGGTGATGCCTTTAGCCATTTTGGAGAATTACTCAGTTTTCCCCATGGGATTCTTCCATGTATACAAGAGATATACAAGTTATTAAACTTTTTGTTTCTGTTAACCTGTTCTATGCCTCTTTAATTATTAGACCAGGCAAAAAAAAAAAAAAAAAAAACTAGAGGAGATGAAGGAAAACTTTTCCACCCCTACAGCATGACTTACCACTTAGTCTAAATTTGAACACATTTAGGATGAAGAATTCACTACTATATAGGGACTGATTCTTCTCAAGAATGTACTCTTTACTATAAAACCTCTTAGCTTTTCTTTCTTCTTTGGAACATTCTTGGTATTGCCTAGTTGTGTTTCCAATGTGCAAACCCTAAAGACCCTTGAGTAAATCTTTATCATTTATTTCTAGCCAAAGCCTCCAGAATAGTTTTGAGTTCATTCAACAAGTACACAGGCAGTATATATGTTGTTAAATTTCTGTTTGTTTTTCTTCTGTTAATCTGTCTTTTAATTAGAGGAGCCATGAACCTAGAAGGTTAGAGAGAAAATTATTTTTTCCTTCCCACAGTTCCATATGATTGCTGGCCTCTGAGTGTGTCACTATCTCTAGTTAGTATCTATATCCCTCTCCATACTTCTGTAAACACCCCTAATTAAACTTTTCCCAAATTTGTCTTTAGAAGGTATCATCTGTTTCCTGCCAGGTATCTGAATAGTTCAACCTCCTTCCCTCTAATATTATGCTTAATTTAACCAAATCTAAATTTGAAGTAGCTTGCCTGTACAGGGGACTGATCCAAGCCTCATATAAGAGTTTTAACCATACACTTTAAGGGTTTTCCTCAATCTTGACATGCAATAATGCTGTGGCTTATAATTTGCCTTTTTATACTCGAACACATAACAGAGAACTCATTAATTCCCTAATCACAGTGTACACTGAAACCAAAATGAGTAAACAGAAATCAATAATATATAATGCAGGTGAACCCTGTTATTACATGATTTTGGACATACAGAAGTCAAAATAAATCCTTTGAGACTTAAAAACTTTATACAATAAAAGTCTAATACAATTTCTCAAAGAAAATTTGTCTTACCTCAACAGTAATATTATAAAAGAGTTTCATTATATACCGAAAACACAAATAAATCATCTAAAAAGAAAAATGGGGAAAATTACTTTCAAACTATTGCTGAACAGCCTGTATTCATAGTTACAGATTCAGAAACACTAGAATCTAATAATCTGTTACCAAAGCAAAGTATTTGATATTGATTTAGCTTTAGTTACTTCGAAACAATATTGATCCTTAAAAGAGACATTTCAACATTTTACAGTTAGGGCATAAAGTAGTTTCATCCAATTGATTAATAGACACTGTGTATCATTTTTATTTTTAATGAGATCTTTTTCTCCTGGCTGAGGTACTAGTACTTCAGTGAAGGATTAAAAGTAGATTTTATAGCTGAAAAGTTAACATGAATGAGTTCCTATTCCATCTTGTAAAAAGGAAAAAAAATGGCACATCCATTTTTAGAAAATGAGCGACTGGTGAAAAATAAATAAGCTGGCTTAGTGCCTATGAGAAATAGCTACCTCTCTGTTCCCCTGACAATAATAGCATTTTCCTTGCACATTTAAAAATTCACAGACAAAGTGAAAGACTCAAAGTAAGCTTCCCAAAATCTCTTTAAGTGTTCACCATGGAACAATGAAAGAATTTCCAGATTCCTACATTAGAAAAGTCTCAAATGGGTTTTTAGCTCCTCTTTTTCTAGTTAATGAATTGTGACTCCTTTCTAACATTGCTAACAGAGATTCTGGGTCACTTCTCCCTTAACTGAGAGGCAAGGAATATATTGTCCCAAACATTTAGAGATATTGCAGAGCCAGGTAAAAGAGACTAAGGACTACCAAAAATGAAAAAGCAGGA
>NW_006440647.1:860407-872912 GCF_000325575.1 Pteropus alecto | reverse complement strand
CATCATTGAGTGATGGTGTGAACTTACACAGGGTTACTTAAGCTCTCAGCATTTCATCTATAAAAAGAGATTAAAATTCCATTTCACATGAATGCTCTGAGAAGTCAATGAGATAATGTATGTGAAAGAATCTAATAAAATAATCATTGCATTAAATTTTTCTCAATGACAGTTTCATTTCATTTAAAAAGATTTGTTTTAAAGCCATATAATCTAGTTAGAACAATAAACCAAATGTACTGAAAATAAATGGAGAATACTGTAAGGCAATATAGACTTAGATGTTACATGGAATAATCTCAGATCTCAAAATTGGTATTTTGATGAGAAATAACTACTCTGTGGATTAGTCAGGTGAATGTTTAATTCCTAAACTATCAATTCTTCCTATCTTATGTGCTTGTGCTCAGACACAGGCAACTGGTATTTCTATTGGTTTCAATAAAACACAAAAGTAAATCTGTAATATGATGCACCTCTAACTCAAATATCAAAGATGCCTAGATTATCTGCTGCTGTTGGATTAACTGTGCCAATGTTCTCCTCCAGTGGATAGAGATAATAATAAATTTACTGTTTTATCTCTGCACCTGGCCCAGCATGACCTCCCTGCTAATTAGAAATTTTTAGGGGCTATCCAAAAATTCGAATATTCGAATATTTGCTAGTATTCCTTCAATTTATAAAGTAGTTTACAGTTTTCAAAGTACTTTAATTTATAAAGTAGTTTACAGTTTTCAAAGTACTTTAATATGCATCTAAATTTCTTACTGAATACTACAAACAGGAATTACAGATTTGGTTTTTATTAGTTATTTAAATGTAGAGAGAGACATATGCACAAGCTGCTCCTACTCCCTGGCATGCATACATACACATAAACTACAGCAACAGAGTACATTCCAAGTATAGATTTGATTCCAACTCATACATCGTGGCTCATTCATAGCAGATAGTACCCTTAGTGACAATGAGTCTAAACAATCTAACTTAAAAATGTCCCCGTAACAGGAAACAAGGGAGCACCTAAAATTGCAACAAGCCACAGAAGCATCTCCTATTTCCACAGATACCTGCAATTACTAAAAGTGACACCAACATTAAATTGAAAATTGGAAAGAATAATTTAATGAACCAACTATGTACAAGCAAAGAAGCAAATGAAGAATTAGGCTCTCAGGACACTCAAAAGAAGGGCCAGATGGGGGAAAACTATATGGCTTCCTTCCTCACCTCATTTACTACTTAAACTAAGGCACTAAATCCATCTCAATCGACCTTCTCTTCTAGTTTTTTGATTGTTGATTTTGTATCCAGTACTTTACTGTATTTGCTTATTGTTTCTAGTAGTGTTCTTGTGGAGTCTTTAGGGTTTGCTATATAGAGAATTATGTCATCCACAAATAGTGACAGTTTAGACTTTCCCCATTGAGTATGATGTCAGCTGTAGGTTTGTCATACGCTCTTTATTATATTGTGGTATGTTCTCACTATTCCCACCTTGCTAAGAGTTTTTTTATTTTTTTTTTAATCAAAAATGGATGCTGGATTTTGTTAAATGCCTTTTCTGCATCTATTGATATGATCATATGATTGTTATCTTTCAATTTATTAATGTAGTTTATCACACTAATTAACTTGTGAATATTAAATCAAACTTGGAATAAATCCAAGGAATAAATCCACTTGATCATGGTGTATGTTCTTTTTAATGTATTGTTAAATTTGGTTTGCTAATGATATTTGCATCAAAGTTCATCAGGGATATCATCGTACAGTTCTCTTTTTTTGTACTGACTGCGCTTACATTTTTTTAAAATCCCCACCACCACCATCACTTCCACCCCTGACCTACGGATGTTGCCGACTCCCCTTAAGAACTGAATCTCTAAAGGCGGGGCGTCTCCTCCCACATGTTCGCAGCACACACCGGGCCTGGCGCACCTGGGGGGCCTGATGCTTCCAGGGCCTGGCACACCCGAGGTATCTGCTAGGGCTTGAACCCATGACTTTCTGCGTGTAAATTAGACGTGCTAACCACTACTCTATGGAACCACCCTTGCGTATTTTTTTTTTAATGGTGACATTGATTAACGAAATACAGTAAGTTTCAGGTGTAAAATTTAGCAGTAAGGTATATGTTTGTGTGTGTGTACGTGTGTGTGTGTGTATGTATTGCATTGTGCGTTCACTATCCATAGTTAGGTTTCTTTCTGTCACAAAATATTGGACTACTTTTATCCATCTACCTCCCCTGTTCCCCTGCCTCCCACCCTCTGGTAACCACTAATCAATTGTCCATGTTCATGAGTCTCTGTTTGTCCTGTTTGTTTGTTGTTTTTCGGTTTATATTCCACATATAAGTGACGTCACATGGTTTTCAAGTTTTCCTATATGGTTTATTTTGCTTAGTATGATTATCTCAAGGTCCATCCACGTTGTTGCAAATGGCAGTATTTCACCTCTTCTTATGGCTGAGTAATATTCCATTGTATATATGTACCACAGTGTCTTTATCCAATCATCTGTCATAGGACACTTCAATTGCTTCCATATCCTGGTCACCATGAATAATGCTGCTATGAACATCAGTGTACATATATCTTTTCAGATATGGGTTTTCAAGACTTTTGGGTAAATACCCAGTAGAGAGATAGCTGGATCATATGGTAGATCAATTCTTAGTTTTTGAGGAACCTCCATACTGTTTTCCATAGTGGTCGTACAAATTTGCAGTCCAATGAGCAGCGTATGAGGGTTCCTTTTTTCTCCACATACTCTTCAACACATGTTATTATTTGTCCTGTTGATTATAGCTATTCTAACAGGTGTGAGATGGTATCTCATTGTAGTTTTGATTTGTGTTTCCCTAATGGCTAGTAAGTTGACCTTTTTTTTTAGGTCATCTCATAGATTGCAAGGACTTTGTCAGCTTACAATCCCTTATTTTTATTTTTTACGCCTAGAGGACCTGGTCTTCCTAGGTGGTCTCCCATCCAAGGACTAACCAGGCCTGACCCTGCTTAGCTTCTGAGATCAGACGGGATTGGGCTTGTTCAGGGTGGAATGGCCATAGACCTATTTTTTCATATGTCCGTTGGTGATTTGTATGTCTTCTTAGGAGACGTGTCTGTTCAGGTCCTCAGCCCATTTTTTGATGAAATGGTTTGTTTTGTCGTTGTTGTTTTGAATTGTATGAGTTCCTTGTATGTTTTGGATATTAGGCCATTAACAGAGGCTTTGCAAATATTTTCTCCCACTTGGATGGTTATCTCCTTATCTTGTTAATGATTTCTTTTCCTGTGAAGAAGTTTTAGTTTGATGTAGTCCCATTCATTTATTTTGGCTTAAACTTCTCTTGTTTTTGAGGTCAAATTCAATATGGGTTTTCAGATATGGGTTTTCAAGACTTTGACTATTTAAGTCAAAGGTCCATGAGTATAGTTCCTATATTTTCTTCTATGCATTTTATTGTTTCAGATCTTATATTCATATCTTTAATCCATTTTGAGTTAATTCTGGTGTGTGGAGATAGACAACAGTCTAGTTTCAGTCTTTTGCGGGTGGCTTTCCAGTTTTCCTAGCACCATTTATTGAAGAGGCTTTCCTTTCTCTACTGTATGTTTTTGTTTTTTTCGTCAAAAATCATTTGCCCATATAAACATGGGTTACTTCTGAAATCTTGATTCTGTTCCACTGGTCTGTGTATCTGTTTTTCTGTCAATATCATGCCGTTTTGATTATTACCGCTTTGAAGTATAATTTGAAGTTGGGCAGAGTTATGCTTCCAGTCTCATTCTTATTCTCAGGATGGCTTTGGCAATACAGGGTCTTTTGTGCTTCCATACAAATCTGATAATTTTTGTTCTATTTCTTTTAAAAAATGCTAATGGGATTTTAATGGTGATTGCATTAAATCTGTATGATGCTTTAGGTATAAGATCATTTTAATTATGTTAATTCTTCTATTCCAAGAACACAAAATATCCTTCCATTTCTTTGTGTATTCTTCATTTTTTTAATAAAGTCTTACAGTTTTAATTATATAGGTCCTTCACATATTTCACTAGACTTATTCCTAGTATTTTATTTTATTCTTTTTCTTGTAAAGGCAAAAGGAATTATTTTTTACCCTTAATTTTCAAACATTTCATTATTAGAGTATAGGAAAGCTATGGATTTTTGAAGATTGATTTTGAATCCAGAGACTTTACTATATTTGCTTATTGTTTCTAGTAGTCTTCTTGTGGAGTCTTTAGGGTTTTCTATATAGAGAATTATGTCATCCACAAATAGTGACAGTTTGACTTCGTTTCCTATTTGGATGCCTTTTATATCTTTCTCTTGCCCTATTGCATTCATAGGGACCACCAATGTTATATTGAATAACAGTGGCACTAGTGAACAGCCTTGTCTTGTTCCTGATCTTAGAGGAAATATTTTTAAGTTTCACCGTTAAGTATAATGTTGAATGGGGATTGTCATATATATGGTCTTTATTATGATAAAGTACTTTCCTTCTATATCGACTTTGTTAAGTGTTTTGGTCATAAATGGATCTTGTCAAAGGCTTTTTCTGCATCTATCGATATGATCATATGATTCTTCCTTTTTAATTTTTTATGTAGTGTATCATAATTATCAATTTGCATTTGTTGAACAATCCCTGTGCCCCTGGGATGAAGCCCATTTGATCATGGTGTATAATCTTTTTAATATGTTGCTGTATTCGTTAGCTAGTATCTTATTTAGGATTTTTTCATCTGTGTTTATGAAAGAGATTGGTCTGTAGTTTCCTTTTCTTGCATTATTTTTAGCAGGTTTTGGTATCAGTGTAATAATGGCCTCATAAAATGAGTTGTAAGGTATTTCCTCCTCTACAATTTTTTGAAAGAGTTTGAGGAGAATAGGTATTAGATCTTATTTGAATGTTTGGTAGAATAAACTGGTGAAACCATCTGTTCATGGACTTTTACTTTTTGGTAGGTTTTATGATCGTTTCAATTTCCATACCGCTGATCAGTCCTTTTATATTTTCCAGTTCTTCTCAATTCAGTTTAGGAAGATTGTATCTTTCTAAGTACTGGTGTATTTCTTCTAGATTATTAAATTTGGTGTTATATGGTTTTTCGTAGTATTCATGTATGATCTTTTGCATTTCTGCGGTGTGTGTCATCATTTCTCCTCCGATATTAGTACCACTACTCCTGCTTTTCTCTGAACACCATTTGTTTGAAATATCATTTTCCACCCTTTCACTTCGAGTCTATATTTGTCTTTGGAGCTGAGATGTGTCTCCTGGAGGCAGCATATGGTTGGGTTTTGTTTTTTGATCCAAACTGCAATTATGTGCTTTTTTATTGGTGTGTTCAGTCCATTTACGTTTAGGGTGATTATTGAAAAAGAGGTTTTCCTATAGTCATTTTATCTTTTGCTTTCTGGTAGCTTGGTATTTCCATTGTTTCCTTGTCCTTGTGTGTCTATTTTATTTTTTATTTTGGTTATATTTTGTGAATTTTCACTCTGGTCTTTCTTGTTTTATGTTCAGAATCTTTGCTGTGTGGTTACCATTACAATTATGTAGAGGGCATTTATATATACATACATATATATAGACATACTAGTCCATTTTCTTCCATGTGTGCCTTATCTCATTCCCCTTTGCAAATATGGATCTTTAAATCCTCTCCTATTCTGTTATTGTTGTCTCGATTTGTCCCTATGTATGCTGAACGTTCATTATTATTTTGCAATAGCAAAACTCTTCTTACTGTTTAACCTTATAATGTCCGTTCTTACTAAGGGTTGCACTCTTCCGCTTCTATCTGCCTGCTAGTCGCCTTACTCATAGTTATATCTTTTTTTTTGTCGTCATTTCATTCTAGATGAGCCAACCTCTTTCAGTATTTCCTGTAATGTAGGCCTCATAGTAAAAAATTCCCTCCATTTTTCTAAGTCTAGAATGGTCTTTATTCTTCCTTCATATCTAAAGGAGAGTTTTGCTGGGTCTATTATTCTTGGTTGGCAATTCCTTTCACTTAATAGTTTGAATATTTGTTTCCACTCCCTTTTGGCTTGTACAGTTTGTGTTGAGAGGTCCGACAATAATCTATTGGGTTTTCTTTTATAGGTTACCATCTTCTTTTTCTTGGCTGTCCTGAGAATTCTTTGTCATTGATTTTTGATAATTTTAATACAATGTGTCTTGGAGAAGGGCTTTTTGGGTTGAGATAATTGGGTTTTCTGTTGGCTTCTTGATATCCAAGCTACAGTTCATTTTTTAGATTTGGAAAATTCTCAACTATCTTTCTGAAAATGCTTTCTAATCCCTGCTCTTTTCCTCCTCTTCGAGAATGCCCATTATTCTTGTTTCCTCTCCTGATGTTATCAGCTGGTTCTTGTATTTCTCTTTCACTATTTTTTATTCTTTGGTTCCTCACTTCTTCCTTCTGATTTGTTTCTAGATTTCTATATTCAATATCACTGATCCTTTCCTCCACTTGGTCGACTCTGTTTCCCAAGCTTGCTATTTCATTTTTCAACTCTTGCAGTGTGTTCTTCATCTCTAGAAGTTCTATTTGGTTCTTTTTGAGGGTTTCAGTCTTCTTGCTAAATAACTTATTTTGCAGATCCAGTTGTTTTTTCAATTCCTGATATTGTTGCTGTGAATTATTTTGGATCTCAGTGAATTTTTCAGAAGTACCATATTGAATTCTCTGTCATTTAAGTTGCATATTTCTATGTCTTTAAGCTATTTTTTGGAGATTTTTCTCTTTTTTTCTGAGATGCCTTGTCACCTTGTTGTTCATGGTCTTTGATGGATTATTTCTCAGTCTGGACATTAATGGAAGTATATTCTGCTTTTTTTTTTCTTTCCAGAAAGTAGATTTATTGTATAAAGATCTCTCTTTATCATGTTGCTAAGATGACATTTTTCTTTTGTTTTCCAGTAGGTGTCATCTAAGCCTCTTGGATTCCTGCTTTTTATAAAGTCTTATTAATGCCTATTTTTTCTTATAGATGTTTAATTATGCTTGCCATCCTCAATCTCAGTCTCTGTGTTAGCAACAGTTTCCATAACTTTTGCTCAGATTTTCCTGGTGCTACACAGTGTTCGGTCTTGGAAGATATGGGGATGAGGCCCTCTGGATTGGGTGTTGAGGGCTCTCACTCAACCTTGTGTTTTACAACTGTCGCTAGTAATAATTAATTGTTGCTTCTTTGCCATTCCCTCTTCTTTGCCTTTCCTGCTTTTCTGCTGTCCCTACCTTTCTGCTTTCTGCCCTGATCCCTGGGCACTGCCTTCGGCCGCATGGAGCTCACCGCTCTCCCAGGCAGGAATGTTCAGGAAACTTGGCACAACTTCTCCCCTTCCCCTTCCTTCTACAGGAGTTCCAGCTGCAAGATGTAGCTTCTTTGTTTCTCCCAGTCTACTTCCTGACTCCCAGGATTCTGACTTGTGGTAGCTCTTATGTGCAGATCCCACTCTCAGACATGCTTGTGTGCAGGTTGGGTGTTTTCTGTTGAGTTTTAGATGTTCATCTTTTCTTGTTTCAAGGGGAGAGATTTGGGGACATCTCTCGCTCTGCCATATTTCTGACATCAGTCTCCTGACGTTGCCTAGTTTTGAAATCAGGATAATGGTTTCCTCTTAAAAAGAGTTAGAAAGCCTTCCTTCTCTTAAAATTTATGGACTAGTTTGAGAGGAATAGGTGTTAATCCTTCTTTGAATGTTTGGTAAATTTAACTGTGAAGCCATCCTATCCAAACTTGTTTTTTGGACTTTTTATTACTGATTTGATTTTGTTGGTGGTAATCTGTCTATTCAGATTTTCTGTTTCTTCTTGACTCAGTCTTGTAAGTTTGTATGTTTCTAGAAATCTATCCATTTATTTCAGATTGTCCAATTTCTTATAATCGTTTGTAATTCTATGGAGTCTGTAGTTCTCTTTCAATTCTGATTTTATTTATGGGGATCTTCTCTCTTTTTGACGAATCTGGTTAATGGCTTATCAATTTTTTTTTTTATCCTTTCAAAAACCTAGTTCTTGGTTTCATTGATATTTTGTATTGTTTTTCTAAACTCTATTTAGTTTTTTTCCACACCGATCTTTAGTAACTCCTTCTTTGTATTCACTTTGGTTTTAGTTTGCTGCTCTTTTTCTAGTTCTTTTGAGTTTAGATTATTTACTTAAGATTTTTCTTATTTCTTGAAATAGGCCTGTATTGTTATGAATATTTTGCATACGACTGCTTTTGCTGTGTCCCATAGATCCCATGGATCATTGTGTTTTCATTTTCATTTGTCTCTTGGTATCTTTTAATTTCTTCCTTGATGTCATTGTTAATATCAAGGCTTAGTAGCAAGTTGTTTAGTAGCATGTTATTTAGCCTCCATGTGTTTGTGTACTTTTCAGTATTTTTCTGTAGTTGATTTCTAGTTTTATATCATTGTGATTGGAGAAGCCATCTGATATGATTTCATCTTCTTAAATTTATTGAGACTTGTTTATTGGTCTATCATATGGTCTATCCTGGAAAATGTGTCCATGTGCTCTTGATAAGAATGTGTATTCTGCTGCTTTAGGGTGAAACTCTCTGTAAATATCAATAAATCCATCTGGTCTACTGTGTCATTTAAGCCTGTCATTTCCTTATTGATTTTCTGTCTGGAAGATCTGTCCATTGGTTCCAATGGGGTGTTAAAATCTCCTACTATGAGTGTGTTACTGTTGACTTCTCCCTTTATATCAGTCAATAATTGTTTTATATATGTAGGCGCTCCTATGTTGAAGTCATATATGTTTACTAGAGTTATGTCCTCTCATTGTATTGATCCCTTTATCATTATGTAATTTTCCTCTTTGCTTCTTATTATAGCCTTTGTTTTAAAGTCTATTTTGTCTAATAAAAGTATTGCTACCACAGCTTTTCTTTCATTTCCATTTTCATGAAATATCTTTTTCCATTCCTTTATTTTCAATCTGTCTCTGTCATTTGATCTGAAGTGGGTCTCTTGTAAATTGCACATGTATGAGTCTTGTTTTCTTATTCATTCAGCTACCCTGTGTCTTTTGATTGGAGCATTTAATTCATTTACACTTAAAGTAATTGTTGATAGATATGTAGCTATTGCCATTTTATGATTTATAATTTTATCTATCTTTTTTCCTTTATTGTGTTATATGGGCTCCACATATAAGTGAAATCATTTGGCATTTGTCTTTTTCTGTCTGACTTACTCTATTCAGCACAATACCCTCTAGGTCCACTCATGTTATTGCAATGGCAATATTTCATTCATTTTAATGGCCAAGTAATAATCTTGTTATATATGTAACAATCCTTTCTTTTCCTTTCATTCATTAACAGAAACCCTGGTAGCTTCTATATCTTGACAATTGTAAATAAGGATGCACATGTACTTTGAAGTAGTGTTTTGAATTTCTTCAGATAAATACCCAAAGATTGTATTACTAAGTCCTTCTTTGTTTCTTGTTATAGCTTTGTTTTAAAGTCTTTTTTTTTTTTTTTTTTGGTATAAGTATTTCTACCTCAGTTTTTTTTTGTTTATCTAATTTTATTTTCATAAAACATATTTTTCCATCCCTTTACTTTTCAGTCTTTGTGTGTCTTTTGATCTGAATTGAGTCTCTTGTAAGCATCATATGTAAGGGTCTTCTTTTCTTATCCATTCAGCCTCCCTATGTCTTTAGACCGAAGTATTGAATACATTTACATTTAAAGTAATTGTTGATAGATATTTAGTTATTGCCATTTTATTACTCACACTTTTTATCTTTTTTTATTTTTCTTCTAGAAGTTTCTTTAACATTTCTTTTGATATTAGTTTGGTGGTAATGAATTTCTTTATCTTTTTCTTATCTGAGAAGCTCTTTATCTGTCTGTCCTTAGACTTTAAAAGATAGCATTTCTGAGTAATCTTGGTTGTCGGTCCTTGCTTTTCATCATTTCAAATATTTCATGTCAATTCTTTCTGGCCTGCAAAGTGTCTGTTGAGAAATCAACTGATAGTTTTATGGGAGCTCCCTTGTAGGTAGCTGTTTTTCTCTTGGTACTTTTAAGGATCTCCCTTTACCATCAACCTTTGGCATTGTGATTATGATATGTCTTAGTGTGGGCCTCCTTGGGTTCATCTTGTTTGGGACTTTCTGGGCTTCCTGGGCTTTGATGTCTATTGCTTGCACCAGGTTCAGGAAGCTTTCTGTTATTATTTCTTCAAATAGGTTTTCAAACCCTTGCACTCGCTCTTCTCCTTCTGGCACCCCACTGATTCAAATATTGATATGCTTGATGTTATCCCAGAGGTCCCTTAAACTATCCTAATTTTTTGGATACTTTTTTCTTATTGATATTCTGATTGACTTTCTGCTAACTTATCTTCTACATTAGATAAAGCAAAGGCTTTATCTAATTTTCCGTTGATCCTCTCTACTCTAGTCTTTATTTCAGTTATTGCCTTAATTTCTGACTGGCTCTTTTTATGTTTTATCTGTCTATTTTTATGTTTCCTATCTCTTTGTTGATGTTCTCACTGAGATCATTGAGCATTCTTATAACAAGTATTTTGAACTCTGCATTTGGTAGATTGCTTGTTTATATTTTGTTTAGTTCTTTTTCTGGAGCTTTGTTCTGTTCTTTCATTTGCAACATGTTTCTTTGTCTGCCCTTTTTGGCTGACTCCCTCCGTTTGTTTCTATGTATTAGCTAGAGCTACTTTGTATTCCAGTCTTGGTAGAGTAACTTTATATAGTAGGCGTCCTATGGTTCCTAGTGGCACTGTCTCATTTGTCACCTGATCCAGGTGCTGTAGGTGCGTCATTTGTGTGGGTTGTTTTTGCCTTCTTGTTGTAGGTGAATCTTGGTTGCTGTTTGTAGGTCAATGGATAGAACTGACCCTCACAGGTTAATCGGTTGTGAGGACTTGTCAGTGACTACAGTGGAGAAGCTATTGTGCAGGGGTTGACCTTACAGAGCAGGATTCACTTTAGTATGACTGTATTGTCTTCCCAGTCTGCTCTTTTGATGTGTTATCTGTGGCTGTGGTCCAGTGGTGCTCTGGCACGGTCTGAAACTGGCCACTGGATGTGCCAGACTCCTGGTCCTCCTAGGATCAGTGTTACCACAGGAGAAGTCCAGCTGTTAACAGTACTCTGCCTGGGGCTACCTGGTATAATCCACAAGCAATCTTCAGATGTCCTTTACCTGTGCTTTCCTTGGAGGTGCCTGAGAGAATCTAAGACATGAAGCAAGGCTGCCTGCTACTATTGCCAGGCTTCAGGCTGCTTAGTAAGGGGTATGGGGCTCACTGAGGCCAGATGCTACTTCTTTGGAGATTGTAAACTTTTGAGAAATTTTAGGAAAGTATGCAACATTAACCAAGACAGGACGTTTGTACAAAAAAGCAACTGGCAGTGGCTTGAGTGGGCCTACAAATAGGGTAGGGTGGGGTCTCAGGGAATCACCAGGGCTGGATGAACTGTGCTAGCTGGCTTGATAAAGAGTCAGATAAGGAGGGCACCTGTATATACATGCTGAGATGGGGGAGGGATCAACATAAGAACAATGGATTCTGCCAGTACTTTTGTCTCAGGGAAAGCAACCATTTCAGCCAATACCCTGAAGGCAGAAAATTCAGTTCCTCCCCATATGTCCCTGGTGCTTTATAAGCTACTGCCCCAGTACTGGAACTCAGAGCAAGTAAGTCTATTAATAGTAAGTTAGTGCATGGGTCCTTTAAGTGTAACACCTGGGACTCTAGCCACCCTCCATCACACTCAGCCACAGTCTCCACTGGTTTTAACAGTCAGAAGCTTGGGGACCCAGCACTGCAATTCTGGGCTAGGAAGCCTGGTGTGTGGCTGGAACCCCTTGTTCCTCAGGGGGAGATCTCTGCAGCTGATATAGCCCCTAATTATTTTAAATTAAGTTTATTGCTGTAACATTGATTAATACAATGATATAATTTTCAGGTGTATATTATAATTTGACGTCTGTATATTCTATTGTGTGTTTACCACATAAGGTTCAGTTTCCTTCAGCTACCATATATTTGATCCTTTTTACCCACTTCACCCTCACCCAACCCCCCAGTATATGACACTTTTTACCCCATCCATCTTCCCCCTCCTCAACCACCGCCTAACCTCTGGTAACCACTAGTCTATAGTCCATGTCCATTAGTCTCTGTTTGTTCTGTTCATTTGTTGCTTTTAGGTTTATATCCCACATGTAAGTGATATCATGTGATTTTCGACTTGTTCTCTTTGCCTTATTTCTATTAGCATGATTATCTCGAGGTCCATTCATGTTGTCACAAATGGCAGTATTTTCTCTCTTTTTATGGTTGAGTAATATTCCATTGTATATACATACCACAGCTTCTTTAGCCAACCATCTATCGTAGGACACTTCGGCTCCTTCTATGTCCTGACCACTGTGAAAAATGCTGCTATGAACATCAGTGTGCAAATATCAATTCGGA
>NW_006440647.1:856048-859233 GCF_000325575.1 Pteropus alecto | reverse complement strand
ATGTATTTTATTCTTTTTGTTGCAATTGCAAGAGGAATTATTTTTTCTACTTCTTTTTTTGTCACTTCATTATTAGAGTATAGGAATGCTATGGAGTTTTGAACATTGATTTTGTATCCAGAAACTTTATGGTATTTGCTTCTTGTTTCTAGCAGTGTTCTTATGGAGTCTTTAGGGTTTTCTATATAGAAAATCATGTCATCCGCATGCGATAGTTTGACTTCTTCATTTCCTATTTGGATGCCTTTTATATCTTTCTCTTGTCTGATTGTACTTGCTAGGACTTCCAATGTTATATTAAATAACAGTGGCAATAGTTATCCCCAAATTTTTAACCACTACACATGCATATGGGGAACATAGCCTGTTCTGCATCTCTGCCCCTCTTACCAGTCTTGATGTGTCTTTTTCTCTATGTCCTTAGTTATAGGATTTCTGTTCAGCTAGACTTCAGGAGATTCTTAATGATGGTTGTTTTGTAGTTTAGTTATAATTTAGGTGTGGTCATGAGGAAAGACAAGTCCATCATTTCCCAACCCTGTTGTCATGCCCAGAAGTCAATACACTCTTAATAATCATCTTAATATGATAATTTTCTTTGTAGTTGGCAATTTGAGAAGGCTTTATGTAGGACGGGACATTTACTATATATTTAATGTCAGAAGGGAGTTTTCCAGTCAGGGATGAGAGGACATTCCATACAGTTAAGACTTAACATGAATTTGCCTGGTATGTTCAGGAAAAAGCAAGAAGTTTGATGATTTGTGGAGTTACCTGATGCTTAAAAGGTGATCAATTTATTTATTTTTTAAATTGTGGTAATAAATAGTATTTATTATTGTAATAATATTTAATTGAAAATTTCAGGGGCATTATGTCCATTCATATTGTTTTACAACCATCATCATCAACAGATTTTTTTTAATAGATGAATGAATGCAATGAGATTGTAAATGGCCTTGTAAGACATGCTAAGGAGTATGTCCTATATTCTGTAGTTAATGGAAAAATATTTAAAGGTGATGGGCATAAAAGAATAAAAAGGAATCAAAATATATTTGTGAGACAATATTTACAGCAGTGATTTTTCAACTCTGACTACACGTTAGAAATTTTTTAAAAATCATATCCAGTCTACTGCCATGCCACCCTGAACAAGCCCAATCCCATCTGATCTCGGAAGCTAAGCAGGATCAGTCCTGGTTAGTACTTGGATGGGAGACCACCTAGGTAGACCAGGTCCTGTAGGCATGAAAAATAAAAAATAAGGGATTGTAAGCTGACAAGGTCCTTGCAATCTGTGAGGTCTACCAAGGGTTGCCTCGCCTAAAAAAAAAATCATATCTATACCTGGGTCTCAATCCACACATACACAAAAAATCAGAATCTTTGGAGAAAAGAACTTACATAAGTATACACAAAAAACTTTCTAAATGATTCCATTGTACAGGTAAGGCTGAGAACAGCCTCTGTTCTAGAGCAGAGACTCTGCTCAAAGTCAAAGTGTGGTCCTCATCTTAGACCTACTGAATTAGAACCTCTGAAACTTGGGTCTAGCATTCTGTGCTTTAATGAGAATTTCAGGTGGTATATGTTGAAATTTGAGTTTCATTGAACTATAGGAATTGTAGGAACTGTGGTTTTATTTTAAGGAATAGACAGTGAGTGACACAGAAATGGCCAAAATAATGCCTAGGTTGTACAGTTTTAAGTATAATCAACTGGAAAATGGAAAGATTATTATTCTGGGTAAGAAACAAGGGAAAATGGGTGTCATAAAAGATCAGAGTTAAGACATTCTTGGAAAGAAAAGTAAAATTTATCAATAACTAATTTATTTGATGGGTTCCAGTCAAGACAGTGGAGTATATAGCCGAGAGGGTGGGATTGATCCTAAGTTAAGGTGGGGTAGAGGTGCTCCCTTCCTCCAATGAGTGCATTATAATTTCAATTAAATTACATAACAATCGGTACACTTTAGAAAAACATGGCAGAGTGAGAGACATCTCCAGATCTTTCCCTTTGAAACAACAATAAGTTGAGCATCTAAAACTCAAAAAGAAAAAAAAACACCCAAAGTGCACACTTTCCCATCTGAGTGTGAGATCTGCGCATAAGAGCTACGACAGGTCAGAACCCTGGGTGTCGGACGGTGGACTGGGAGAAATAAAGAACCTGCCTCTCACAGCCCCTGGAGTTTCTTGCAGGAGGAGAGAGAGGGGAGAAGGTTTGGTGACTTCCCTGAAAAGCCCTGCCTAGGAGGGCTGTAAGTTCCACGCAGCCAGCAGCTGGGCCCAGTCATCAGGGCAGAGAGCAGAGAAGCGAGACTGGACTGCAGATAAACAACAGTTGATTTTTACCAGCTGCAGCTGCAAAATCGAGGCTGAACCTCAGCCCCCAACTCCCAATGCAGATGGCCCCTTCCTCCATACTTTCCGAGACCAATCACGACAGAGCCCCAAGAGAATCTGAGTAAACACAGCTGAGACTGTCACTAACACTGACAAGGACTGAAACTGAGGATAGCAAGCGAAATAAAATATCTACGAGAAAATAAAAAAGGTACTATTAAGGCTTTGTATAAAGCAGAGATTCAAGAGACTTACACGCCTCCTACTGGAAACCGAAAGAAAAGCACCTTCCTTACAACAGGCTAAAGAGAGACCTTTATATAATAAATATTCTTTCTGGAAAAGAGCAGAATATGCAGAATACACTTCCATTAATGCCTCGGCAGAGAAATAGTCCATTAAATCACATGAAATACCAAGGTAACAAGGCACCTCAGAAAGAAAGGGAAAAATCTCAAGAAAATAAGCATAAAGAAATTAAAATATGCAACTTGAATGACTGAGAATTCAGGAGGATACTTCTGAAAAAACTCAATGAGATCTGAAACGATTCATAACAATTTCAGGAATTGAAAAAAACAACTAGATGAGCAAAATGAGTTCTTTAGCAAAGAGACTGAAACCCTAAAAAAGAACCAAATAGAACTTCTGGAGATGAAGAACACAGTAAAAGAGATAACAGAATGAAATAGCAAGCTTGGAAAATAGAGTAGACCAAATGGGGGAAAAAATAAGTGATATCAAAGACAGAAATATATAAATAATTCAGAAGGAAGAGAGAGACTAAAGAATTAAAAATAATGAAAGACAAATACAAGAACTAGCTGACGACAT
>NW_006440647.1:835199-852349 GCF_000325575.1 Pteropus alecto | reverse complement strand
GGAAAATATATGTGCAAGCAATATCTCTGATAAGTGCCTAATATCCAAAATATACAGAGAACTCATACAACTCTATAACGAAAAAACAAATGATCCAATCAAAAAATGGGCAGAGGACCTGAACAGACACTTCTCCCTAGAGGACATACAAATGGCCAACAAATATATGAAAAGATGTTCAATGTCACTAGCTATTAGGGAAATGCAAATCGAAACCACAATGAGATACCATTTCACACATGTTAGAATAATTATAATCAACAGGACAAATGTTGGAGAGGATGCAGAGAAAAAGGAACCCCTATACAGTTCTGGTGGAATTGCAAATTGGTACAGCCGCTATGGAAAACAGTATGGAGGTACCTCAAAAAAATAAGAATTTGTGTACCATATAATCCAGCAATCCCTCTACTGGATATTTACTCCAAAGTCTTGAAAATCCATATTCAAAAAGATATTCACACACCGATGTTCATAGCAGCATTATCCACAGTGGCCAAGACATGGAAGTAACCAAAGTATCTTACAATAGATGACTAGCTAAAGAACTGGTGATACATATATACAATGGAATATTACTCAGCCATAAGAAGAGATGAAATACTGCCATTTGTGACAACATGTGAGGAGTTCGAGATAATCATGCTAAGTGAAATAACCCAGGCAGAACATGTTGAAAATCACATGATATCACTTATATGTGGGATATAAACCTAAAAGCGACAAACGAGAAGGACAAACAAATACAGACTAATGGACATAGACTAGTGGTTACCAGAGGACTATAGACTAGTGGTTACTAGTGAGATGGAGGAGGAGTGGGGAGGTAGATGTGGTAAAGAGGGTCAAACATAAGGTTTAGGGGAAGGGTGAAGTGGGTAAAAGGAATCAAATATATGGTAGCTGAAGGAAACTGGACTTTGGGTGATAAACACCCAATAGAACATACAGATGTCAAATGATAATGTACACCTGAAAATTTTATAATTGTATTAACCAATTTTACCCCAATAAACTGAATTTAAAAAATAAATTAATGAATGAATGAATGAATAAAGATAAGGACCTCATATGGCAAAACCCACAGTTAACATCATACTCAACATGGAAAAGCTAAAAATATTTTACTTCAGATCAAGAAGGAGACAAGGATGTCCACTTTTACCATTTTTATTCAACATAGTCTTGTCCTAGCCACAGGAAGCAGACAAAAAAAAAGAAAGAAAGAAAGAAAAAGAAAAGACACCCAAATTGATAAGGAAGAAGAAAAACTGTCATTATTTGCAGATTTTGTAATACTATATACAGAGAACCCTAAAGATTTCACCAAAAAATCTTTTAGAACTGGTAAATGAATTCAGTAAAGTAACAATACAAAATTAATAATCAGAAATCAGTTGCACATTTATGCACCAATAATTAACTATCAGAAGGAGAATTTAAGAAAACAATCCTATTTATATTTGCACCTAAAACAATAAAATACCTAGGAATAAATTTAACCAAGGGAGTAAAAAATCTATACTCAGAAAATTATAAGTCATTGAAGAAAGAATTGAAGAAGATACAAATAAATGAAAGCATATACTATGCTCATGAATAGGAAGAATCAATGTCATTAAAATGTCCATACTTCCCAAAGTACTCTATAGATTCAGTGCAACTCCTATCAAAATACCAATGACATTTTCAGAACAAATAATCCAATAATTTATATGGAATCATAAAAGACACTGAATAGCCATGTCATTCTTGAGAAAGAAGAACAAAGTTGGAGGTATACTATTACTTATTATCAAACTATACTACAAGGCAATAGTAATCAAAACATCATGGTACTAGCATAAAAACAGACACATAGATCAATGGAACAGAATAGAGAGCCCAGAAATAAATTCATGCTCATATGGTTATTTAATCCATGACAGAGGAGACAAGAATATCAAATGGGGTAAAGATGGACTCTTCAATGAATGGTGCTGTGAAAACTGTAGAGGTACATGCAAAAAAAAATGAAAGTAGATCACCTTCTTACAGCATATACAATATCAAATTAAAAAGCTCTGCACAGCAAAAGAAACCATCAACAAGGAAAAGAGAGAAGTGTCCAAATGAGAGAATATATTTGCAAACAAAGCTTCTGATATGGGCCTAATATCCAAAATATACAAAGAACTCACATAACTCAACAACAACAACAACAACAACAAAAAAAAATCCAATTTAAAAATAGGTAGAGGACGTGAACAGACATTTTTCCCAAGAAGACGTACGAATGGCCAAAGGCATATAAAGAGATGCTCAACTACTCTAGCTATTAGAGAAATGCAAATCAGAACTACAAGATACCATCTCACACTTATTAGAATGGCTATCCACAGCACAAGTAATAACAAGTGTTGGAGAAATTGTGAGAAAAAAGAAACCCTCATTTACTGCTGGTGGGAATGCAGATTTGTACAACCACTAGGGAAAACAGTATGGAGTTTCCTCAAAAACTAAGAATTGAATTACCATATGATCCATCAATCTCTTTTCTGGGTATTTACCCCACAAAACACCGAAAACATTTATCCACAAATACATAAGCACCCCGATGTTCATAGCAGCATTATTCACATTGGCTGGGACATGGAAGCAACCGATGTGTCCTATGATAGATGATTCAATAAAGAAGAGGTGGTACATACATACAATGGAATATTACTCACCCATAAGAAAAGTGAAATACTGCTGTTTGCGACAAAATGGATGAATCTTGAGATAATCATGCTAAGCGAAATATGTCAGACAGAAAAAGTTGAAAATCATATGATTTTACTCATATATGAGATATTAAACTGAAAGCAAAAAGAACAATCATGACAAACAAACAAAGACTCATGGACATGGACAGTGGATCAGTGGTTACTAGAGGGAAAGGGAGAGAAGGGTTAGATATGGGTAAAAGGAGCCAAATATTTGGTGACAGAAGGAAATCTAACTTTGGGTGGTGAATACACAATGTTTTATATATATATATATGTATATATATATATATATATATATACATATATGTATATATATGTATATAGAGGTGGTACATATATACACTGGAATATTACTCATTCATAAAAAATGAAATCTTACCATTTGCAATGACATCAATGGTCCTAGAGGGTAATATGCAAATGAAATAATATATATATGAATGACATGTTGAATTGTAAACATGAAACTTGAAACTTAAACTTGAAACTTATTTCATTTTATTAATCAATGTCACCTCAAGAATTTTAATAAAAAATAGCGATTATCAAACATACACATGTACATAGTACAAACTAAAATAATAAATTATCATTATACTAAAATAAAAGAAAATGGGCAGAGGACCTGAATAAGCATTTCTCCAAAGAGGACATATAGATTGCCAAAAGACATATGAAAAGATGTTTAGCATCAGTAATCATCAGAGAAATGCAAATTAAAACCACAATGAGATGTCACCTCACACCTGTCAGAATGGCTATCTTCAATAAATTAAAAAATAACAAGTGCTGGCAAGAATATGGAGAAAAGGAAATCCTCGTGCACTGTTGGTGAAATTGCAAATTGGTACAGCCACTATGGAAAACAGTATCTAGTTTCCTCAATAGTTTAAAAATAGAACTACCTGTGTCCCCAAAATTCTACTTCTTGATATTTATCCAAGGAAATTCAAAACACTAATTCAAAGAGATATATACACTTCTATGTTCACTGTTGTGCTATTAATAGCCAAGATACAGAAGCAATCTAAATGTCCATCAGTAGACGATCAGATAAAGAAGAGGTGGTACATATATACACTGGAATATTACTCATTCATAAAAAATGAAATCTTACCATTTGCAATGACATCAATGGTCCTAGAGGGTAATATGCAAATGAAATAAGCCAGACAGAGAACGACAAATGCCATATGATTTCACTTATATGTGCAATCTAAACAAAACAAAACAAACAAAACGAAAACAGACTCATAGATACAGAGAACAAACTGGTGATTGCTAGGTGGGAGGGGTGTTGGGAGGCTGGGTGTAAAAGATAAAGGGATTAAAAGGTACAAATTGGTAGTTTCAAAATAGTCATAGGGATGTAAAGTACAACATAAGAAATATAGTCAATAATATTGTAATAATCATGTGTAGTGCCAGATGAGTACCAGACTAATTATATAAATGTCTAACCACTATGCTGTACACCTGAAACTAATATAAAATGATATTGAATGTCAACTCTAATTGAAAAATAAAAAATTTTAAAATAAAGAACCAATTTACTTGAAGCCTCTTCTCATGCTTATAAGTTAGATGGATTCTGTTCCTGTTCTCTACATGGGCAAAACTGAAAAATGGGACAGTCAAATCAGGTAGCTTAGCTAGACAAAAAAAGAAAGCCTGTTCAAAGAGAGTTTAGATTCAACTTCTTTAAGGAGATGTGCACTTACTCTAGGGCTTAACTCTTTTTCTCCATATTCTCTCAGTACCATATTTCTAAACAGCCTATGTTCTTCTATGGCCCAACCCGCATCCTTTTTGCTAAAAGGCAAGCTTGCATAATGGGAAAAGGCAACATATTACCTTTTTTGTTATTGTTAAATGTCAGAATTGAATGCTCACCTGATTTCTCCAATAGTATGTAAAGATGGCATGTTTACTATAACTTGGTGCCTTAAAAAAGCAGTTCAGAATTCTCTGGGGGTTATATCTTAAATTATTTCACAAGATATTTAACAGCAAGGCTTCAGACAAACTGGCCTCTTGAAATGCACTTCAATGTGTGTTTGCTTTAATCAACCAAATTGACTGACAAAGATATTTGCAATTAGTTTATCAGGAAAAACTTCAATAGTCCTTTGGTCTTGGAAGTTGTTATACTTATGATTTGCTTTAAAAAGTAGGTATATTTATTAATAAAGTTATTTTCTCTTTTCTAACACAAAAATTAAAGCTTTGATTTTTCCACAAAATGTTAGAGACTTCTCTTGATAAGTAAATGTAAGCTCTATGGAAATTGATCAATGTGATATTAACATGACTTCAACAAGTTTACAGTAAGTATATACTATGTACTCTGCTTCATGTCAAATTTCAGGGCACTGGTTCTCAAATGTGGCTGCACATTGGAATTACCTAGGAAGTTTTAAACATGGATGATGCCTGAGCCCCACCCCTAGAGATTTTTATATAATCAGTTAGGGTGGGGCCTGGGCACAGACATATTTAGAATGTTCCTAGATCATTCTAATGTACACCCAAGGTTGAAACCACTGTATAAAAGTATTTTGAAAAAATGAATAGAACCTATTTGATGGAATAACAGATACACAAGTAACAGTGAAGAGCAATACAAGACAGTTTATTAAAAAATCTGTTTAAACATGAAAAGATGCTAAGAAATAGAGTCCTAAAAAAACACCATTTAAGTTCTTAAGTGGCCAGGAAAGTGGTGAAAACTGTTTTAGGAAAATCAGTCTAACAGCTCTTCGGGATGGACTGAAAAATGTATGAATGGAAGCATAGAGATAAATGGAGAAGGTATTTCTAGAAAAGCTGAAAATTACCCAATTTCTTATACAATGAAGTTGAATTTTCTCAACATAGTGTTTAAGACTGTCCGTAATATGTTTTCAATCTATATTTTTAGTCTTAGCTCTCACCCTACTTCCTCGTGCAAGCCATAGTCTAACGCAGAGTTCCACAAAGTGAAATGGTATGTTAATAGGTGCTATATGAAGAAAGGGGGTCCATGGTCAGACAAGTTTTAAAACACTGATTGAAATTTAAAAAAAAATTAAAACAGGCTCCTTTATTGCAGGACCTTTAATAACCCTCTCCTTGGCAATCACTGTTTTAAACTCCAGATTTTCTCAGACTCATGTTTCTAAAATGGTTCTCTCCTTAGTATCAATCTTCAATTCTACTGTGTTTATAAATAAAAGGTAAATAACAACATTATATTCAATTATCTGATTAGTTTTCTTTTATTATATTTATTATATTAATATAAATCTTCAAAGACCATGTGAAATATTGAGTGAAACCCGTATATTCTTAAAACAGGATGTTTTTTTCTGGTCTGTTCAATACCTACTACTTAATGTATCATAAAATAGCACTGAGAACCATCTCTCACAACTGCCCCCCATATGCACATCTCATTATCTGTTTTCAAAATACAAATTAATTCACTCATTACTTAGAAAATAAAATAGGACAGTGGCACTGAAACATATGTAATATTTTAATACTAGGCCCTATCAGGCTTGCTTGAGGAGGTAGCAATTGCTTAACAGTTAAAGTTAAAGAGATAAATCAATTTGCAACTCTAAATATTCCACTAGAAGTTACATCCCGTCAGCACTCCGGTTCTAAAAGATGACCTTCAGAGCATTCTAATTCACCTGGATGAGTTAGCATTCAAAGTTTCACCCCAGGGGCGATTTTATTTTTTAAGTGTTGAGGTAGAAATCACCAAACTGAGTCACATAATTGACACTTCCACTGGAACCAGCTGCAGAGAGGTGAGATAGGATGAGCATTCTCAAATGCAAAATCTGATTTGCACTCTGTTGTAGAAGCACAAGAGGACAAATATACTGCCTTTCCTTAAGTGAAGAGGTCCAAAAGGGAAGATTTGCTGGAGACACTAGGGACTTTCTTTTGTTAGGTTCCCTCGGAGTATTCGTGTCTATTAAAAGACCAGCTACTTTTTCATTGTTTATGACTAGAATTACCCATTCCCCTTTGGATATATCTATCAACTCACAAATAATTGTTGAGTGCCTAGTAAGTGCCATTAGGTATGGGAGCCGAAAGATATGGATTTTTTGCCTGACTCTGACTTGTTGTGTGACTTGAAGCAAGACCCTTTCTCATTTGAGCCCTTAATTTCTTTAGCTTTCAAAGCAATTATCATCCCTTACCCATCCTTTTTGACATGAGATTGTTATAGAGAAAAAGGAAGATAATAGATATGAAAGCCTTTGGAAATATTCTTATAAACATTTGTGTACCAAATTAAAATTATTCCTAGTCACAGACTGTAGTTTGAAAGGAGCAGAAGCCCACTGGAAGTAGATTTATTTTAGAAAAAAAATGAGATTTTACGAATGCAGGGCATTATAAAATCTCATTGCAAGAAGTATTCGATTTCACAGGAACTAGAAAGTCAAAAAGCAAGTTCTCTCTCTCTCTCTCTCTCTCTCTCTCTCTCTCTCGATATGGTAATAGAATAATCAAGAATGGGGAGAAATATACTTTATATTTTTACTGTTGCTCAGTCTCTCTCTCTCTCTCTCTCTCTCTCTCTCTCTCTGTCATGTGGTCTCTCATATCCATTTCTCTATATATCTGCCTTATTATTCCTGCTAACTAACTTCTGCATGATCATGACAACTGTCTAACTGACTCGGTCTTTATAATCCCAACTCCACAGTTCCTGAAGAATCTGACGTTTACCCAAATATCATCAGCCATAGCAAAGAGAGCAGGATCATGTGAGAGCAAGGCAGAGTGCTCCTTCTCAGATGTTAATGAATCAAGTTCACTAAGACGATAATGGTGATGATGAAGAAAATGGTTGGTGATCTACTACAGAAATGTGATGAGTATAAAACTACATAAATAACCTACCACTTCATTAGAGTGTCATTAAAAACAGAATTACTCTTCCCAAAAGCTCAGATGAGTATGTTTACTTGTAACAGGCAGAGAAATGCCTCTGCATCATGGAGAGTAGGCATGGTTCCTTACCTATAACTAGTGCTAACTGGAAAGACTTGAATGTTATAAATGCCTTTCTATTTCTCTGGCTTGCATGATTCATGGTCTAAAAAAATGCCTCTATGATCCATTTATCTTACCTGTCCCCATTTGCCACTGAAAACCCAATAAAGTTACTAAAAAAGATGCTTTTAAATGTTTGAAAAAAATAATTTAATTGATAATTTATGCTTTTTAACTCAATGAGATAAATAAATAAAACATTTTAACTTGATTTTTAATGTGATATTTTAAGCCTTAAATGAAGATTTTCTATAGATAAGTAGGTGAGTAATTTTCCCAAAAGACCTATCAGTTTGAAAGAGTCAGTGTCTCCACCTGAGCTTTGATAAACACATGTTATCTCTTCCTTTCCTATATCAACCAGGGCAAACACCAGTTTCACTCTCTTGTTCAAAATAGGCAAATCTAAGATCTCAGTAAATCTTCCTACTAGAAAATTTTGAAGGCCCTACTAAAAATATGGAAGTTAGAGAGATATTTCCCACAAATTCAAAATTAACTATCGGATTTGATGGGTAATGAGTAGAAGAGTAAAAAACATGCCTTACAGCTGATATGGAATGGACCAAGGGTAACTTTTGTGTCACTCACTGATGACCCTTGCACAAGCAGGAATATGGTGACAGAGCAGCTCTGTGGTTTATATTGAGAGGAGAGATTCTTTACTTAGCTAAGCCTGGCTTTTTTGCAATCAGAAAGTCTATCTATCTACTGCATCAACATAAAATTCAATATATAAGTTATGGCACCAGTTCTAAGAATGGGCACCCCTGGCATCCAGGTGGCATTTATGTCATATTTTTATTCACTATGTATCTCTTAAGTGAATCTAAATATTTGAGTTTTAAAACATCTTGAAATGATTACATTGAAGCCCAAGAGAGAAACAGCTTTATAATCTATTTTTATTTTCTTCTTTTTCCTATTTCACTTTTCAGGATACCCATAAAGCATGAATTTCCCCAGAAAGGAGAACAAGATTACAAGATGGGAAATAAAATACAACCATCTTTTGAAGACTCCCTCATTTACCTACCAACCTTCCTCTTTCTTTCATGGCATAGCTACTTTCAAATCATAAAAGAGTGAGTTTGGTTCCCTTGTTATGGTGAAGTAGAGTGCTTTCTGCCAACACAGCTTTACATTCAATAGATATTTATCGAACATAATATATGTCATGAAGTGTAGCTAGACATGGAAATTATAATTTTTGCAGGGAAAAAACTCATTAGAGAGGTCACAAGTTATGCATATACTTTCTGTATACAAGAGAAGAAGCCCAAGATTCTTGGAAAGACAAATTCAGACATAGACAAAGATTCTGGTCCACTGTATGTATTTGGTGCAGAAGGGAGTGGAAAGTGGGCAACAATAACACATGAAATGTGATTTTTAAAGGCAGCTTAACAATAACTACTGCTACCTGCTAACATGTTTACACACCTGCAGTAAATGCTTTAATTCTAAGCACAACATAGGGTAGTAATTCTCAAATGTTGTATGTTTCAGAATCTCCTGAGAATTTCATTAAAATGAAGAATCTCAGATCCTAAACCCTTGAGTTTCTAACTTAGAAAATCTGTGGTCAGTTCTAGTAATGCATATATTGTTATCAAGCACTCTGAATAGTTCGGATGCCTTCACTTAAGCTATTGCTTCCAGTAGCACATTGTTGGAATCACATGATATAAACATATTGACCCATGAGCTCCTAGTGGCTCTTTAACAAAGGTGGACTTAATACATAAGTTGACTCCATGTGGAATTCTGCTTGGAATAGAGGAAAGAGGAAGACTGGGATTTGAGGTACTGTTTGGGTAGGAAAACAGCAATAGGGGAACCTTAGTCAGCCCAGGGGTAGCCCAGGGTAATTGTGTATAGGAATAGAATGAGGGAAATTATGATTAAGCTAGGTGAAGAGAGAGACAAATGGGAGAAAACGGTAGAGAACTGAAATTCAGCTTCACTTCCTTTGCATCAAGCATGTCCCACAAGAGAAGAAGCATCAGGAGAGTATGGCAATCCAATCAATAAATCATCTTTGTTATCAACTCTGCTGCCATAGCTCTTGGTTGCCTGCTAAGTACTGGGGGTGGCACAATCAATAGGCAAAAGATAAAAAGATAACCGTGGCACCATCAGAAACATACCAATAAAGTTTACCAGCAGAATGGTGCCACGGAAAGAGTCATGGACTGGGGTCAGGAGCCTTGAGTTCCAGACCAGGCTCACCACTAATTTCATTTCACCTTTTTGAGACTCATTTGTAGCATCTTTAGCTATAATCCCTAACTCAGTCCCAGCAGACAGGGCAGCTGAGAATGCCGGGGGGTGAAGCAAGGAAGAGGATGGCTGAGGAGATGGGTATTAAATCATATTCCCTCAAGCATTGCTGATGAACAGAAGAGCTCTCTCTGTCATGCATCCAACTCACCAACTTCAGTTTCAAACTTTAAATGGAAAAGTAAAAAGACACACGGGCAGATTATTTAATGTTGCATGTACCACAAAAAGTGCAGTCAAATTCATCAACATTCAGCATTTAGAGAGAAGTATGCAAAAACCACATCAAAAATAAAGCATTGTAGTGAAGCCTACAGAAGCAGAAATGCAAACTAGAGAAAAATTGGAGAGGCAGAGCTGCCCCTGGGAGAGAACTTCCAGGCCAAGATCTGTGTCTAAATGGAAGGAGGGGGTACAGGTTCTGGCTATATGAAAGTCATGCTCTGGCAAAAGCCTGAAATTGTTAATTAGATAATGTGGGCTTTCAGCAACCCAGTCACTCCTTTTACTGCATACCTGTAGCTTCTTTAGACTTCCACCCCCACACTCCAAATAACATCTGTCCTCCTACTGCCCATCCCCTGGATTCCCAGGAAGTTTTCAGGCCTCAACACCTGCCCTGTGCTAGGTGAATGCAGGTCACAATTAGGTAAACAAATATCTCTAACTAGTAAAAATGCACATGTTTTAAAACCACCTCTAAAAAGTAATTGAACAGGTAGAAATTTCAGGCTCTGTAGACATTTAGTAGAGAATAGAGTTGATCCAAGGCCTGACTGCCAAATAGAGAAATGCTCTATGGTCTCAGTCTCCCCTTTCTGTACTTTGGTTCTTCCTACTTGCCTACACTCTGAAATCAATTTTGTCCCTAATCAGAAAACCAGTGTCTTCATTCTCTCTCCTCTCCTTTTATCAAAGTATGCTCTAATAAATGAAAACTGCAATGTCAGGGTAGAGGGGAGAAGATGGCAGACTAGGTAAAAGCAGGGTTTGTCTCTCCCAGGTCTGCATTGAAATCACAACCAAATTATAAACTAATCAACGTGCAGAATCACCTGAAGTCCAGCTGATCATAATACCTACTTATGATAATATGAAAGAGACACATTGAAGCCGGTAGGAAGGGCAAAGTCATAAATCGGTCTGGACCCACACCTGCGGGTGGTGGAAGATCACTGGGAGGGAGAGCAAGGCTGCAGAGGCTCTCCTGAAGGAGAGACGAGTTCTGGTCTCATTTGAGGGCTCCCCAGCCCAGACTCCTAGCCCAGAGAGGAGGAGATTCCAATAACCCTAACTGTAATAACAAGAGGGGATTCTGACTGTTTGGGTGAGATGGAAGGAGACTGAAACTCTAGATGTCCCTTTGAAGGACCCGTGCACAGGCTTTCTGACCTGCGGACACTCACCCGGGACTCTGGCGGTGGATCAGAGGCTTGCTTGGGATTCATTCCGAGAAATTCTGCATTACCTGGCACCAGAACAAAGGGTGGAAGGGCAGCTACCACTGTGCCTTAGTCCGGCCCCCTAAAGGGTAATCTACAGACCACAACAACTTGACTGTGCAGACCCCTCCCACAGAGCCATTAGAAAGCCCTGGTCAGAGGGGATCAGCCTGCCCCACCCAACCTACAGATTGCTTGGGGAATTTGTTGCTCGATGGCTGCGAAACCCTGCTCCTATTCAGGGCCAAGCATTCCCAGGAGGCGGCCAGCACTGTGAGCCAGGATTCCCATCCCAGCAGCATCCAGCACTGTGAGCCACATGTCCACTCCCAGCAGGCAACCAACGCTGTGAGCTGCATTTTCCAGATAAGATCAGGCAGATCACTGCTGCCAACACGAACTTGGGTGGATATGTGGGCCAGTCCCAGAGAGCACTTAGTCTTGCTGTGATCTGGGACTTATGCAGGAACTCACAGAACAGTTACCAAAGTTGCAGCAAGACTGAGGCTGTATTGATCTGACTGCCGTTGCCTCTCTGAGACCCCGCCCAAACCTACCCACAAATTGCCCCAGGTGGCCCATTAACTTTGAACTGCTACAGCCCTGCTGCTCCTCTCCCCTGATCTCCTAATCAACACAGGCAACAAACTTTGGCAGGCGCAGGATGGGTGCTGCACTAAAATCAACAGCAGGCAGATATTTGCTGTTTGCAAGAGTTGCAATAATGCGTCCAGGGAGCGCAGGGGTCTTTGGGACTGCCCCAAGTGGCAGCTGGTCTCACTGTGATCTGTATCTACAGCAAGAATGCCCAGGCACAAAAGTTGCAGCCAGATGGACCTTGTCTCCTGAGATCCCACTTCACCCAAGCCACAAAGTGCCTGCAGCCCATTGACAAGCAGCCTCTTGTGCCCTGCTTGGCTCTGGAGTTGTTCAGTCAGTGCAGGCAACAGACCTGGGCTAGGGCAGTGAGCACATTTTGAGGAAAGTGGTTGTGGGCAGATCACTGCTGCCTGTACGAGCTGCAATATCTCTTGAGGGGATTGCAGGGGTCTGTATTGGCCTGACGGGCCTTGACTCCCTAAGCTCCTGCACCACTGAATACACAAAGTGCCCACTGCACATTGATAGGCAGCTGCCCCTGCCCTGGGGTAGCACATTTAGGATCAGGGTGGGCAGCAGCTAACTTTGCTACAAGTGGAAACTTGTACAGAGAGCAACAGAGACAGCATTGGAACATAAACTGACACTGCAGTGGCAGGGGGAAATTTACTCAATAGACCCATAAGACTCCCAGGGTCCCTGTTCCACCCAACACGCATACCACCCAGAGGCTCATCCAGTTTCAGGGACTTACGGGCAACTGACATGCAGTGTCAGGTCTTGAGGAGCACTGGTCCCTCTGCTAAACTGCCATAGGTCAGAGACGAGGGATAACCGACTGCTGCCTACAGCATGTCTCTTTCACTTACCTATATATCTAGCATAGGCAACAACCATCTGCAGATCACTTTGTAGTTTTCACTGGGTACCCCTGAACAATCAAAAGCAGCGAGTGAACTTGGCCTATGGGGGGATCCCCTCACAAGGAGCTACAAAATCAACACATCTGGAAGCTGGTACCAGAACACAACGGAGCAACTCCTGACTAGTCCCATTAATGATACACATAAACGGTGGTTACAACAAGTACACAAGCTTGCTAGGGCAAATCCCACTCAGTAAGGTCAGCCCCCACACAACAACTCTTACCTTGTGGGTACAATCAATTCCCACAATTAGTCAGCCTGAGCCTTAATCCCATCCATGAATTTACTAACAATAATAAAAGCTTGGCCACAGCAGAAGTTCACACACAACCCATACAAAGATCATGTCCAGAGTCCTCAGCATCAGAGATCAGGGAGAGTGCGCTACTAAGCCACATAGTACACCTTTCCATTATGCCATCTGACCAAGGCTGAGAGACAAAACAAATGTTTTCGACACATAGAAACTAACACAGAGAGGCTAATAAAATGAGAAAACAAAGAAACATGCCGCAAATAAAACACAGGAGAAAACTTCAGAAAATAAGCTAAATGAAATGGAGGCAAGCGACCTACCAAAGACAGAGTTCAAAATAATGGTTACAAGAATGTTCGACAAACTTAGGGGGAGAATGGAAGAGCACAATGAGAACCTAAACAGAATAAAAAAGGACATAAAAAAAAAAACATAAAAAAGAACCAGACAGAAATGAGGAATACAATAACTAAAATAAAGAATACACTAGAAAGATTCAACAGTAGATTCGAAGAAGCAGAAGATTGAATCAGCGAATTGGAAGACAAGGTAGCAGAATACACCTAATCAGAACAACAAAAAGAAAAAAGAATTTAAAAAACGAGGATCGTTTAAGAGACCTCTGGGACAACATGAAGCATAAAAATATCCGAATCATTGGCATACCTGGAAGCAAGAGAGCAAGGGATTGAGAATCTATTTGAAGAATTAATGACAGAAAACTTCCCTAAACTGGAAAAGGAATTGGCCATACAAGTTCAGGAAGCACAAAGAGTCCCAAACAAGAGGAATTCAAACAGACCTACACCAAGACACAGCATAATTAAAATGCTAAAGGTTAAAGACAAAGAGAAAATCTTAAAAGCAGCAAGAGAAAGGAAGCTAGTTACCCTCATAAGGGTACCCGCATAAGAATGTGTGCTGGGTTTTCAATGGAAAATTTGCAGACCAGAAGGGAATGGCAAGAAGTATTTAGTTATGAAAAACAAGAATCTACAACCACAAATACTCTACCCAGCAAGGCTTTCAATTATAAAAGAAGGTGAGATAAAGAGTTTCCCAGCCAAGAAAAAGCTTAAGGAATTCATCTCCAACAAGCCAGCATTACAAGAAATGTTAAAAGATCTTCTGTAAAAACAGAAGAGGTAAAAGAGAAAATAGATATAACAAATATGAATAATAAAATGGCAGTAACAATGTACCTATCAGTAATCACTTTAAATGTAAGTGGATTAAATGCTCCAATTAAAAGACATAGGGTAAAAGAATGGATAAGAAAACAAGACCCATGCATATCCTGTCTACAAAAGACCCATTTCAGATCAAATGACACTCAGACTGAAAGCAAAGGGATGGAAAAAGCATTTCATGCAAATGAAAATGACAAAAGAGCTGGGGTAGCAATACTTATATCAGATAAAATAAACTTTAAAACAAAGGCTATAAAAAGAGACAAAAAAGGGCATTACATAATGATAAAGGGATCGATAAATCAAGAGGACATAAGCCTAGTAAACATATATGTACCCAACATAGGAGCACCTACATACATAAAGTAATTATTGACTGACATAAAAAGAGAGATCAAGAGTAATACACTCATAGTAGGAGACTTTAACACTCCATTGACAACAATGGACAGATCTTCCAGGCAAAGAATCAATAAGGAAACAATGGGCCTAAAAGACACACCAGACCTGATGGATTTAATAGGTATTTTCAGAGCATTTTACCCTAAAGCAGCAAAGATCTTCCCAGACAAGAAAAAGCTTGAGGACTTTATCACCAACAAGCCAGTATTACAAAAAATGTTAAAGGGACTTCTATAAAAAGAGAAGGGGTAAAAATGAAAATAGAAAAAAACAAATATGAATACTATTTGGCAGTAAATATGTACCTATCAGTAATCACTTCAAATATAAATGGATTAAATGCTCCAATCAAAAGACATAGGGTAGCTAAATGGATAAGAAAATAATACCCGAGCATATCCTGTCTACAAGAGATCCAATTCAGATAAAATGACACTCACAGACTGAAAGTAAAGGGATGGAAAAAGATATTTCACACAAATGGAAATGGAAAATAAAAGGGGGGTAGTAATACTTATATAAAATAGACTTTAGAACAAAAGCTATAGTAAGAGACAAAGAAGGGCATTACATAATGATAAAGGGATCATTAAATCAAGAGGACATAACCCTAGTAAACATATACGCACGCAACATAGGAACACTTACATACAGAAAGCAATTACTAACCAACGTAAAAGGAGAGATCAATATTAATACACTCATAGTAGGAGACTTTAACACCCCATTGACACTAATGAATGGATCTTCCAGGCAAAGAATCAACAAGGAAACAATAAGCCTATAAAACACACTAGAACTGATGGATTTAATAGATATTTTCAGAGCATTTTACCCCAAAGCAACAAAATATACATTCTTCTCAAGTGCACATGGAATATTTTCAAGGATAGACCACATGTTAGGACCCAAACCAAGTCTCAATAAATTTAAGAAGATTGAAATCATATCAACCATCTTCTCTGATCATAATGGTAGAAAACTAGATATTGACTACAAGAAAAAACTGGAAAATACACAATCACGTGGATGCTAGATGACATGTTACTAAACAATGAATGGGTTATTAATAAGATCAAGAAAGAAATCAAAAGATACTTAGAGACAAATGAAAAAGAAAACACAATGACTCAAAATTTATGAGACACAGCAGAAGCAGTCCTAAGAGGGAAATTCATAGCAATACAGGCCTACTTCAAGAAACAACAAAAAAAGCTCGAATAAACAATCTAACCTTAAAAGAACCTTAAAAGAACGAGAAAAAAAGAAGAGCAAACAAGGCACAAAGTGAAGAGAAGAAAGGAAATAATAAATATCTGAGTGGAAATAAATGAAATAGAGCCTAGAAAAACAATACAAAAGATTAATGAAACCAAGAGCTGGTTCTTTGAAAGGATAAAGAAAATTGACAGACCCTTAAGCAGATTCATCAAGGAAAAAACAGAGGACTTGAATAAATAAAATCAGAAGTGAAAGAGGAGAAATAACCATGGACTTCGTAGAAATACAATGGATCATAAGAAAATACTAAGAGTAATTATATGCCAACAAATTGAACAATCTAGAAAAAGTAGACACATTCCTAGAAACATACAATCTCCCAAAATTGAACAATCTGGAAGAAATGGACACATTCCTAGAAACATACAATCTCCCAAGATTGAGTCAAGAAGAAACAGAAAATCTGAACCAACCAATTACCACCAATGATATCAAATCAGTAATCATAAACCTCCAAAAAACAAAAGACCTGGACCAGATGGCTTCACAGGTGGATTTTACCAAATATTCAAGGAAGAATTATTGCCTATTCTTCTCAAACTATTCCAAAAAATTCAAGAAGAGGGAAGGCTCCCTAACTTCTTTTATGAGGCCACCATTATCTTGATTCAAAAACCAGACAAAGACATTACAAAAACGAAAACTATAGGCTGATATTTCTTATGAACATTGATGCAAAAATCTTCAACAAAATATTAGCAAACCGAATTCAGCAATACATTAAAAAATATCAAACACCATGATCAAGTTGGATTTTTTCCTGGGATGCAAAGTTGGTTCAATATCCACAAATCAATTGATGTGATATACCACATTAACAAATTGAAAGATAAAAACCATATGATCATATCAATAGATGCAGAAAAAGCATTTGACACAATCCAACATCCATTTATGATAAAAACTCTTAGCAAAGTGATGACAGAGGCAATTTACCTCAACATAACACAGGCCATGTA
>NW_006440647.1:832223-834436 GCF_000325575.1 Pteropus alecto | reverse complement strand
ACAGTAATCAAAACAGCATGATACTGGCATAAAAACAGATACTTTGATCAATGGAACAGAATAGAGATCTCGGAAGTAAATCCACACCTATACGCTCACTTAATGTGTGACAAAGGAGGTAAGAATATACAATGGGATAAAAAAACAGTCTCTTTAATAAATGGTGTTGAGAAGATTGGACAGATATATGCAAAAAAAAGGAAACTGGACCACCTTCTTACACTGTATACAAGAATAGACTCAAAATGGATTAAAGACTTAAATGTAAGACCCGAAACCATAAAACTTCTAGAAGAAAACATAGTCAGTAAACTCTCTGATATTACTAACAGGAATTTCTTTTCAAATATATCTCCTCGAGCAAGGGAAACAAAAGAAAAAAATAAACAAATGGGACTATATCAAACTAAAAAGGTTTTGTACAGCAAAGGAAACCATCAACAAAACAAAAGGACAACAGACTGAGAGAAGATATTTGCTAATGATACATCTGATAAGGGGTTAATATCTAAAATATATAAAGAACTTATACAACTCGACAATAAAACAAACAATCCAATTAAAAA
This sequence comes from Pteropus alecto, assembly GCF_000325575.1. NCBI lineage: Eukaryota > Metazoa > Chordata > Mammalia > Chiroptera > Pteropodidae > Pteropus > Pteropus alecto. The sequence continues at coordinate 833,870 of NW_006440647.1, read as the reverse complement.
ACAGGCAGAAGACCTGAATAGATACTTCTCTAAGGAGAAAATACAGATGGCTAATAAACATATGAAAAGATGCTTAATGTTGCCAACCATCAGAGAAATGCAAATTAAAACCACAATAAGATATCACCTCATACCTGTCAGAATGGCTATCATCAATAAATCAAAAAGCAACAAGTGTTGGCGAGGATGCAGAGAAAAGGGAATCCTCATACATTGTTGGTGGGATTGCAAATGGGTACAGTTGGTATGCAAAAAAAAAGTCTGGAGATTTCTCAAAAAATTAAAAATGGATATACCTTTTGACCCAGCAATTGCACTTCTGGGTATTTATTCAAAGAAAACCAAAACAATAATGCATAATGATCTATAGACTCCAATATTCATGGCAGCACAATTTACACTAGGTAGGATATGGAAGAAACCTAAAAGCCCATCAACAGACGATTGGATAAAGTATGGTTCATATATACAATGGAATATTACTTTGCCATTAACAAAATGAAATCCTGCCATTTGCAGACATAATAACCTAGAGGTTATTATGCTGAGTGAAGTAAGTGAGACAGAGAAAAATAAATACCATATTATTTGACTTATATATAGAATCTAAGGAACAAAAAGAATAAACTAATCAAAAACAGACTCACAAATATAGTAGACAATTTGGTGACATACAGAGAAGAGGGGGGGTTTCGAGGGCTGGGAGAATGGGGTGAAAGGTTAAAGAAGTATAAATTAGTAGTTGATATTTGGTCACGAAGATGGGGAATACGACAGAGGGAATGCAGTTAGCATTAATATGATGGCTAGGTGGAGGGCCAGGGGAGGGAGGGAACAATTAGGGGGATCATTTTATGAACTATATAGATGTCTAACCAATGTACTGTGTACTTGAAACTAATTTAAATAATTTTTTAAAAGTAGGAAATTCTGACATATGCTACAATATAGGTGAATCTTAAAGACTTCCTGCTAAATGAAATAAGTCAGTAGCAAAAAGACAAATACTGTGTGATTCCATTTATATAAGGTGCTTAGAGTAGTCAAATTCATAGAGACAGATCATAGAATAGTAGTTGCTAGGGGCTGGGGAAAGGGGAGAATAGGGAGTTGTTTAATGGGTACAGAGTTTCAGCTGGGAAAGATGAAAAAGTTCTGGAGATGGATGGTGGTGATGGTTGCACAACAATATGGCTATATCATTGCCACAGAAATGTACACTTAAAATGGTCACCATGGCAAATATGGTATGTATCTTTTACCTCAATTTTAAAAAAGAGTACTGGGGGAAATTTATGAAACACAAAAATGTAAATGACCCTTATATCTCAGTATCCACTTAAAAAATCTCTCTGAAATAATATTCATTGTTTTCAGCAAAGGTAATTCTTTTTGTTTCCCAAATAAGCAACTGTTTTTCAAAGACAAGTGGTCTGGGGCAATTGCATTTTTTTACCCATGAGCAGTGTTTAGAGACAGGTAAAGAAGTGCACCCTCAATGGCTCAGAAAAGTTACCAAGGATTTCAGAGGTATACACTCTATGGAGCCAAAATATTTTTCCCTTGTGCAGTTCAATATTTGCTTTGATTGTTTCTGTTTGAGAATAAATAGCCAAGTCTTTATTTTTGCAATACTCTTTTTGATTT
>NW_006440647.1:829731-832194 GCF_000325575.1 Pteropus alecto | reverse complement strand
ATTCCTTTACAGTTAGTTTTTCTTTGATTACAGGAAACTCTCATTATAAATATGCTCCATGTTATCAGGAAAAATCAGGTATTGGATACTTGTCCTGGCTGCCAAGTCTTTATAGCTCCTACATTGCAAGGACATTTCAATTTCTCCCATATTCTTTTAGAAATTGGGTAATGACCAAACTGCAAAGGATCATTATTTATTAAATGATAGGAAAGTTTCCCATGAGCATAGATGATATGAAGCAATGCATTTACGATATTTGAAGTGGTGCTCATTTTTATTGGCGAAATATATCATATCTTGAGATTAATGTTTATTTAATCATCGCTGAGAGAATATCATATTATTATTACTCTTAGAGATTTTAGGAAGCTGCTAGTGTATGCTAGATCATTTACTAAGCTGCTTTGACACAAAGGGCTGCCAGATATGGTTATTGTCTCAAAGGACCTGACCATTTATTGCAGGCATATATGGATAGATCTTGGTTAACCTTCTTTATAGAATTTAGTGATTGAAATGGTTCAGAAGCAATTCTGCCTCTGATATTGCCATACCATCTATCCGTCTTATGTACTTCCATCTCTTGTGGTGTCTATTGTCATCAAAGGCATAACTTTACTATTTTCAGAGTCTCTTGCCCGAGGAAATAATGAGATTGTTTATTACATAAATTTCCTGAAAGATCCATCAACCCTTCAATTGTAAACATCAACAGGCAGTTCACATCCCAAGACTATCTGAGCCTTTGCCTCAAATGTTTGCCATTTCTATCAATCCTAAACTATTATACAGTGATCCTTACCCAGTCCTATTAAAGTATTGACTTTCAAAGACCATAATTGAACCCAGACTTCAAAATCCAATAAATCAGACTCACCCTTCCCTCATATGTGTGGTATTTACAATAGTCAAAGGATAAAACAACAAAAACTCAATGTCCATCAACAAAAGAATGGATATACAAAATGTGGTATATTCATACAATAAAATACTGTGCAGCCATAAGAATGATCAAGGTACTGATACATGCTACAATGTGAATAAACCTGAATCACATGATGCTAAGTGCAAGTGGCCAAACACAAAATGATTTGGGGTCCTGGTAGGGGAATAGGGAGTGACTGCTTAATAGTTATAGGATTTCCTTTGGGGGCGGGTGATGAAAATGCTTTGAAACTAGATAGAGATAATGGTCGCATAACATTGTGAATTCGCTAAATACTAATGGATTGTATACTTTAAAATAGTTGACTTTATCTATGTAAATTTCACCCCAATTAAAATTATTTAAGTAAAAAAAAATATGCAATGTCATTAATACCTCCATGAAGGTATTAAGACACTGTGCTCTTTTCCCAGTGATAAGTGAATTTGAAGGCCTCTCTCTTCTTCTGGAATGATAGACTTTGTCATCTCCTATTGAAGGGATTTCTGGATTTAGTGAGGAATTTGGGATGGGGAGATAACAATCCTTCTCAGGTGCCCTGAAGTCAGAGACACCATCCAAAACTAGGACTGAATTCAAGCACAGACCTAGCATGTAAGGTACTACTTGACATTACTCATAAAAGTTGAAAACAATAAAATTGCTAAACCCTAAATCACATATCAAATTCCTTATTTTCATGTAATGTCTAATCACTAGTAGAACCCCTCTATAAAATAATAACCCTTACAGTTGATAGCTATATTCAAAGTACTCTGAAGTCTATCTATCCGTCTTATGTACCTCCATCTATGTAGTAGAGGAAATCTGTTGCCAGAGTGATTTTTTATTGTAACAAGTTATTTTATTTATTTTATTTTATTTTTAAAATGATTCAAAATGAAGAATACATTAGAAGGAATCAACAGATTAAATAAATCAAGGAAAACATCAGCAATTTAGAAGATAAGGTAGAAGGCAAAACCCAGTCAGAACAGCAACAAGAAAAAAGAATCCAAAAAAAAATGAGAATAGTTTGAGGTGCCTCTTAGACAATATCAAGCATACCAACATTTGCATCACAGAGGTACCAGAAGGGCAAGAATGAGAGCAAGAAATTGAAAACCTATTTCAAGAAATAATGACAGAATACTTTCCAAACTTGGTAAAGGAAAGACATATAAGCCCAGGATGCACAGAGAGTCCAAAACAAGATGAACCTGAGAGGCCCACACCAAGACACATCATAAATAAAATTCCAAAGGTTAAAGACAAAGAGAGAATCTTAAAAGCAGCACAAGAAAAACAGTTAGTTACCTACAAGGTATCTCCCATAAGACTGTCAGCTGACTTCTCAATACACACTTTGCAGGCCAGAAGGGATTAGCAGGAAATATTCAGAGTGGTGGAAAGCAAAGACATACAATCAAGATTACTCTACCCAGCAAAGCTATTATTTAGAATCAAAGGACAGATAAAGAACTTTTCACACAAGAAAAAACTAAAGAAGTCATCAATATCAAATGAGTATTATA
>NW_006440647.1:816287-829696 GCF_000325575.1 Pteropus alecto | reverse complement strand
ATAAAAATGAGAATAACTAAATATCTATCAGCAATTACTTCAAATAAAAAAGAATTAATTGCTCCAATCAAAAGATAAAGTGGCCAATTCCAGTCAAAATGACGGAGTAGGTAAAAGCTGTGCTTTCTTCTTCTCATAACCACATCAAAATTACAAGTGAACTACAGAATAGCCATCACTGGGAATCACCTGAGGTCTAGCTGAACAGAAGTCCTACAACTGAAGACACACAGAAGAGGCCACCTTGAGAATGGTAGGAGGGGCAGAGACACAAAATGAGCTGGTCCCACAGCCACATATGGCAGTTGAGAATCAGGAAAAATAGCTGTGGAGGTCTCCCGGGAAGAGCGACAGGTCCCGGCCCCACACTGGGCTCCATAGCTCAGGGTTCCAGTTCCAGGAAGAGGAGTCCCCACAACTTCTGGCTGTGAAAACTGGCAGAGATTGTGACAGTGTGATGGAGGGCTGAGGGAGTCGCAGACTTTTCTTTTAAGGGGCCCATAGACAAACTTATTCGGTGATGGACTCACTCACTCTCAGCTCCAGCTCTGGGACACCAGCTCACAAGGCATCAGGGAAATACATGGAAGAACTGAGTTGGCTGGCTTCAAGGCAAGGGCTGGCCCTACCAGACAAAAATGCTGGCAGAGGGCATAGTTCTTTTGTTGAGCCCTTTTCCATTTGGCTTGCAGACCCAGGCAGCCACCATATATGAATCTCCATTAACATAGCTAACACTGATCACCCTGCCCTGGGATCCACAGCACACCTACTACATAAGGCCACTTCACGAAGACTGGGAAACATAACATCCCTGCCTAATACACAGAGACAAATGAAAAAGAAAACACAATGCCTCAAAATTTATGAGACATAGCAGAAGCAGTCCTAAGAGGGAAATTCATAGAAAGACAATGAAACATGACGTAAATGAAAGAAGAGAACAAAAGCTCCAGAAAAAGAACTAAACAAAGTGGAGACAAATAATGTACCAGATGCAGAGTTCAAAACACTGCTTATAAGGATGCTCAATGAACTTAGGGGAAGAGTAGATGAACTCCGTGAGAATATTAACATTAATGAAGAATACCTTAAGAGGAATTAACAGTAGATTAAATGAAGCTGAGGACAGTATCAGCAATTTACACGATAAGGTAGCAAAAAACACCCAGTTAGAACAGCAACAAGAAAAAAAAAATGAGAGTAGTTTAAGGGGTCTCTAGGACAACAATAAGCATACCAACATTCGCAGCATAGGGATACCAGAAGTAGAAGACAGAGAGTAAAAAATTGAAAACCTATTACAAGTAATATCGATGGACTACTTCCCTAATCTGGTGAAGAATACAGACATATGTGTCTAGGAAGCACAGAGACTCTCAAAAAAGAGAAACCCAAAGAGGCCCACACCAAGACCCATCATGATTAAAATGCCAAAAGTTAAAGACAAAGAGTGAATTTTAAAAGCAGCAAGAGAGAAGTACTTAGTTATCTACAAGGGATCTCCCATAAGACTGTCAGCTGATTTCTCAACCGACACTTCACAGGCCAGAAGGGAAGGAAATATTCAACATAATGGAAAGCAAAGACTCACAATCAAGATTACTCTACCCAGAAACACTATCATTTAGAATCAAAGGACAGATAAAGACCTTTCAGACAAAACAAAGCTCAAAGAGTTCATCATCACCAATCCAGTATTACAGGAAATGTTGGAGGAACTTCTTTATTTAGAAGAAGAAAAAAAAGGTAAAAAAAATATAAACGACATAATAGCAATAACTACATATCTAGCAACAACTTTAAATGTAAGTGGATTAAATGTTCCAGTAAGAAAATAGGGTGGCTGAATGGATAAGAAAACAAGACCTTTACATATGCTGCCGACAATAGACTCACTTCAGATCTAAAGACACACACAGATTGAAAGTAAAGAGATGAAAAAATATATTTTGTGGAAATAGAAACAAACTAACAAAAAAAGCTGAGGTAGCAATACTTATACCAGACAACATAGACTTTAAAAAAAAAGCTATAACAGAGACAAACAGGGATTCAGTTATCCCACTTCTGGGTATTTATCTAAAGAAACCCAAAACACTACTTTGAAGGAACATGTAAATCCATATATTCACTGTAGCATTATTTACAGTAGCCAAGATATGGAGGTTTCCTGGATGTCCATCAATGGATGAATGGATAAAGAATAAGTGGTACATATATACAATTGGATATTACTCAGCTATAGAAAGGAATGAAATCTTGCCATCTGCAACAACATGGATGGAGCTAGAGGGTTTTGTGTTGAGTGGAGTAAGTCAGATAGAGAAAGACAAATGCCATATGATTTCACTTACATATAGAATTTAAGGAACAAAATAAACAAATAAAACGGAAACAAATTCATATATACAGAGATCATTTCGAGCATTGCCAGATGGGGGGGGGGGTAAAAGTGGGGAACAGATTAAGAAGTACAAATTAGTGGTTACAAAATACTCATGAGAATGTAAAGTATATCATAAGGAATATAGTTAATAACATTATAACAATTATGTATGGTGCCAGGTGAGTAGTAGACTTATTGGGGGGATCACTTCCTAAAGTATATAAATGTCTAACCATTATGCTGTATACCTGAAAGTAATATAATATTGTACGTCAAATATAATTGAAAATTTTTCATTAAAAAATGATTCACAGCACATATATTTCATTTGTTTAATTTTTCAATTAGAATTGACATTCAATAACATTTTATGTTAGTTTCAGCAGTACAGCATAGCAGTTAGACATTTCTATAATTTACAAAGTGATCCCACCATTATTAGTCTAGTACCCACCTGGCACTATCCATAGCTATTATAATGTCATTGACTATATTCCTTATGCTGTACTTTACATTCCCATGAACATTTTGTAACTACCAGTTTGTATTTTTTAATCCCTTCACTTTTTCACCCAGCTCACAACCCCTCTCCCATCTGGCAATCACCAGTTTGTTCTCTGTATCTATGAGTCTGTTTCTGTTTTATTTGTTTGTTTATTTTGCACTTTAGATTTCACATATAAGTAAATTCATATGGTCTTTGTCTTTGTCTGGTTTTTGATTACTGGTAGCTTTGTGGTAGGTTTTGAACAGTGCATATATTTTAGAAAAAACTTGTATCCAAGATATAAGAAGAGCTTTTACAACTCATTAATAAAAAGACAAATAATCAAATTAAAAGTGACTTATACTTTTTGATTTCAAAACTTACCACAAAGCTACAGCAATCAACATAATGTGGTACTACATTAAGGAGAGATGTATATGTCAATATCAAGGCATTTTAAAAAGAAATTTCATAATATCCTTATGGGCAAGATGAAAAAATATAGAATGACTACATAACAATAAAGTGAGGTACAATCTTAAATGATTCATGCTAATTAATTACTCAGTGTCAACCTGGGAGGAGGAGGTCAAAATTCTAGGTGACAAGTGGTTCGAAAGAATAGCAAATACACTGGTTGACAGACTCAAATATAGCATGTCAAAACAGAATAAGAATAAAATACCATGCCTGTACTCCAAAAATCAAATGTGTAGGTACAAGACAGGGAGATCTGACGCAGGAAAATGTTTTAAAAGTTTCTATTAACAACAAATTCAGTTGAGTCAACAGTGTGCTGTGGTTCTTCAAAACTGCCAATATAACTGCATTAAGAGAAATGTACTATCAGTCATTACAAAGCCAATAAATAGGTGTCATTATTCAATTGATCTAAAAAATAGAGTGGTTCTTCTTCATAAGATTCTGTGTTTGGTTTATGATTACTCTCATCTAGAAGCCATATTGTCCACAGTGAGCATATGGAAAAGTATTGGAAGAATTTGGGGGTTGTCACAATGACTGAGAAGAACTATTAGCATCTAGTGGGTAGGCGCCGAAGTTGCTAAATACCTTGCAATGTGCAAGAGAAATCCTACATGGATGCAGAACTTTCTTATCTAAAATGTAAATAACATCTATCCCCAATAAGAAACATTTATTAAACTAACAAGGGCAAACAGGATTGAGAAGAGTCTAGGAAACATGTTACAAGAGGCAGAGGTAAAGTGATTGAGAATGTCTAGCCTGAAGAAAAAAAAAAAAAGGAGTTCAGAAAGAATAACTCTTTACACATACATAAAGTGTTGGGTTAAGTTAATTGTCTAAAGTCTCATAATTAACTAGTAGAGAGGTAGACCAGGAACTCAATCTCTAAAAGCAGATTATTTGAGGGATGTGAGAGGGAATGTGGCTTTCGGAACCTGTTAGATATGGTTGCTAAGTCTCACTGTCTGCTTGTGTTGTGTACCAATACAGCAGGACTATCATAAAGATTTTTTAACAAGAAAGAATGAAAATGAAGACCTTATTTTGTGTCCATTATATCATGCTATCTAAATAAATATTAGCTGTCAGTATTTTGAAGCAGTATAATATGGCAGTTGATTTAGATACTAGATTCATGTTACTTGGGTTTGACTATTATACAAGAAGTACTATGCAGAATGGTTAAGAGAGTGGATTCTGAAGCCAGATAACCTGTGTTTAAATATTAGTTCTGTTATGTTCTAGCTGTGATCTTGGACAAGTCATTTAATCCCTGTGCCTTAGTTTCCACATCTGTTGAACAGCAATAATAATAGTACTTTCATTGAGCTGTTGTGAAGATTAAATAATTCTTTAAATCACAATTGGGAATGTGAATGTCATACATTGAGCATTATATAAGTATTTGCTACAATTATGTACTGTGCTTGAGCTTTGTAATCTTGAACAGGTTACTTAACACAGTTTTAAGTTCCTTGCCTGTAGAATAGGGATAATGATATTTTTGTGAGGATTAAGGAAGGTACTGCACATAAAGCTCCTAGTATAGCACCTGCTGAAATATCACAAGTACACAAAATATTAACTATGATTTTTATCAGTGATGAACAGCACCAAGAACACCAATCAAATCAATCCCTTCATTGTTCTAATAAACAGGTAGTTAAGATACGTTATCACATGTCTTGGACATTATTTGTTAACAACAAACAATCTGTGGAGGTAAACCTTAGGTCTCAGTAGTTTTTAAGGTGATTCTAATTGTAGCCAAGGTTAAAGACCACTGCACAGTGTACTCTATTTCCTTGACCTTCTCAAGTCTTATAGAGAGGTAAGGCACCAGAGATGACCAGTTTGGCTTGTTCCAGAAGGAACAGAATGCTGGAAAACAGTGAAAATACATGTACTTTAATGACAATTCTTTTCAAAATGGATCTTTTTTTATTTGATCTGAGAATCACTGAAGTAAAGTCAACAGAATTTCAGGAGGCAATACAGTAAAAACAACAGCCACAAACATATCTTTAGAATTTCATGTTTTTATTTATTTTTAATCTGTATTAATTTTGCCTTCTATTACCTGGTGTAGCTGTGTTTTGAAGTGAAGTTGCATTTGGCACATACTGAAAGTGCCTCTCCAAGAAGATGCATCATGTTTACCCCATGGAGCCTCCTCATACATCTCAGCATAATGGCACCTACTTCCAGGTAGCTTTCAAAGGTGTCCCCCATGATTCCTGCTTCCTGATATTCCTGCCCTTTTATAATCTTCCCTAGAAACTAGATTCTAATGAATAGAAGGTGGTAAAAGTGATTGAATGTCACTTCTATAATTAGGTTACAGAAGACTGTGACTTGCATCTTTGCTAGTCATATTGTGAACTGTCCTATGATGAGGTCCAGGAGTCAAAAGAACTGACAGACACCTCCAGCCAACAGTCAGCAAGAAACTGAGGCCCACATAACAGATGTCTACATATTTAAAAATAAATTTGTTCCTCAAACCGTGAAAAATATAATTCATAAAACTTTGAAAGCCAGGTTCAAATTTTGAATTCTCAGATTCCCCAGGGTTCTGCACCAGAATATGTCATTGTAGAAAAAGTTGGCCCCATGTTCCCAGCCTGTTTCCTTCTTTCCCAAGTCTAGGCTCTGTCCTACAGAATAAAGGGCTTTGCACATATGCACGTGGACATTCTAGCCTATAAATCCAAGTTCTGACTATACTAGAGTTGCCAGATTCAGCAAATAGAAATACAGGGTGTCATATAGTTTATCTGGCAACCCTAGACTGTACTCCCTTCCACATGGAATTTCCCTCAGACCTAAGGGTGCATGCACTGGCAGTACTAAGTCCTTTCCCAGTGGAGAGTGGTAGCCAAAGGAAGGCTAGAGGGGGGTCCTTTTAGAGCATGGAGCCCGGTCAATTGCATCCCTTGCCCAAGTCTAAGATTAGACCAGCCCTAAGTAATTAAATGAGTTTTGATATGAGAGTTCTCCTTTTTAAACTCTACCTGTACCTTCTTCTGCATGGCTTTCTCTCAACAGCATCTCAAACAGCTTCTCACTTCCCAGTTTCCTAGTTCCTACATTCTTGATTTAACTCTGGCCCAGAAACACTGACAAAAAGCCTTGTCCATAGGATTATATTCATTTGTGTAATCTAGATAAGTCACAGCTCATATCTCCCCTCTTCTTATCCACTCCCATTCCCACTCATGATTCCTCACTCTCTGAATTATTGCCAAAGATTTCTAGAGACCAGTGAGGGGAGGAGAAACATTATACATGACTTTGTGCATCTAAAAAATAAAATCAGAAATAGCAATCCAGATAAAGTCCCAAAACAAAATGAGGGAGCAGGCAAAGGCAGCCAAGCCATTATTAAATGTATTACATTAAGAAATTGAATTAATTTTTTCAACAATCATCTTGTAAAGGCATATTCATCAAAGACTTACTAAATATAATGAAGCAAGGCACAAATAGAATGGGCAACATCCCACCTCCCCGATTGCTTGAAGTATTATATATAATCTGTTCATCTACAGAAAAGATTCTGAAGCTGTGAGAAGCCACAAGCCTTATCGTCATATTCATAGCAAACCCAGAGATAAAGAGAAGTCAAGTCAAGGACATCGATCCTGGCACTGCAATTACATCTATCTCTCAGGAATATGATGACATAGAAGCCTGGCAAACAGACAGAGTTGGTCAAAATGTGTCACAAAGAGGTTGATAGATACTTGACATCTGATTGCAGCTCTGGAAAATAAAAATAATCTCCCAGGAAGACAGAAAATGACTTGGGGGTTTAGAATGATTGTAATCTCAGGAGGCAATAACAGAATAATATAGCTGACAAAAATACTAATGCCATCTTTATGAAAAATATGAAAAAATTGAAAATGTTTCATCCTTTATTAGGTATTTACATGCCAGGTACTGTGCTAAGTGCTTTTAATGTATATTATCTTGTTTAATCCTCATGACAGCCCAGAAAATACTATTTGAACCCTGATATGTCAACCATTTGTCAGATAACTTCTGATTTGTGACCCACACTTTGTGGAGGGAAATTGATGACAAGTCTAGAGGAAGATGACAGAAAATGACTCAAGGCAGTGAGAACAATCCAAAACATGCTATTTGTGGAAAACTTCAAGAAACTAAAGATATTCAACATGAAGAAAAAAAAACAGACTTAGGTGGACATAAGATGATAAACTCAGAGATAATATGTCTTTTATTCACTCATATATCCCCAATTTCTACCACAATATCTAACAATATAGGAGGTGCTCAATAAATGTTTGTTGAATAAATGGATGAATGAATAAATGAAGTAAAAGATGAATGAATGACTTTAAGATATATAAGAATAATCATGTAGAAGAGATATATTTTAATATACTGTTTGGTATAGTAGTGGGTCAATTATTAACTAAATATAAGAAAGATATTTCTACATCTTCTTATGGTCCGACAAGAGAATGGGGATATCTTGAGAACTCATTAATACCTTACTAGTGGAAGTATTTTTCATTTATTGACAATCAGCCGATGACAAAAAGACAAAACACATGGAGGTGAAACAACACGCTACTAAACAATGAATGAACTAACAATGTAACCAAGGAATAAATAAAAAGAAACCTTGAGACAAATGAAAATAATAACACAAAAACTCTATGGGACACAATGAAAATAGTCCTAAGAGAGAAATTCATAGCAATACAGGCTTACATCAAGAAAAAGAAAAATCTCAATTAAACAATTTAAACTTACACCTAAAGAAACTAGTAAAAGAACAACAAACAAAGCCCAGTGGTAGAAGGAAGGAAATAAGAAAGATCACAGCAAAAAATAAATACAATAAAGTCTAAAAAACAATACAAAAGATCAGTGAAGCCAAGAACTGGTTCTTTGAAAGAAACAAAATTGATAAACCTTTAACCAGATTCATGAAGAAAAAGAGAGGACATAAATAAATAATATCAAAACTGAAAAAGGAGACGTGACAACTGACACTGCAGAAATACAAAGGATTACAAGAAAATACTATAAGCAATTATGTGCCAACAAATTGGACAATCTGGAAGAAGTAGATACATTCCTGAAAACATGCAGTCTCTCAAGACTGAGACAGGAAAAAAAAACAGAAAATCTGAAGAAAGAGAAAATTTGATTACCACCGATGAAATTGAACAATCATCAAAAAGTTCCCAAAATACAAAAATCTTACACCAGATGGCTTCACTGGTGAATTTTACCAATAATTCCTCTCAAACTATTCCAAAAAATTTCAAGAAGGAGAAAGTTCCCCAAACTCATTTTACGAGGACATAATTAACTTGATTCCAAAACTAGAAAAAGACATTACACGCAAAAAAATTATAGGCTGATATCCCTGTTAATATAGATGCACTTACCTCGACGAACTGAATTCAAGAATACATTAAAAAGAACATACACCATAATCAATTTGGTTTTATTCCTGGGATGCAAGTTTGGTTCAATATCTACAAATCAATTAAGGTGATACAACACGTTAACAAATTGAATGATGAAAATGATATGATCATATCAATAGATGGAGAAAAAGTGTTTGACGAAATTCAGCATTCATTTATGATAAAAACTTTCAGCAAAGTGGGAATTGAGGGAAAATACCTCAACATAATATAGATCATATATGACAAGCATATAGCTATCAACATATTCAATGGGGAAAAACTAAAAGCATTTTTCTTAAAATCAGGAACAAGACAAGGATGCCCACTTTCACCACTTTTATTCAACATATATTGGAAGTCTAAGCTACAGCAATTGGAGAAGAGAAATAAAAGGCATTAAAAATTGGAAAAAATGGAAAACTGTCATTATTTGCAGATGACGTGATACTGTATATAGAAAACTCTAAAGATTCCACCAAAAAACAGTTAGAACTGATAAATAAACTTGAAGAAGAAGCAAGATACAACATTAATATTCAGAGATTGGTTGCATTTTGAATACCAACGATGAACTATCAGAAAGAGAAATTAAGAAAACAATCCCATTTACAATTTTATCAAAAACAATAAAATACCTAGGAATCAAATTAAGCAAGGAGGAAAAAGATCCTTTCTTGAAAAATTATAAATCATTGAAAAAAGAAAATGAAGTAGATACACATAAATGGAAGCATATACTGTGCTCCTTCATAGGAAGAATCAACATTATAAAAATGTTCATACTACTCATAGCAATCTACAGATTCAATGCAATATTTTATGTTGACTGATATAAGTCTGACAGAGAAAGATAAATACCATATGATTTCACTCATATGCAAAATCTAAGGAAAAGAACAAACTAATCAAAAACAGACTCACAAATATAGTGGACAATTTGGTGATGGACAGAGGGGAGGGTGGTTGGGGGGCAGAGGGAATGGGTTGAAGGTTAAAGAAGTACAAATTAGTAGTTGATAGATGGTCATGGGGATTGGGAGCATGGCATAGGGAATGCAGTTAGCATTAATATGTTGGCTAAGTGGAAAACCAGAGAGAAGGAGCAGTTACGGAGATTGTTTAATAAACTATATAAATATCGGTAAAGTTCCACTGATTGAATTAAACATGGTGGAGAGAGAGATGTTCTCAGATCTCTCCCCTTGAAACAATAATAAGCTGAACATCTAAAACTCAACAACAACAACAAAAACACCCAAATGCACACCAGCAAGTCCGAGCATGGGATCTGCGCCTAAGAGCTACCACAGATAAGAACGCTGGGTGTCGTGCGGTGGACTGGGAGAAACAAAGAAGCTGCCTCTCACAGCCGGAACTTCCTGTAGGAGGAGAGGGAAGGGAGAATGTGTGCGACTTCACTAAACAGCCCTGCCTAGGAGTGCTGTGAACTCCAAGTAGCCGGCGGCAGGCCCCAGTCATCAGGGCAGGAGGCAGAGAAATGGAGACGGCAGAAAAGAGGGGAAGGGCAGAGAAACAACAATTGACTTTTACTAGCTGCGGTTGCAAAACCGAGGCTGAGCCGCAGCACCCATTCCCCAACCCAGAGGGCCACTCCCCCCCATACCCTCTGAGACTTGTCACCGCAGAGCCCAAAAGGAATCTGAGCAAATGCACCAAAACTGTTGCTAACACTGACAGGAATTGAGAATGAGGGTAGGGAGAGTGATTAAACATCTATAAGAAAAGAAAAGACATTATTAAGACTTTATATAAACCAGAGATCCAAGAAGCTTAGATGCCACCTACTGGAAAACAAAAGAAAAATATCTTTTTTGCAACAGGCTAAGGACCAATATATAATAAATCTTCTTTCTGGAATGAATGAATGAATGAATGAATAAAAAGCAGAACACACTTCCATTAATGCCCAGGTGGAAAAATAGTTCATTAAACCCCATGAACAACCAAGGTGACAAGGCATCTCAGAAAAAAAGGGAAAAATCTCCAGAAAATAAGCCTACAGACATAGAGATATGCGCTTAAATGACAGAGAATTCAGGATGGTACTCCTGAAAAAATTCAGTGAGATCCAAAATGAATCATAACAACGATTTCAGGAATTGAAAACACAATTAGATGAGCAGAAGGAGTTCTTTAGCAAGAAGATTGAAACCCTCAAAAAGAACGGAATAGACCTTCTGGAGATAAAGAACACACTGCAAGAATTGAAAATGAAATAACAAGTTTGGGAAATAGGGTCACCAAATGGAGGAAAAGGTCAGTGATATTAAAGACAGAAATCTAGAAATAAATTAGAAGGAAGATGAGAGAAACTGAAGAATGAAAAATAATGAAAGAGAAATACAAGAAATAGCTGATACCAGCAGGAGAGGAAACATAAGGATAATGGGAATTTTCAAAGGGGAGGAAAAGGAGCAAGGATTAGAAAGCATTTTCAGACAAATAGTTAACAACAATTTCCCAAATCTTAGGAATGTACTGGACTTGGAATTCAAAAAGTCAATAGAATACCCAATTACCTCAACCCAAAAAGGCCTTCACTAAGACACATTGTATAAAAATTGTCAAAAATTAACGACAAAGGCAGAATTCTCAGGGCAGCCAGGGAAAAGATGATAACCTATAAAGGAAAAGCCATTAAATTATTGTTGGACATCTCAGCACAAACTTTACAATATTTGGAATCAAATATTCAAACTATTCATTGAAAGGAACTACCAGCCAAGAATAAAGTATCCAGCTAAGTTCTCCTTTAGATATGAAGAAGAAATAAAGACCTAACTAGGATACAAAAATTGAAGGAATTCTCCACTACGAGGCTTGCTCTACAGGAAATACTAGAAGGGGTCAGTTCACCTAAAACAAAATAACAAAAACAAAAAAAAACATAATTAGGAGTAAAGGTGACTAGCAAGCTGATTAAGGCAGAGGAGTGCCACCCTTACTAGGAACAGGGTAATATAAGCTTAAAATAAGAGATTTGCTATAGTAAGATAGTAATGAATGTTTTGCATACATAGAAACTAACTGAGACAACAGTGACTGAAAATGGGAGGATTCAAAGATCCAAATTCGCAAACGAGAATGGAGATAAGGTATGCACAGAAAAAAAGGGACGACTGTATATATTTAACTATCATTTACATATTACTAATGGCAACCACACGCCAAAGATTAAAAACTGAAGTATATAACATAAAACAAGAAGAACCAGAGGGAATATCCACAAAACCAAACAAAATAAAGAAAACAGAAACACAAGGACAAGGAAGCAATGGAAAAACCGAGCTACCAGAAAGCGAAAGATAAAATGGCTATAAGAAGACCACATATTTTAATAATCACCCTAAATGTAAATGGATTGAACTCACCAATAAAAAGGAGCAGAGTCGCAGAATGGATTAAAAACAAAACCTAACCATATGTTACCTCCAAGAGAGACATCTCAGCTACAAAGATGTGAGATATGGATAGTTTATCCAAACAGAAAATCAAAAAGAAAATAACATCCTTAAATGGTACATTAGACCAACTGGACATAATTGATACTTACAGAGCCTTAAATCCCAAAACAGCTGCTTATACATTCTTCTCGTGGAACATTCTCAAGGATTGACCACATACTGGGAGAGAGAGATAGCCTCAACAAATATAAGAGGGTTGAAATCATACCAACCATATTCTCTGATAATAATAATGTGAAGCTAGAGATCAACCGTAAAAGGAAAGGGGAAAGAAACACGAATACATGGAGAATTAAACAACATAATACTGAAGAATTACTGGGTAAGAAAAAAATAAAAAGAGAAATCAAGAGATACATAGAAATGAATGATAATGATAGTAAAACATGTCAAAACTGTTGGGACATGGCAAAAGCAGTCATAAGAGGAAAGTTCATATCATTACAGGCCTACCTCCGAAAACAAGAATGAGCTCAAATAAACAACTGAATGCATCATCTTAAAAAATTAGAAAAGGAAGAACATAGGACTTAATTTCCCGAATAGCTAGCAATGTTGAGCATCTTTTCATATATTTGTTGGCCATTTGTATGTCCTAAAGGGAGAAGTGTCTGTTCAGGTCATCTGCCCATTTTTTGATTGGATCATTTGGTTTTTTGTATTATTGAGTTGTATGAGTTCTTTGTATATTTTGGATATTAGACCCTTATCGAAGGCATTGCTTGCAAACATCTTCTCCCATTCGGATGGTTGTCCCTTTACCTTGTTTACTATTTCTTTTGTTGAGCAGAAGCTTTTTAGTTTGATGTAATCTCATTCATTTATTTTTCCTTTTACTTCCCTTGCCTTTGAAGTCTAATTCATAAGATCCTCTTTAAATCCAATGTCCTTGAGTTTAGTTCCTATGTTTTCTTCTATGCATTTTATTGTTTCAGGTCTTATATTTAGGTCCTTAATCCATTTTGAGTTAATTTTGGTTTGTGGTGATAGACAACAGTCTAATTTCATTCTTTTGCAGCTGGTCTTCCAATTTTCTCAGCACCGTTTATTGAAGAGACTTTCTTCTCTACATTGTATGTTTTTGGCTTTTTGTCGCAAATCATTTG
>NW_006440647.1:758935-814998 GCF_000325575.1 Pteropus alecto | reverse complement strand
TTTATGTAACATTTACTCTGTTCCAGTCACTGCCAGAAGAATGTTAAATAGTTAGGTCAAAGGCAGAAAAGTTTTTCCTTCCTGATATTAATGGAAGTGCTTGTCATATTCACAACTAAGCCAATATTTATATTGCTTTAAGATTATTTTTAAAGAAATATCTGCCTATACTGACATAAACTTATATGTATTTATAAGTTTATATATACATATGTTTGTGTATATATATATATATATATACACACACACACACAATGGTACAATGAACTAGTAGTTACCTGAGGGGAGGGAGGAGGAAGGAGGGGCAACAATAAATAAAATGTTAAAAATAAATAAATAATGAAGGCTTAGAAAAATCAACTAGATAAATTTCTAACTTGAAACTAATTTAAATAAATAAATAAATAAATAAATAAATAAATAATAAATAGAAAAGCATTTTTACATTAAAAAAAATCAATGGTATTTTTCAGAAAAGTAGAACAAATAATCTCAAAATTTATATGAAACCATAAAAGATCTGGAATAGCCATGGTAATCTTGAGAAAGAAGAACAAAGTTGGTGGTATTCTGCTACTCAATCTCAAACTATACTACAAGGCTGTAGTAATCAAAACAACATGGAACTGTTATAAAATCAGAAACATAGATCAATGAAACAAGACAGAAAGCTAATAAATAAATACATGTCTATTTGGCCATTTAACTTATGACAAAGGATGCAAGAGTATACAATAGGGTATAAACAGTCTCTTCAATAAGTGGTGCTGGGAAAACTGTACAAATACATGCAAAAAAATGAAACTGGACCACTTTTTTTACACCTTATATAAGACTATACTCAAAATTGATTAAAAACGTAAATATAAGACCCAAACCATAAAACTCCGAGAAGAAAACATGGGCAGTAAACTCTCTGACATTTGGTATTTTGTGTGTGTGTGATATGTCTTCTTGAGCAAAGGAAACAAAAGAAAAAATAAACAAATGGGACTACATTTTTGTACAGCAAAGGAAACCATCAACAAGTGAAAAGACAATCTACTGAATGGGAAAAGATATTTGCCTGTGATACATCTGATAAGGGGATAATATCCAAAGGGGCTAATATCTATATAGAACTCATACGACTCAACACTAAAAAAAAATGTCAATTCAAAAATGGGTAGGGTAATTTTATTTTTACGTGGGCAGAAGAACTGAATAGGTATTTTTACAAAGGGGAAATACAGATTGCCAATAGACATATGAAAAGGGGCTCATGGTCACTAATCATCAGAAGAATGTAAATTAAAAACAATGAGATGACACCTAATACCTGTCAGAATGACTATTATTAATAAATCGAAAAACAGGTGTTAGTGAGGATATGGAGAAAAGGGAACCCTCATCCACTGTTGGTGAGATTACAAATTGGTATAGCCACTATACCAATTTGAAATTTCCCCCCAAAATTAAAAATAGAACCAATTTGAAATTTCCCAAGAAAATTAAAAATAGAACTACCTTATGACCCAGCAATTGCACTTCTGGTATCTATATAAAAAGAACCTCACTCATTTCTAAAGATTTATGCACCCCTATGTTCACTGTAGTGCTATTTACAAAGCCAAGATATGGAGGTAACTTAAGTGGCCATCAATAGACGATTGGATAAAGAAGCGGTGATACATATATACAATGGAATATTACTCAGCCACAAAAAAAAAATGAAATTTTATCATTTGCAACAACATGAATGAACCTAGAGGGTATTACGCTGAATGAAAAAAATCAGACAGAGAAACACAATACCATATGATTTCACTCTTATTCTGAATCTAAGGGACAAAGGAAACAAACAAACAAAACCATAAAAGACTTTACAGATCACAAGAACAAACCAGTGACTGCCAGGTTGGGCGAAGATGGGGCAGGGTGAAATAGGCGAAGGGACGAAGAAGTACAAATTAGTAGCTACAAAAACAGTCACGGTGATGTGGAATATAGCTTAGGGAATGTAGGCAATAACATCGTAATGACTATAGATCCAGGTGAGTACTAGAGTAACCAGAGAATCACTTCATAAATTATATAAATACCTAACCATTGTGCTGTTTACCTGAAACAAACAGAAATAAAAATAAAATAAAAACCAACAGATCAATGCCATTTGAAGAAGTCTGCTCAACCTAGTCAGTGGCTTGGGACCCAAACCTCATGATCTGATTAACTGACCTCTACCCAATTCATATCAGCCTGGATCCCCATAATGGTGGAATGTGGATAAAACTAAGAATTTTAATAGTTAAAATATAGATAATGCTGTAGATCATAGTACTGAGGTGTTTGCTGTGAAGTTCAAGAGGCTGTGATGTGCCTTATAGAGAAAATATGTGGGTTAGATAAGCTTCATTTAGTCCTGAGATATTTATAGTGCTGCTGGCTGTGAGTTCAATGTTAATAAATCAACAACATACATTAAATGATGTGTCATTAAAAATAAACACATATAAAACAAGGTTAATTACTGGTTAATTGACAAATCAGCTCACAGGAAACTAAGCTAACCTAATTCAGTGTTCGTGGCAGCTTTATAGAACATAACTACCATGAATAACAAGAAACAGTTGTATACACTTTGAGACTCTCCTATTCCTGCCTGAGGTGTAAGGGGTTTGTGCTCAACACCTACCATCCCACCCTGGTTTCCTGGAGCTCATGTGCAAACATCTACAAGCATCTGGGCAGCAGCATGGAGACAAGGAACAGAGCCCATAAACAGAGACTCCAGTCTCAAATGCCACCTCAAGATGTAGTACCTATAATTCTGAAAATCTTCTGAAATAAGACCAGCAAATCCAAGCCTTTATTCAAGCTTATCAATTCCAGCCAACTAGCCACCAATCTTCCCGAGGATGACACTGTCTCTGGCCTAGTTAGAAATACTTTCTTCTTCCTTCCCAGGCCTCATGCTGGAGAGTAAGCTTCTTACTAAAAAGCAAACTTTTTGAAGATGTCTGCTTGTGTCAACATAAGCCATTCCAGGAAATGGCTTTGCAGTTGGAGGCAAGGTACAGAGATAGAGTGTAGAATTTGTTCCTGTGTTCAGCTTGACAGAGGACATCATGCTATTGCAGTCCCAACTTGGGGAGACAAAGCATACTATTTCCTGATGGCTGAATGGGTCCTGATAGAGGTGGCACACTGGGTCTTGGGAACCTCCCTCCCCAACAAAAAAATCAGTCAGATCTAGGGGCTGCAGAAGTACTCCCACTGATAAAGTCAGCAAAATAACCACTACATCCATTAAGAAAGAGCCCCATCACCATCATTATCACAACAGCTGGAAAACAGAAGTCTATCTTACCTGACAAGATGTCCAACAAAGAGCAATTAGCCACCAAGCCCCTGAATACTTCAAATCACAGTACTTGCCACAAACACATGCCACCCACTACCAAGAGAAGTTTTTTTTAAAAGAAATGATTCTTTTTTTTTACTTTTTAGAAAAATAGCACTCGACAAAAGTCGAAGCTGTCAAAGGCATCAGAATAAAGCACTGCAAGTACATACAAGAATTTGTGGTGCTTCTTCAAGCCAGACCACCTACTGAACAAGAATGACCTTTTCCCTGGCTTTGTCTATTCTGAATGCTTCCTAAATATTCATTCTGGGAAATGCGGCCATTGTTTACCAATGTGCTCAGGGCAGTTTGTCAACAGGACAAACAGCCCCCTCTGTGAGCCAGAGCACCATCTTCTCTGGCACCCATCCACTAGAGAAAACTTGAAGAAATTCAATGGCAAGCCAGCACCAGTAGACACTGACTCATTTGTTCCATGACAGAAGCTGGGGGAGGCTGAGTCCAAATGAATGTGAAGAGATGCACACCACGTCAAAATAAACTGAATCACCAGACAACCACAGGGAAGAAACTGCTGACAAGCATTTGAGGAAAGGCACCCATAACCGTGAATCACACAGCATAACAGCTGGGTTCCAAATAATTTGTAAATCTAGAATATTCAAAAATAACTTTGCAGCAACAGCCCACATGAGATCTAACACCTAGCCCAGATCCCCTGGAATGAGGCCACTGAAAAGCAGCAGTAGGCCTGGGATTAATTGCTTCCCAAACTATTACCTGCCTTTGAGCACCCACAGTTAGTGCTCTAGTTGCAAACCTAAAAACTCAGGTTAAAGGGGGAAAGGGTTCAGGGGAAATCTGGATACCCAGGCTGAGAGGATATTTCCACTTGCTGGATAAGTCTTTTCTAGTTGGTAAAGATCATTTCTTTTCTCAAGAGAGAGACAAGAAACAAGGGGAGTAGAAAAAGAAGAAAAGAAAAAAAACGGAGGGAGTAACAATGACAACTCCTTTTACTGAATGCATATTACGTGCCTGATACTTCTCTAGGCATTTTAACATTCCACTATTTCTAATCATCTCAACAACATGACTAGTTTTACAGAAGAGGAAACAAATTCAAAACAGTAAAAGTACTTGCCCAAGGTCGCATAGATAATGAGACAGAATCTAGATTGTAACTAGCTATTAAAAAGTAAGGGAGAAAATGAAAGATGACTTGGGCAGAGCTGCTGCTTGAAATTATTTTCCATACCTAAATTAAGCAGAGCTGACCACTTGAAATAGAACCAATTTTGTTAGACATGGAAGTGGTATTGATGTATCTAGGCAAGACAAAACCATATCCATAAGAAGTTATTTACTCCTCCAACTGAATGGTTCCCATTATCAGAGAGATAGTAATACTTTCAACTCTTGAGAATCTGTGCTTCAGGAGTGGAGTTGAGGCCTTAGGCTACAAAGGCAGATAATCCACATGTCATTGACTAACAATTAAAAGAATCTGTGGCTTACCTTTAACTTGTCACTCCAAACAATAGGACTGTGTAGTAAACACTCAGAAAATTTCTAAAATCTTTCATCAATCTTCCATAATTCATAACACTTTGGAGAGTGGATAAAGCAAGTTCAAATGGATGCAAAGGACCATATTAAGAAGAGCTGGCCTTTCTCAAACTTTCCCCAGTGCCAAAGTTAAGCATTTGGATTATATCCAAGTACACACCAACCTAAAATGCTACAGCTAGAAAAGAACTCTCAGACATCACCTAGTCTAATACTATTATTTTACAATAAAGGGGCTGGGACACATAAAAAGAAATTCCTCACCCAACTTCTTTCTATCATTCACTCAAGAATTTCAAAGACCTACTACACTAGCATTGTAGCATGCTCTGGGAAATATAAACAAAGTGTAAGACACAATTTTTAGCCTCCAAAATTTCTGGTTGAGCTCTAGTTGTATATCTTTTTTAAAAGATTCTTGTAAAACATCACAATATTTTGTGGATCTGCCCATGATAGCAATTGTATTTTTAGTGTCCACAGATTATAAAAACTGATATAACCAAAGCTGCTCTGAATTCTGTCATACTCTTAAATACATCTGTATTTAAATAAATTCTGAACATTAATTTGAAAAAATGGTATGCATGCATTTTTGAGAAAGCATTTATTTAATTTCCAGACAGTTCTTAGTAAGTGCAGTTATGCAATATCTTGCAGCTGCAGGCCACAGGCAGAGAACTACTGCTATAGAAGTAAAATCTGAAGACACTGCATTCATATCCAATGTTATACTCTGGAAAAATTGGAGGTGACCTTCATGATATGTTTTAATGAATTCCAAGAATATTTGCCTGCCCCAACATATTCCCTTTCTCACTCCTTGAGATTCAGAACTTTCTGAAATTCCAATGACCAAAGCAGACACGGTTTCACAAGCAATCACTGCTCAGATGTAACCCCCTCAGAAAAGTAGACAATCATGTATACCTTTACATAGGTCCTTTATATTCACCTTAGCTGAGTTTGAATAAAAGGCATTATGGAAGGTAAATGAATGACAGTTTACTTCTAGTTGAGAAGACCTAAATGGCATCTGGGAAGACCTAAAAGGAGTCTAGGAAGGATAAACCAGCAGTTGGGTAGGGGTAAGGACTTGGAAATTCAGAAAAGAGCATGATGGTACTAGATACAGGAGAATGGTGAGGAGGTTAAGGGGGGAAAGAAAGGGTATCAAAGGCAAATTTTACTAAAATTGAAAAGTTCCCTTGAATCATCCCATACTACAGAGAACACCATGGAGTGCTAAATGTTATGATACACTAATTAGCAGAACAGGCAAGAACAGAAACAAAATCTCTTTGTATGTTAAATTCCTTTGAGAAATCTTCCTGAAGAAGTGGGGTATAAACTGAACCTTAAAGTATAGGCAGAATTTGAAGATGTGAGGGAAAGGTGTCCCAGGTCTACAGGAGATCGTTAAGCAGAAATGAGCAATGGGGAGAGTGGCAAACAATGATTAAGTCCACCTGGTTGGAGCAATGAGTAGGTATTGAGAGTCGTAAGAAATGAGATTTGAGAGAGATGGTGGTACAAGAACATGGAAGGCCTTGGAATAAGATAATAGTTCACTCGTGTTGTAGGCACTGGGAATCTCCACGTGTACTTGTACAGAAAAGTGACATAAAGAAAGGGGTACACTAGTTTGGTAGTGATATAAACAGTATTTGTTATTAACTCATGGCCTTCAAAGTTAAAACCTCAGTTTTTTTCACCTTATTACCTATGAGGCCATGGACAGGTTATATAACCTCTAAGCCACAGATTTTTAAATCTCTAAAATGTGGATAGCAATATATAATTCATCCAGTTGATATGAGAATCAAGTAAAATAATGCTCATAAAGTACATTAGTATAATGCCTAGCACACACTAGGTAACTAATAAATAACAGCTATTTATGTTACTTATTATCATTATTTTCATCATTACCAAAAACAATACCAGGAATATCAATAATGAAGTTGTGACAGTAATCTAGAAATAATCTAATATTTAGGCTTAGATAAAGTCCAAAACTAGGTTATTTTCTGAGATCAGAAAGAGGAGGAATTGAATCCCAAAGACATACCAAGGAGATTTGGGGGATAGACTGCACATGAATGGTGAAGAAGAAAGGAGTAAGAACAAAGATTCCAAGACCTAGGAGACTTAGATGATACAGGTATACACAAATAGCAAGAAAGAAATGATAAAGAGGAGGTTGTTTGGGTGGTAGAAAAGATAATAAATTTCTTTTGTAAAATATTGATTTTGAGATGACTGAAATATACCCAAGTGATAATATTCCACCCATTTTGACAACACTATACCAACGTACATAAGATAGGCATAGAAAGGTAGATTTGGGAAGTAACTAGAAGGAGATCATAGTTGAAGCCAGACAGTAGATAAACTTGTCAAAGGGATGAATATATCAAAAAAGAGAACAGAGGGTGAATAGCAGAGACTGGAGGAGGAACCATAATTATAAAATAGAGTAGAAGAAAAATGTAGGAACTGTTTAAGAAATAGGGGGAGAGAATAAGCAGTACCTCTCCTTGAGAATAGTTACACTAGAGTATAATAAAAGGAATTCAAATTAATCATTAAAGAGAATATCCAAGCCAAGGTTAGAATAGTCTTTAATAAAAAGATATATTTATCTGCCTGGAATAATTTATGGTTAACTGGTAATTTAAAATGGAATTATTACTTAATATATTCATTTATTCTAACACATCTACCAGGGTTCTAAAAAGGATGACACTAAGTGTTTTAGGAGATACAATAAAGTTTACAAGTCTATCCTCAAGGAAGAGGTAAGAAATATTATAACAAGTATTTACAAACACTTAATTCACCATGCCAGAGTAAATTAGCAGTTTTAGACAATAGTTGTCACAGGGTAATATGTAACTAAGTATCAGTTAATTGCTAATAGTTCAGAAAAGAGAAAAATCTATTTGGTCTAGAGTACTCAAGGAATGCTTCCCAGAGGATGTAAACCTTAATTGGGATTTTTAGCCATGGGTCAATAACAGAATAATTGGAACAAAATTCTGATACTTTATTATACTTTACCGTGAATTTTAGAGTCTACAGAATGAAAAACTTCCTTAAGCTGATGTTCTTAGAACTTTCTAAGTATGGTCAATACCAAGCTTGCCTTCCCTTCTCAACTCCACCTCATAAGGCTCTTCCTGGGCAGTTTTAGTTACTGTAATTAGAATGTTACAATTATTATGAATGAAACTTCCCAATACCTAGAAAACACACTAGGAAGAAAAACCTCATAAATAGAAAATGGGCCTGGCCTTAATCCATATTTTTTCTTATACACAAGGCAAAACAAGAATGCCAAAGGGTGATTAGGGAAATAAAACCATGAAGTAATGGTCTGATCTGGCTGAGGAAACTTTCATTTAGGGAATGGAAATACACATTGAAGAAAATTAAACAGTAATGTAATCCTTTAAATTCTGATCCTCCAGGAGAACCGAGAGAGGTGAGAAAAGGGGTAAAAAGAAAAGGTCTGGGCTCATCTAGCTTGAAAGAATTTTGGTTTTGAAGGGTAAAGGGATAAAGAAAGAGAAGAAATAGGACTTTGCTTTCCTGGTAAAGTCTGATATTAAGAGGGCAGAAAATAGTTTGTAAATTATACATGTGTCTCATTCTTTAGGGCACAGAGCTTCTGACTGTGTCTGAAATATAAAAGAAAAGTGGCCATGTCCCAGAGGAGGCATTACCCTTTGAGGAGAATATTAGGTTGTTGTTCTTTTGTATTTCCCAAAGACAACCTACTGAAATTTCCCATAGCAATATCAAAGAATGGCTTTGCAGAGAAAGAAACAGCAGGAAGTCTGTGCTGACAGGAAGGTCTCACTTAAAGGAAACCTGATGTGTTTTTGTTTCTCTTTACAAAAGAGATTATTTGAGGCAATTATTAGATTTACAAAGGAATTCTTGGCTACAAATAAATAAAAGCAAATATTCCATAACAATTATCTCCCTGGAATTCACTTGGGCAATTACCCAAAGTGAAATCTAGAGGTGAAGATGAAAAGGGCTGGTGATAGTCTTTCTATCTTTGGTAAAAATCAGAGAGAAATTGTAAAGTAGGTGAGGAAAGCCAAACAGCGGGACTGCACAGTTTGGAGGGAAGCCGACCTAGCTGCAAAGTCAGGTGGGCAGGGAGCAAGGAAAGGCCATGACAAAAACAGAATGAAGAAGAAGAGAGAAACAAGTCCAAATTGGTGAAGGGCATCAGCAGAGCTAATGTGATAAGTGGAGTTTCCTAGGTATTCTCATAAGCCCCCATTCCCATTATCCCTTCTTGCTTTCCTTTGGTATTTCTAGGACAGACATTTTGTGACATCCAAGATGACCTCTAGAAGAATCTGGTAAATTAAAGAAAAAAAAGTACTTGGAAAATATCTCTGATTTTTTAAACATTGGTCTCACAGAGCCAATGTTTTGATCTTTATTTGCAAACAGCTCAGTGGTGGGGATTTTAAACCAGGTAATAAGGGCCTAAAGCACTAAGGGTAAATTAGCACAATACAAGATTCTCATGCTGCGGTCAAGGAGCTGACTGTTCCTGGGGAGCAGTGAGAGGTTCTGCAGTCCCAGATTATATATCTGTCTCTAAATCAGCCAATTAATGAAACTGAACTTATTTTCCCCAAAGTCTCTTTCCATATCCAGATTATTATAGTATTTTAGAATATCTTGTGAAAGATTAGAAAAGGTTTTAATATTTGAGAATTTGCTTCTGCTGCAGTTAATACATTTTACAGCTACCCGCCTGTCAATATCTCAGCTTCTCAACAAAAATTTTAGGACAGATCAACTCCTTTATTCACAGAACAAGCAAGTTTAGAAAAAAAACATCTATAATGTTAGTATGGTGAAGAAATATAAAGAAAACCGAAAACACAGATAGAATGGAAATAAGAATCATAATGTAATGTGTTATATATAATTCAGTTAAAAATCTCTCCCCATATGAATATGATCACCCAAATCTTTTCATCCTTCAAGGCCATTGTAGGCTCATACACATTCTGAAAAGCTCCCCAACCCCCTTTCTAATAATGGATATAATTACAAATGATATATTTAGAATAGTGATTCTCAACCAGGGGTGGTGAAAGAGTGCTAAAGAGATGAAGAGCAAGGAGGAAATTTCCCATGGAGCATAAAATCTTCTGGGAAAAGCGATAGGTGGGTAGTTTTAAAAAAGAAATTCTAAAATGGTAATTTCTTTGATGTGTTTTTAGTCACACTAATTTTTTTAAATTTAAAACAACAATAAAGGCATGATATTTTCATGTTCATCAAGAGGGGTATGGGTTAGAAAACAAGAAATACTTGGATTTTCTTGGAAAAAGAGACTAGAGACTATGTTCACTTCTACTTTTTATCTCCAGCACCTACCACAGAGCCTGGCTTACAGGAGATGTTCAGCAAAAGTCTGTTGGATGGATGGATGGATGGATGAATGGATGAATAGATGGATGGATGGATGGATGGATGGATGGATGGATGGATGGATGGATGGATGGATGAATATGAATAAATGAATGACAGGAAACTTGAAGCATCAACAAAAACAGTCACATGAACAAAGTATAATCCTTCTGTTTTCTTATCACTGCTAAGACATCATTTTTCACTAATACCGTTTAGAAAAAGAAATGTAGGAGGCTGGAGATTACCAGATCCTGCCATCAAATAACAAGTGAAATCAGAGGAAGACTTCAGAAAAAAAAATGTTTATACTGACTTTATTAGGGAATTTAACTCTATAAACTAGGCTTCAGAGGTAAATTCACAATCGCCCAATACCAGAAAGACTGTCCAAAGCAAAACTGATAAATGATTCCTCTCTTGTAGATCAGAGGCCTCAAAAAAGTATGAGCAATTTAGTTAAATTTGTCAAAATATTTGTTTTTCTCATCTACCAGGCAAATAGTAAGACTGCTCTTCCTAATCTCTTTATGGTTCTTGGTGGTTCTACCAGGAACTTGATGGTTCGTGTATGACCAGTTCTGGCCAATGAGTTGTTACTGAAAGTGATATATATATATTGATTAGGAAATAGAAAATTGTCATTGTAAGAACGCTCAGACATCTGTTTTCCTCTCTGCCACAAAAACTGTTCCCTATCGTAGCTTCTCCATCAGCCTGAATTATAGGGTCATGGCAATACAGAGCACAGCCCACAAAGACCTGTGATGGATATATAGCTGGAACAGACAGAAAATAAACTTTTGATGTTCGAAACCACTACGATTTCAGGGATCTTTGTTCCTATAGTAAAATCTAGCCTATCGTGACTAACACTATTGTTTTACTATAATCAATGTAGTTTATAGTCATTAAATTGCTCTGACCCATTCTTTAAATGTTAGAATCTAATTGCTGCTAGCAATTAACATTCTTCCAGAAATGAAATAATATAGAGAAAAACAATATTGTATTTAATCATTGAAACAAGACATAAAGAAAAAGAACAAAGGAGGGTCAAATATATGCCAGCAAATATAGTAGTTCTAAGATAAAAAGCAAAGAGAAAAAATTTGAAACAATTTCAGGTGGCAGGAACAGACTCTCACCATCCTCTCCTGTAATGGAAATCCATTAAATACAAAGGGAAATGTCTTCAGAAACTAAGATAGCAGACCACACTCAAAATAGTCCACTGAAAATACACTACCCTTGAGACAATGATGGGAATTACTTACAGAAAAAAATGAGAGTGAAAGAGAATTCAATAAAGACATATATATGAGTCATTCTAAAGCTAATACAATAATCTTCCTCATCTGTATAGCACTTCACATAAAGCTCTTTCATGTGTATTTCCTCATTTGGCCTCACAACTACCCTATGAGACAGATAGGGCAGGGAATATTATCTACACTCAATTGTCAAAAAATTATAGGCCCAGATAAGCTGTGAATCATCTAAGATCAAAGAGCTAAAACATGTCAAAAGCAAGATTAGAACCTATGTCTCTTACCCTGATTCCATCCATCCTAATTGGATGATATCACATGTATTTCTAATAAAACCCATGAGGTCAATTAATTTATAGAAACCATTCTTCCAGAACTGAAATTGTACTATTAGCTTCCTGGAATCAGTTGTGATCTAAATGTAAGCTTTATTTGCTTAATTACCATCTGAGCAATAGGTGCAATAGCCAAGATTATATTCTGTTTGAAGACGAGGCATTTACAAATAAGATGTTGTATACTATGCATTAAACATGCCATCCTATTAATTCATTTCTCAGCTG
The DNA here is from genome assembly GCF_000325575.1 of Pteropus alecto. Classification (NCBI taxonomy): domain Eukaryota; kingdom Metazoa; phylum Chordata; class Mammalia; order Chiroptera; family Pteropodidae; genus Pteropus; species Pteropus alecto. The sequence continues at coordinate 802,798 of NW_006440647.1, read as the reverse complement.
ATGATGGCTCTGGGTATAAATTAGCACTGTGCTTTTTCAGATCCAACAGATGTTTCTGAGTGTTTATTTTTATAATTTTTTTCTCGCTAGAGATAATACATGGAGTAAGCAAGTACTACATGTACTGACAGAAAACTCTCCTTATCGCAGAGCATGAAGATTAAAATCTAGAGTTCTTCAAACTGGAGCTTTCTAAAGTTTAGAGATATAATTCTTAATTTTCCTTTATAGATCTATTCTTTGGAGGTGATCTATCCCACTATTGCCACTTATATACTAGGAATATTGAAGACATATGGATGGGACTTCTTTCCTCCACCTGCAGTCAGGTATTATCTTGAGAGTTCTCTATTTTTGGGACTCAGTAAAGGTCGTTAATTAAGTTTATGCAATCAGTTTCTGTAGCAATCACTGAAGTAGTCCCTCTACTACATAGTCCTGACATGGGAAAATCATTTCTGACTTTGTTAATGATTAGGTACTCAAAAATTAGATGTGTAACAAGAAAAAAAAAACACTTACATTGCACTCATATGCATGAAGAAAATGTAGCTTATGCATTTATTCTATAACTGATCTGGTATACCTCATAAGCCCTCAGTCATTTGATAGAAGAGAAATATATATTTTTCTAGCTCAATATATTCATTTTAGCTCAATCTAATAACTTAAACTTTTTAAGTTATACATTTCTTATGCAAATTTAGTCTTTAAAAGGTGCTCTTCATCCCCTTTCTCATTCCCAAGATGGCACCTGGGCTTTATGAGAGGGCTTTCATGAATGTAAAAAGATATTAAAATGGGGCCCTCTCAATTTGTTTAACTTGATATCTCAAAAGAAATCAAGAATAAAAAATGTGTTCACAAGTATGCTTACATCCCAAAGTGAATTTCTTGAACCACCGATGCAATGACTTTGAAGGAGGTATCCAAATTCTGTTATTCAACCCTTAATGCAAGATCCACCTCTGACATAAGTGAATTGAGGTTGAAGAGGGATTGAAAAATGAAAAGAAATAATCCTTTTTCAGGAACAGTTGATGATTTCTAGTAATATTACTCTTCCTTCTCTCCACAGAAGAAGGGGTTGATATTTTTCCCTTACCCAAGTAAAGCGAGAGGGACCTCAAAAAAAAAAAACATTCAGAGAGCTTACTTTTTGTCACCTGCCATTTAGGAGTCACGGGAGCTTAGTGTCTCCTTGAAAATCTAAAGGGCAACAGGTTGTGGCTGGCTAACTCGCTGCTCTGAGAAAACTTTTAATTATCCAAGAGCTTTAGGACCTGCCAAGATTTCACTCAGTGGCAAGAAAAGAACCAAACTACCAAATAGGTTTGAGCAGGCAGTGAGGGAGATGGAAAGAATGCAGTTGCTTTATGAATTGACTTTACCAAGTTCCACTTTTACAGTGTAACCATTGCATAACCTTATAGGAGAAGGAAATGTGAGGGAAGCTCATAATTGCACACAGATTCTTGTAACTGTCCCTGACTCTCCAATTCCTCTAGTCTCTGTGGCAATGCACCTTGTCTGCCTGATCACTGCTCATTCTGTTAGTATTTGCTGCCGAAGTTAGAGATTGGTGAAGTCTAAGTTGTTTTCTCTTAACTAGTTTGGGGCCTAAAGGTTCTTGCTGCTGATTAGGCTCCACTATGGCACTGGTTAGCACAAGGGACACCCAGATGTTTGGTTCTGACTTAACATTTGGTCCTCAGCCCAGGCTAATTACCCCCACAATACTCATCTACAGAGCTACTTAACTCTAGTCACTGAACACTCTCTAGCAAACTCCCTAGCCAGACCCTTAACTAACTTCCATATGCTCTTCTCAGTGGGGTCATAAGGAAACTTCTGTTTCCAACTCCACAAAGGAACAGAGAGCAAACAGCCCAGGAGCAGAGCCAGTTACATATTTTGTGAATTAAGTGCAGTATGAAAACGTGGGAACCCTTGTTCAAAAATTAAGAATTTCAAGATAATGAGAGTAGAGCATTAAGCCAAGTACAAGGCTCTTTGGCGCACAGGACCCTGTGTGACCATCCAGGAATACTAAACTATTTCTGTCTAAGCATGTCATGTCACCAGTTTTACGCTGGTGTGGCCTTTCTCAGCCAAGGAAGTGAAACACAATGTAATTTTAAGGAAAAGCAGGGGCAGGGAGAAAATGTTAAAAACAAGAATATTCTTAAACTATTATCTTGAGTTACAAACATCTTAGCTTTATATAGCACTTTATAGCTTTTGGGTTTCCAAAATGCTTTTATATCTATTATCTCATTTGTCCTATGTGAACTCCTTAAAAGGTAGGTAGGCATAAGTCTCATTTTATTTTTGAGGAATTCAAGTCTAGAGAGGGTGAAGAGGATTCATCTAAGCATATATAGTGAAGAAGATGTTAGGATGATATACAAACCCACCAGGCCTGACTCCAAATGTAGTTTTACTAAATTATACAACTTTATCTTTCTTAATCATCAGAGTCATAAAATTCTTAATATAAGAGTAGATATTATGCTTGCTTTTAGGTCTTCCTACACATATAGCCCCATCCAACCCACAGTGGATGTACATGTGATGGCACACTTGTTTCTTCTCTTATCACACTCCTCTTCACATCTCCATTCTCCACTGCCACCACCCCCACACATACAGTGTCAGAGATCAAGTCAGAGATTTGGTCAACCACAGTTCAACTGCCACTCAGCATGGATACTAGTCAGGATCAGTCTACAAAAAAATACTAGGAAGAATGGGATAAAATCAAATGTAAAAATATCTGAGTCATAGGGGTACCTGAAGGAAAATAAGAAGTCGAAGAGCTACTTGAAGACATAATGATGGAAAACTTCCCTAACCTGGTGAAGGAAATAGACATACAACTCCAGGAAGCTCAGAAAGTCCCAAGGAAGAGTAACTCAAAGAGGCGCTCACCAAGACACATTATTATTAAAATGTCAAAGTTTAAAGACAAAGAGAGATTCTTAAAAGGAGCAAGAGAAAAGCAATTAGTCAATTACAAGGGAGCTCTTGTAAGACTGGCAGCCGATTTCTCAAAAGAAACTAAGCAGGAGAGAAGGGCTTGGCACAAAATATTCAAAATCATGAAAACCTAGGATCTAAAACAAGAATTCTTTACCCAGCAAAGCTATTATTTAGAGTCGAAGGACAGATAAAGAGCTTCCCAGACAAAAATAAGCTAAAGGAATTCATCACCACCAAGCCAGTATTACAGGAAATGTCGGAGGGACTTCTTTAAGAAAACGTATCAAAAACATGAATAAAAAGTGGTAATAACTACATTCCTATCAACAAGTACCTCAAATGGAAAAGAATTAAGTGCTCCAACCAAAAGATAACCCTAGCCGAATGTATAAGAAAACAAGACTCCTACATATGTTGCCTACAGGAGACTCACTTCAGATTAAAATACACACACAGAGTAAAAGAAAGGGGATGGAAAAGATATTGCCTTGATGGATCTAGAGGGTATTGCACTTAATAAAGTAAGTCACATAGAGAAAGACAAATATCACATAATTTTATGTACACATGAAATCTAAAGAACAAAATAAACAACAACAAAAATGGAAACAAACTCATACAAAGAATATTTTGAGGGCTACTAGATAGGAGGGGGATTGAGGGGACATTGAAGGGATTAAGAAGCACAAATGGATAGTTACAAAATTGACATGGAAGTATAAAGTGTAGTATAAAGAAAATAGTTAACAGTGTTATAATAAATATGTAAGAGGGAAGAAGGGTACTAGATTTAGTGGGGTAATTACCTTGTGAGTTATATAGATCTCTAATCACTATGCTGTACAACTGAAATGAACATATTGTTGTATGACAACTAAATTGAAAAAAAAAATCTCGTTGAATTGTACAATGTAAATATGAGCAACTGTCTATTATATTTCAATAAAGCTGGTGGGGGGGAGAGAAAAAAAAGACTAGGAAGACCCCAAATGGATATTTTGGTTGTTGGTGAGGGAAGGAGATACAGAAAGATAATACTAGCCAATAAAATGCCCTTTCCACTGAAAAACTAATTCCTGAAAATATCCTATGAGAGGTTTTCTTTTGGGTGTAGTTAGCTTATTCAAATGCAACTGCATTAGGATAGTGACAACGTTAATCCATTAAGTTATTCAGACTTTAGATGAATAGGTTTCCAATTCTTTCATAAGACCAGGTTTTGTCAGGGTATAGAAAGCATGTGATATTTCCAAACAAGCTAAGGAGAGGGAACTTTCAGTAGGGAAATTCAGAGAAACTGAGTGATCTACACTATCTACTCTCCAGTTATGCCTGCTACCCTTCCTTCTCACATGGATCCCAAGTAATAGACATATATTTAAGAAACTAATCTCTCTTGCAGAGAGAATGTGGTTGGTTTAACATGTTTTTTCTTCACAATTAATTTCCTTCTGCCTAAATAAAAATGAATGCCTGTAAACTTCATATTCCTAAGTCATTAGGGCAATTTTAACAGCTCATTCTAGAAGTTCCATTTCCATTTACTCTTATTTGTTAAAGAGGATAAGCATCTGAAAAGGAATTCCACTTGGGTGGAGATAAAAAAAAATCAATAGAGGTTTACAAAATATAAAATCAAAATTGCACATAAAAGGCTCTCTCCAAGACCCATGTTTTCAGGATAAATATATGCTCGACAAAAAGAGCATTCAGATACTTATAAGTAATAGTTGCAATTTGCTCAGATGGTTGGAAAATTAAAATGGTATGGGCCAAAAATGTAAAACCTTATGATTTACAATGCAGTATCATTGAATTAATAAAAACCTGATATATTAGTATTCCAGAAGCCTCAAAGAAAACGTGATATGCAACTTAAACAAGTAGGGATTTTTTAAGACAGAAACATTATAAACACTTTTCTTTAGAACAACTGTCAGAGTACAAAGCATGTCAGTGTATGTAGAGTTCTTTGAAAAAGATGCCAAAAGGCCCTTTCAGTGCAGTGTGGCAGCCATATTTGGCTAAATACCACTCTAGCCCCCAGTTTTTAAACAGCTAACACCTACACAATTCTTTTCCTCTAGAAACAATTACCCTTTCTCCTCTGCTGGCACTAACCTTAAGTGTCTGCAGTATATAGTTCAGGGATAAAAGCAATCCAGCTCTGCAGGTAAAATTAGTATCTTGCCAGAAAGAGGTACTTAAGAACAAGCAGATAAGAGAAGCCAGTATCCGTATCTGCAGCAGGAAGTCTTATAAGCCATAGATTTCAAAAAAGTACCTGAGCCCTACAGTTCCATCCTTTGAGGCCACAGCCCAAGAGCACATAGTACAAAAATAGACACACTCATCGATTCCCACAGTTACAAGCAAAACATCCACAAAGTATGACTGGCTTAAAATTACCAATGAAACTGAAAAAGGCAATTTGAGAGCTATGAGTTAAGATGTTCCCCTCAGAAATTGAGATCAGTAGTAATAAGGGCTCTTTTTTCTACTATAATCTTCATCCTCCACTGGAACAGAATATCCCTGAGGGCACAAACCAGATGTTATTTATTGTGTAGAATCTGATGCCAAATAGGTAATCAGTAAATCAACTGATATTTATAAAATCCAACTTTCATCCCTTTGCTTCTCATAATTGCCAGGCTCCCACAAACTCCTTTCACTCAATGGAAAAAAGAAATGTCTATTAGTAGAATAGTTTCAAGGTAACTTCAGAGTACTTGCCATTATACTTTCATTGTGGCTTTTGTGGGAAAAAAAAAATGATTCTAGACTAGGGAGAAACCATATTTGGATGCTTTCCCCACATAGCACCTTGTGATGGTGGCTGGACCGCAAAGGAAAATGGGTGCACAGTGGTATCCTGGGTACTGAGGCTCTAAGATACCAAAAATCCATGGAAGTCACAGTGGAACTTACTTTCAAGGCATTGGGCAGGCTTGGATGAGAGTGTGTCAATGGTGATCAGTATAAACCAAATATCAAAGAGCTCTCCCTGCGTACATGCCGTGTTCTGTGCCAAAACTCCTAGGACTATTGTCTAATATAGAATACAGGGGGATAGGAGAAGAACAAAAGTAATTGAGACTGCATTTCCAACCAGCCCGATAAATTGGGGACTCAGAACTGATTACATTTTATTTAGAGGAAAATATACAAAATATTTATTGTATACTTAACATTATAAAGTTAAATTTATGCTCACAGTACTACTTTGTCAATTTCCCCCACTCCTGCCAGAGATTCAGACCCATTGAGTACCTAAAAGATAAAAGCTCCATGTCATCAGGAGTTGCATTATGCTTCATGCATCTTTAGAAGATTCATAGAAAAACTATTGAGTTCCAAAAAGCAGTCACTTCCACCAGATGAAATCAGCATCCTGAATAAACAGATGCAATGTGGATCCCCCTTAATCTTTACTTTTATGCTTTAGGCTTATAGTCAAAAATATCTCAGGGGAATGAGTAAAGGGGATTCCTCCAACTGCGCATTAGTAGAAAATGGCTGGATTAAGTGAGATCCTCCTGAGGTAGAGCTAAATGTAAAACACCCAGCTTGGGGATTATGCAGACTTTATGCAATCACCTGTGTGCATGCTGCACTCTTGGGTCTGCTACAGAAATCATAAGTGATGGAATTAACACATGTATCACTGTGCATCAATGAATTCCCAAGCTTTCAGAACAGCCTGATTAGAATGAACAACAAACCAAGGGAAAGAAGGATTAAGGGATAAAATATTCAGTTATCATGGTATTAAATTAGTTCAATGGTACAGAGCCTTAGCTTATATTATTCTATGCCTTTCCCTTCTCCTTCGCTCTTGCACTCTCCATCTTTAAAATCCTAATCTAAGCTCTATCTTCAATGGGAATTCTGAACTGTTATTTGGAAGTTATGCCACCCAATCGAAGCCTTGAATAAATATAGTATTCTACAAATCACTAATTACTTCATCCATGGTAAATATGATTTACTAACTAGATATAAAACTCTTCAATCACATAGATAGAATATTTTATTTATTTTGTATCCCTTTAATCAGTGGCTTCTAAACTTATGGATTTTATGCATAAGTAAAATCTCCACAGAAAGACTCTGGGTATCTAATAAAATGTTGCAAAAGTTTTATTTGGCTAAGTAAGGACATTTTAAAACCAACTAGCATTTCTACTCAGTATAAAGGTGAACAAGGTAAAAAGGAGTAATAAAGATCAACTTTTCCATGAAACCACTAGAAAACTTGGCAGAGGGCATAGTTCTTTTGTTGAGCCCTCCCCTGCCCAGGTTGCAGATCCAGGCAACCACCATATCTGGGTCTCCATCAATGTACTTAACACTGGTAACTGCACCCTGGTGATTCCCTGAGGCTCCACCCCTCCCAACTTGAGGGCCAGTCCAAGTTGCTTCCAGTGGATTTTCCATACAAATGCCCTGTCTTGGCTCATGCTGTGGGCTTGCCTTAAATCTCTCAAAAGTTCACAAAACCTAAACAGTCAGCATCTGGCCTTAGCATACCCAGTAACTCTTGCTGAGCAGCCCCAATCCTGGCACTTGGCCTCGGTTTGCAGCTTAAATGATAAAGCAAGTTATAAAATGGCAAAAAAAAAAAGGGGGGGGGAATAGATTAAACGCTTCAATCAAAAGACATAGGGTGTCTGAATGAAAAAGAAAATAAGACTCTTACATGTGCTATCTACAAGAGACTCACTGCAGGTCAAAAGACACATACAGACTGAAAGTAAAGGGATAGAAAAAGATATTTCATGAAAATGGAAAAAAAAGCCCTTGGGGTAGCAAAACTTATACTAGACAAAATAGACTTTAAAACAAAGGCTATAACAAGAGACAAAGAAGGACCTAGTAATCTCACTTTTGGGTATTTATCTGAAGAAACCCAAAACACTAACTTGAAAAGACATGTGGACACATATGTTCATTGCAGCATTGTTTACAATAGCCAAGATATGGAGGCAACCTGAGTGTTCTCATTGGATGAATGAATAAAGAAGAGGTTGAATGTATAGACAAAGGAATATTACTCAGCCATAAAAAAGAATGAAATATTGCCATCTGCTACAACATGGATGGACCTAGAGGGTATTATTGTGTTGAGTAGAGTAAGTCAGACAGAGAAAGACAAATGCCATATGATTTCAAATACATGTGGAATCTAAAGAACAAAATAAACAAACAAAACAGAAACAAACTTATAGATACAGATAACATTTTGATGGTTGCCAGATGAGAGGGGGTTGGGGGATGTTTGACAAAAGGGAAAGGAATTAAGAAATATAAATTGGTAGTTACAAAATATTCATGGGAATATAAAGTATAGCATAAGAAATATAGTGAATAATATTGTAATAACTATATATGATGTCAGATGGGTACTAGATTTATTGGGGTGATCTCTTCACAAGATATATAAATCTCTAATCATTATGTTGTACACCTTAAGGTAATATAATGTTGTATGCCAACTATAATTTTTAAAAATATTTTTAAAAAGAAAAAGCAAAAGAACTTAGAGTAGATGAAACCTGAAGGATTTAGTAACATATTTAAATGCAAATATATGTACTAATGATAGTGCAGGTAAATGAAGAAGATACCCCTATTAAACAATTGTCAGACTAAATACAAATATATATGCTTAATACAGAAGACACATCTTAAATATAAGAATATGAAAAATTGAAATTAAAAGTAAAGATGTGTCATGAACTCTCTAAATGAAAAAAAGCTAATATAACTAAACTAATATCAGACAAAGTAAACTTTAAGGCAAGTATTCCTAGAGAGAGAGAGAGACGCTTCATATGATAAAGAGGTGAAACCATTAAGAATATTAAACATTTCTAAGCTTACATGAACTGGAAAACATAGCTTTGAAATATATAAGGAAAATTATATAAAATTAAAAATGGAAGTAAGGTGGTCAAAAGGTACAAACTTCCAGTTATAAGATACATAAGTATTAGAAATGCAATGTACAACATGACAGCTATATTAACACTGGTGTGTTACATTTGAAAGTTGTTGAGAGTAAATTCTAATAGTTCTCAGCATAAGAAAAAATTGTTTTTTTTTTAATCTATATGAGGTGATGGATGTTAACTAATCTTACTGTAATCATTTCATAACATATGTAATACAAGTCGTTATACTGTATACTTTAAACTCATATAGTGCTATATGCCAATTACATCTCAGTAAAACTGGGGAAAAAACCGAAACCACTTACACAGACATACACACACACAGAGAAAATAGAAAGAGACAAATATACAAACATAGTGGGAGATTTTAACACAATTATCTCACTAATTTATAGAATAAGGAAACAAACAAAAATATTAAAGTTATGAATAAAATAATTAACAAATTAGACCTAGTTGACACAAAGAGAATAGTGCACCAAACTGAAGAGACAATCCTTTGTAAGTATACAAAGAAATTATACTAAAATTGACCAAAAAATGCTTTAAATTATATAGAGCATGCTCTCTGCTCACAGTATAATTAATGTAGAAAATAATAACAAATATAACTTTAAAAGTCCTTACATGTTTTGATAGTAATCAATACAGTTCAAAATAACCATGGGTTAAAAAAATCACAATGAAGTTTTAAATATATTTTGAAATAAATAACCACGATAATGTAATATATCAAAACTTGAGGCTTAGAGAAAAAAATATAATCTTAAATGCATAACTTAGAAAACAAAGCCGGCTTAAAATCAATGACATAAGCAAAGTGGCCCACAGGCCAGTCGTCTGATGTTTATAGTCTTAAGAAAACATAGCCACACCAGTTTGCTTAAGTATTGCCTATACCTGCTGTTCTACAACAGTAATGATGAGTAATTGCGACAAAGACTATATGGTTCGCAAACCTAAAAGATCTACTATTTGCAGCTTAAAATTTGCTACTGTCTCATCTAGGCATTCCTTTTGAGAAGTTAGCAAAAAACAAAACGAACAAATTAGTTCAAAGAAAATTGATAATTTAATTGAAATAGACAAATTGATAGAAAATTACAACTTACCAAAACTGACAAAAGAAACAGAATATCTATATAGTCTTACAATTATTAAAGGAATTAAATTTGTTATTATCTTCCCACAAAGAAAACTTCAGGCTCAGAGGCCTTCCCTGGTGAATTTTAAAGGTGTGAGAACATAATGTATTACCAATCTTAAACTCTTACAGAGTTTAAGTTTAAAAAGAGGAAATACTTCCATAATTACTTAATGAAGTCAGAATAAGTTTAACACCAATAATTGACAAAAGAAAATTATGAGAAAGGATAATTATGTGCCAGTATCATTCGAGGACATAGTTGCAAAAACCTAAAGCAAAGATCAAAAACTGAATCCTGTATTATATAAAAAGGACCATGGTGCATTTATTCCAAGAATTATCGTTGATTTTACAATTTTATTTACCACATTAACAGAAAAATCAAAAAATCAAACAACCATTTTAGTACATACAGAGAAAGCATTCGATAACGTCCAACACTCAATTTTCCTTAAAAATAAAAACTCTTAGCAAATTAGGAACAGAAGTAAAATTTCTTGATTTGATAAATGGCATTCACCAAAAATAAATCATATAATGGTGAGACAGTGACCATTTGGCCTCTAAATTTAAAATCAGATCCGGATTTTACTCTTATCACTTCTATTCAAATTTGCCCTTGAGGTCCTATTGAGTGCAATGTGGCAGAAAGAAGACATAGATGCATAAATATCAGAAAGGAAGAGAAATCAAACTTTTTTTTCCATAGAGAACATAATTGTATACATAGAAAATTCTAAGTAACCAGCAAAAACCCTTGAAATATTAGTTAAATTATTAATAAATTAAAAGTTCAAAAGTCAGTTGTATTCTACCATAGGAACAAGCAAACTAGAAAATAAATTTTAAATTATTGGTTATGATAACATCAAAATAATATTTAGGAATAAGTTTAATAAAAGATGTATAAAGTCTCTGTATTAAAAACTACGAAATATTGATGAGCAAAAATAAAGAATGTATAAGTAGATCGAGAGATCTATAATGTTCATGGAAGATTTCAAAATATCAATTCTTCCCAATTTGAGCCACACATCCATAGTCAGAGGACTTAGATTACCTAATTCAAAAACTTATTCTATTTAAAGATACAATTATTAAGATGTAGTTACTGGTACACTAGATAAATAGATCAATAGATAGAGTAAAAAGTCTAGAAATAGACCCACACATATATGTTCAATAGATTTTCAAAAAGGCACCAAAATAAATTAATTAGGGAAAAGAAAGGTTTTTCAAAATATATTATAAGAATTATAGGACAATCTTTTTTTTTTTTTTTTTGTGAACCCTTCAACAAATCATTCTGGAACAACTGAACATGCATAGGTGAAAAAATGAATCTAAACACAGACCTTTCACAAAAATTAACTCAAAATGGATCACAGACCTAAATGTAAAATTCATAATAACTACAAAATTAGAAGATAACATAGGAGAAAATCTTAGATGACCTTGAGTATGGTGATGGCTATGTAAATACAACACCAAAGTCACAAACTATGAAAGAAATAATTGATAAGTTGGAATTTGTTAAAATTAAAATCTGGAGAGCATCTACGGCCATGCTGCCCTGAACAAGCCCAATCCCATCTGATCTCAGAAGCTAAGCAGGGTCAGGCCTGGTTAGTACTTGGACGGGAGACCACCTAGGAAGACCAGGTGCTGTAGGATTAAAAAAATAAAAAAAATAAAGGATTGTAAATTGACAAGTTCTTGCAATCTGTGAGGTCAACCAAGGGTTGCCTCACCTAATAAATAAATAAATAAATGAATGAATGAATGAATAAATAAATAAATAAATAATAACATGAAAAAAATCTGGAGAGAGAAGTCAAAGTGGCATAGATGATAGAAGCTTTGTTCATCTGCTCTTATGACCACATCAAAGTTGTGAAGGAAACACAGAGCAAACAGCAAACAGAGTTGCCCAGGATCTAGATGAACAATCTCTACAACTAGGAAGAGAAATAAAAAAAAAAATCACCCTGCAATGGGAAGAGGTAGGACAGAGAGCCAGGACATAAGGCTGCCTGGTCCTGAGCGGCTGAGTGGGACAGAGGCTATGGCAGTGAAAGTGGGCAGCTGCAGATGTTCCTCTTAAAGGGTCTGTGTCCATAACCAGACTTTCATGGTGATGTACTCACTTGCTCTGAGCACCAGAGCCCGGCTGGCGGCACAGGGTGGGGGCAACAGGAACTTACAGGGGGACGCTAAGTTGTCGAAGCCAGGGCCAGAGGCAAGGTTTTCTCCTGGGCAGAAGTGCTGGCAGTATTGATTGTTCCTCTGTTGAGCCCTCCCTACCTCCTAGTGTGCAGATGTGTCTCCATAGCTGAGACTTCATTGAATTGGATAACAATGGTCGCTCCATCCAGAGGATTCACTGAAAACCGCCTCCCCCAACTCATAGCCCCACTCAAGCCACATCCAGTGTGTCCTTGGTGAGTCCTGTAAAACTTGCAGAGCAAGCTCCTAGACCCACACTGCTGACAGCTGACCTTGATTTCTGGCATGGTTTCTTGAGGCAACAGCATCTGTGGATCGCTTGCTGAATCTTAACAGGTGGCCTTAGAAGGACACAGGCTGGGGCTAAAATTGGCCTGCTGTGGAACTCCTCTCAGGACTGTGCCACAGGACACTTATTACACAAAGCCATGCTAATAAGGCTGGGAGACTTAGCTTTGCTTAGTATATAGACAAATTGGGAAGACAAAGAAGCAGAAACTATAAGAGAACAGAACAGAGATTCAGGAATAATGGAATCAAGCAATCTAACAGATGCAGAGTTCAAAACACTGGTTATAAAGATATTTAATGAATTTAGTGAAAGAGTAGATGAACTCAGTAAGAACTTTAACAAAGAAATAAAAAACATAAAAATGGAAATGGAAATTATAAAAGGGAACCAGTCAGAAATAAAGAACACATTATCTTAGATGAAGAGTATATCTGAAGGAATGAATAGAGTGGATGAAGAAGAGAATCGAACAACCAATATAGAGGATGGGGAAGCCAAAAATATAAGAATATATTAAACAGTCTTTGGGACAAAATTAAGTGTAAAAACATCTGTGCAATAGGGGTACCTGAATGAGGAGAGGAAGAACAAGAAGTAGAAAAGCTATTTAAAGAAATAGTGATGGAAAACTTCTCTAACCTGGTGAAGGAAATAGACATACAACCTCGGTAAGCTCAGAGAGTCCCAAGAAAGAGAAACCCAAAAAGGCCCACACCAAGATATACCATAATTAAAAAGCCAAAGGTTAAATACAAAGAGAGAATCTTAAATTTACTTTTTATGGTGATATTGGTTAACAAAATCCAATAAGTTTCAGCTGTACATTTTAACAGTAAGGTATATATATATTTACACTCTGCATTCTATTCCATAATTAGATATCTTTTTGTCACCACATATTTGATCCCCTTTACCTCATCTACTTCCTCCCTACATCCACCCCCTGCCCTCTGGAAACCACTAGTCTACAGTCCATGTCCACGAGTCTCTGCTTATTTGTCCTGTTTATTTGTTGCTTTTAGGTTTATGTACCGATTATAAGCAATATCATGTGATTTTCAACTTTTTAATTCCGGCTTACTTTGCTTAGCATAATTATCTTGAGGTCCATTCATGTTGTCGCAAATGGCAGTATCTCATCTCTTCTTATGGCTGAGTAATATTCCATTGTGTATATGTACCACATTTTCTTTGACCAATCATATATTGTAGGACACTTCAGTTGCTTCCATGTTCTGACCACTGTAAATAATGCTGCTATGAACATCGATGTGCAAATATCTTTCGACATCAGTTTTTCAAGTCTTTGGGGTAAATACCCAGTAGCGAGATTGCTGGATCATATGGTACATCAATTCTTAGTTTAGTGGCTGTACCAATTTGCAGTCCCACCAGCAATGTATGAGGGTTCCTTTTTCTCTGCATCTTCTCTAACATTTGTTAATACTTGTCCTGTTGATTATAGCTATTCTAACGGGTGAGAGACAGTATTTCATTGTGGTTTTGATTTGCATTTCCCTAATAGCTAGCAATGTTGAGCATCTTTTCATATATTTGTTGGCCATTTGTATGTCCTAAAGGAAGAAGTATCTGTTCAGGTCCTCTGCCCATTTTTTGATTGGATCATTTTTTTGTTGTTATTGAGTCGTATGATTTCTTTGTATATCTTGGATATTAAGCCCTTATTAGAGGCATTGCTTGCAAATATATTTTCCCATTCAGATGGTTGTCTCTTTATCTTGTTGATGATTTCTTTAGCTGAGAAGCTTTTTAGTTTGATGTAGTCCCATTCATTTATTTTAGCTTTTATTTCCCTTGCTTTTGAGACCTAATTCATAAAATCCTCTTTAAGTCCAGGGTCCTTCAGTTTAGTTCTTATGTTTCTTCTATGCATTTTATTGTTTCAGGTCTTATATTAAGGTCCTTAATCCATTTTGAGTTAATTTTGGTGTGTGGTGATAGACAAGAGTCTAGTTTCATTCTTTTGTAGGTGGCTTTCCAGTTTTCCCAGCACCATTTACTGAAGAAGCTTTTCTTTCTCCACTATATGTTTTTGGATTATTTGTCAAAAATTATTTTCCCATATAAATACGGGTTTATTTCTGGACTCTTAATTCTGTTCCATTGGTACATGTGTCTATTATTCTGCTAATACCACGCTGTTTTGATTATTGTTGCTTTGTAGTATAATTTGAAATCAGGCAGAGTGATGCCTCCAGCTTCATTCTTTGTTTTTTCATGACGGCTTTGGCCATTTGGGTTCAAAAAGAGAATCTTAAAAGCATCAAGAGAAAAAGCTGTTAGTTACCTACAAAGGAACACCCATAAGACTGGCAGCTGATTTCTCAAAAGAAACTTTGCAGACCAGAAGGGTTTGGCACAAAATATTTAAAGTGATGAAAACCCAGGATCTACAACTAAGAATTCTTTACCTAGCAAAGCTATCATTTATAGTTGAAGGACAGATTAAGAGCTTCTCAGACAAAAATAAGTTAAAGGAAATCATCAAAACCAAGCTAGTATTACAGAAAATGTTGGAAAGACTTCTTTAAAAAGAAAAAAAAATGTATCAAAAACAGAAATAAAGAATGGTAATAACTATATTCCTATCAAAGACTACCTCAAATGGAAAAGAATTAAGTGCTCCAGCCAAAGATAGGGTGGCTAAATTGATAAGAAAATAAGACCCGTACATATGCTGCTTATGGGAGATTCACTTCATATGAAAAGATACACACAGACTAAAAGGAAAGGGATGGAAAAGATATTACTTTAGGGGGTATTGTACTAAATGAAGTAAGTCAGATAGAGAAAGAAAAATACCATGTGATTTCCCATATATGCAGGATCTAAAGAACAAAATAAACAATAATAACAACAAAAACGGAAACGAACTCATAGATACAGAGTATATTTTGAGGGCTAGTAGACAGGAAGGATTGAGAGGAATGGTGAAAAAGGGTAAAGAGATTAAGAAGTACAAATGAATAGTTACAAAATAAACATGGAGATATGAATGGTAGCATAAGGAAAACAGTCAACGATGTTGTAATAAATATGTAAGGGGGAGAAGGGTACCAGATTTAGTGGGGTGATCACTTGAGCTCTAGTCACTATGCTGTACAACTGAAATAAATATATGATTGTATGCCAACTACAATTGAAAAAAACTCATTGTATTGTACAATGTAAATAGGAGCAACTGATTGTCTATTATATTTCAAGAAAGCTGGGGGAAAAAATCTTCTGCTCTGCAAAAGATGATGCAAAGAGAATGAGAACAAAGGTCACAAAATGGTGAAAAAGTCAATCTGAAAAGTCTACCTATACTGCAATTCCAGCTATATGATTTTCTGGAAAATGCAAAACTATGGATATATTTAAAAGGTCAGTGTTTGCCAGGGGTTAGGAAGGTGGGAGAATTGAATTGGCAGAGCACAGGGAATTTTTAGCCCAGGGAAACTATCCTGTATTGTAGCTGAGCCACTTGTGATTTCAATGTCCCTAGTATTTTTGGCAGCTAGAATTAAATAATTTAATTCTTAATTAGGCCTTTGTTCACATGTTAACTGCACTTCTTGCTCAATTCCTTTTTTCTCACAAATATAGTCATATGTTGCTGATGTGCTGTGTCTTTGTCGAGCAGGATGAGATAACTTCTGGGTTTTGAGGAGAATTTGAGTTTATTCTGCAGAAGGAAAGAATGCCTCCAAGTTAGCTGTGAGCAGCTGCTGAGGCCCAGGAGTCTGATGTGAGAAAGTGTTATCTATGACTAAAGAAACAGAGTTCTCAGTTCTTTGGAACTCCCCTTCACCACTAGCCCCCTTTAAAACTTTTCTGCTTGATCCAGAATTTCAGAGATGGTCTTTGGACATCAGTTTGCCATCCTCCCAGGTTTCTGGTTGCCTGAATTAGGCAACCTTTCTTTTCCACCCGACACCGGTCTCTCAAGTGGTGAGTAGCCGAACTTGGATTTTTCAGTAACAGTATGATATTAAAATCATGGATACATGCCATTATAAATTTGTCAAAACCCACAGAACGTACAATACCAAAAGTAAATTCTCATGTAAACTATGGACTTTAGGTGATTATGATGTGTCACAGCAAGTTCTTTCATTGTAAAAGAAAGGTGTAGGTTGTTGATAGTTGGGGAGGTAGTGCATGTGTGAGGGCAGGAGGTACTTCCTACTCTAAAACTGCTCTGAAAAATAAAAGCTATTAAAATGGGGAAAAATGAACTTTTGCCTGTATTTCACACTATACACAAAATTTAGGGTGAATGGTAGTGGAGGAGGTGGTTAGAGTGGCCATGAAGTACTTTCTGCTCAATTTTGCTGTGAATCTAAAACTACTCTAAAAATTAGTATATTAAAATTGAAATAAAATGCATTGTAATGACCTCTACATCACACCATACACAAATTTAATCGTTCATGGATAATAAATCTAAGTGTGAAAGCTAAAACTGTAAAGCTTCTGAAAGAAAATATGGGTGAATATCTTTATCACCTTGGGTAGACAGATTTTTCATAGATGGGACACAAAAATACTAAACATAAAAGAAAAAAATGGATGAATTCTTCTTCATTAACATTAACTTCTCATTATCAAAATATAGCATTAAAAGAGTAAAGAGAAAAGCCACCAAATGGGAGAATATGTTTTCAATGCATATATCTGAAAAAGGATTTGTATCTAGAACCTAGAATTCCTACAATATAACAATAAAAAGACAATCCAAACAAATTTAGCAAAAGAGATAGGCACTTCACAAAATAAGGTATATGAATGGCCAATGAGTACATGAAAAGATACTCAACACAATTAATCATCGGAGAAATAAGAATTAAAACCAAAATGAAATAATACATCACAGCCACAAGAATGGCTCAAACAAAAAGATTGGCAACACTCAATATAGGTGAGGCTGTGGAGAGTCTTAAGGAAAAGATATTAGCTTTATTCATCTCTTTGTCCCTGTTAACTAGTGTTGTACTTTTAATTACATGAGTATTAAATATTCAATGGATGTATTAACAAATAGGAGGGAGAAAAGGTGGCGGAGGAGAGAATAAAAGAGCAAAAATTGAGTAGCAGGAAAGAGAGGAGGGGAAAATAGAGGGAAAAAAATAGTATCAGGTAGCTCCTTATTTAAGTAAAATTTAAATTGTACAGTTCAAAAGTAAAACACATTTGAAAAACAGTATATATGAAATAAACCATCTTTAACAAAATCCAAAACAATTTCAAAAATTAATTACCAAAAACATGCAGGAGGTTATTTTGTACAACCAACTTAGCAGGATCTGAAATGCAAAAATTCTATATTCCATAAGGTACAAAGACCAACATAAATCTGAATTACCAATTTAGGCCCTATACAAAAAATTTTTAGTACACCTTATGTTTTGATAAGTTATTCTTATGAAGATTTCTGTGTATTAAAAATATCCAGGCATCACTATTAACACTCAAGGCCCAAGTTTATTCAGATCTGTGCTTAACAAATGCTTCTTAAATGTGCCCTATCATACATTTAGGATCCAAATCACAGAGGACATAGTTTCATTCTTAAATACTATTTGAGTAACAATTTTGCATTTTATTGGTAATTCATATTGTCTAGATGTAAAACAATATATTCATAACATAAAGGTACGCTGATCTTTTTATAAACTTTATCTATGTTGAATGAGATTAATTCCTCCAATTTACCTTTCAGCAATCAAACTGCCATAGCTTTCCTTTAAACTCCCATCTCTGTTCTATTCATAGCTGAGGTCTGGAAATAATCTTAGACATAAGCAATAGGCACCCATATAACCTATATATCAATTATATTATTCTAAATGTTTGAAACCAAGTGAGATTGACAGGTAAACACAAAGCCTAAAATCGCATCATATTCCAAGGGCTTGGCCTCTGAAAACATCGGGAAGTTGGAGAAATATATCTTCATATTGAATTCATATTGAAAATTCCCCATGTCCTCAGAACGTTCCTTTGATTCTCAGGAATCCTTATGGATGCTCATAATTTTACTATTTTAATCCCTCTATGTCCCTCTTTGCTCCTACTTTTTCAAATAAAAATGTTTCCATCCATCATTCCCTTATGGTTTCTTCTCTGCTAGATTATATGTTGAATTACAATATAAAGAAATTTATGTAGTGGCAAGAGTAGTTAATTAAGAAGTGTTTCCCTTGCCAGGAAATATTTTAAGATTGTTACAAGGGGACTCCAGAGACATCCATTACACACATAAGACTAGTGGTACTGACTATTCCACAAATCTGATCTGTGTATTGGCTTCTACAATACTAGTTAGCCCCTCCTTAGAACATATATACTACAAAAGAGGCCCTTTCAAGGTAAGGCAGTAGTATCCACTTGCATTCAACATTTTGAGAGCAAAGGAATCATGCTGCCTTCACACTTCGAAAGAAGTAATTCAGCATTCAGAATTAAATGAAAAGCCTGTGTACTATATTTGGTACCATCACGGTTTGGTAAAGAGTTAACTCAGGAGGCCTTGGTTATCCAAATCCTGTACACTCCAAAGGTCTTCAGGACTGACTGACCCTTGATAGGCTTCTGGGAGCTTACCTCTGTGAACAGAAACATCTAAAATGGAGTAAGAAGGCCTTTTAGGAGTCAGACTCAAGCACGTTCGCACCGAGATGAGGTTTGAAATTTTGGACTTTCATGTTTGCCATAGAAGCACATCCTGGAATTTGTTTCCATGCCAATGCCTGCTACAGAGTATCACCATCATTTGACCTGACTATCCTTTGGAACTAGTAATCATGTCTTGCTATATGGCAAATAGGAAAAGTTTCCTTTGTTACAACTCATGTTTTTTGCCTTTCTAAGCTCTGGCTTTCTATGTCTTCCCTGGAGCAAGTTTCAGATAATCTCTGGATCTGTGTCTCACAGATTCAAATCTTTCAAGCCCCTCCCCCCATAAAAAACAAAAACTTCTGATTTTACGATGTCTATTATTTTTTAAATAATTTTTTCAGTTGCAGTTGGCATACAATATTGCATTTGTTTCAGATGTACAATATAGTTATTAGACATTTATATAACTTGCAAAATGATCACTCCAAGAAATCTGGTACCCATCTGACACTATAGTTATTACAATATTATTCACTATATTCCTTATGCTATACTTTATATCCCCATGACTATTTTTTATAATTTTAAAAATTAATTTATTTTAATTACAGTTGGTATACAATTTTATATTAGTTTCAGGCATATAACATAGTGATTAGACATTTAGATAACTTACAAAGTAATCATATTAATAAATCTAGTACCCATGTGACACCATACATACTTATGACAATATTATTGACTATATTCTTATACTATACTTTATATCCCCATGACAATTTTGTAACTACTAATTTGTACTTCTTAATCCCTGCCCCCTTTTTACCCATCCCCCTTCTGTTTGGCAACCGTCAAAATGTTCTCTTTGTCTATGAGTATGTTTCCATTTTCTTTCTTCATTTATTCTGTTCTCTAGATTCAACATATAAGTGAAATCATGTGACATTTGTTTTTCTCTGTCTGACTTACTCGTCTCAGCACAATACTCTCTAGGCCCATCCATGCTGTTGCAGATAGAAAGATTTCATTCTTTCCTATGGCTAATATTCCTTTGTATATATGAACCATTTATAATTTATCCATTCATCTATTGATGGACACCTAGGTGGCCTCCATATCTTGACTATGGTAAATAATGCTTCAATGACCATATCACAGAAGTGTTCGTTGCAAAGTAGTGTTTTGGATTTCTTCAGATATAACCAGAAGTGAAATTACTGGGTCCCTCTTTGTCTCTTATTATAGCTTTTGTTTTAAAATCTACTTTGCTTGGTATAACTATTGCTACCCTAGCTTCTTTTTTTGTTTCTCTCTTTCCAATTCATGAAATACCTTTTTCCATTCCTTTACTCTCAGTCTCTGTGTGTCTTTATCTGAAGTGAGTGTCTTGTAGGCAGCATATGTGATGGTCTTGTTTTCTTATCCATTCAGCCAACCTATCTTTTTATTGGAACATTTAATCCACTTTTAAAGTAATTGTTGATAGATATGTAGTTATTGCCATGATATTATTCATATTTTTAATCTTTTTAAATTTTTTTTCTTCTTCGTAAAGAAATTCCTCTAACAATTCTTATAAAACTGACGTGGTAGTGATGAACTTCTTCAGCAATTCAAGTATGGGAAGCTTTCTATTTGTCTTTTAATTCTAAATGATAGCTTTGCTGGATGAGGTAATCTTGATTGTAGGTCCTTTCTTTTAATCACTTTGAATATTTCATCCCTCTGGCTTGCAAAATTTCTGTTGAGAAATCGGCTGACAGTGTAATGGGAGTTCTGTTGTAAGTAACTAACTGCTTTTCTCTTGCTGCTTTTAAGAATCTCTCTTTGTCTTTAACCGTTGACACTTTAATTATGATGTGTCTTGATGTGGGCCTGTTGGGGTTCATCTTCTTTGGGACTCTCTGTGCTTGTATATCTATTTCCTTCACCAGGTTAGGGAAGTTTTTCATTATTTCTTCAAATACATTTTCAATTCTTTGCTCCCTGTTCTCTTTCTGGTACCCCTATGATGTGCATATTGGTATGCTTATTATTGTCCCACAGGCCTCTTAAACTGTCCTCATATTTAATTTTTTTTTCTTGCTGTTCTGATGGGGTATTGTCTGCTACCTTATCTTCTAAATTGCTGATTCAATCCTCTGCTTCATCTAATCTACTGTTGATTCCCGCTGATGTATTTTTTTCATTTCAGTTACTGTATTCTTTATTTCTGACTGGTTCTTTTTTATGTTCTCTATCTTCATTTTTATATTTCATATAAATCCTATCTCTTTGTGAAAGTTCTCACTGAGTTCATCTACTCCCCTCCTTAGTTCATTGAACATCCTTATTACCAGTGTTTTGAACTCTTCATCTTGTAGATTGTTTGTCTCCATGTTGTTTAATTCTTTCTCTGGAACTTTGTTCTGTTCCTCCATTTGGGACATGTTTCTTTGTCTCCCCATTTTGGCTGCCTCCTTATGTTTGTTTCTATTATTAGGTAGGGTTGCTATGTCTCTTCATCTTAGTAGAGAGACCTTATGTAGTAGATGTCTTACTGGGCCCAGTGGTACAGTCTCCCTTATCATCTGAGCCGGGTGCTTCAGGTATGTACCTCTTATGAGTTGAGTGTGCCCTCCTGTTGAAGTTGAGCCTTGGTTGCTATTTGAACATCTATAGGAGGGATTCATCCTCAGTCTAATTGGTTATGAGGACTAGCTGGTGATGGGTTGACCTTATGGAGCAGGATAGCTTTAGCTGGTCTCTGGTGCCTGGCCAGTTTGCCCTTTGAGTGTGTCATCCTCGAACGTAGCCCTGGGTGGTGCTCTACTTCAGTCTGAAGCTGGCTGGGAATGCCAGCTCCAGGGTCTACTGGGAGGGGCCCTACTGCAGGCCAAGTTCAGCCTCAACCTGTGCCCTGCCCAGGGCCACCTGGCAAGAGTCAGCAAGCAATCTGAACATGGACCTCGCCTCAGCTGGTCTTGTAGGTGCTTTGAGACACCAAAGCACAAACTGAGGCTGACTGCCACTAGTGCTGGGCTTGGGGCTGCTTGGCAAGGGGTATGAGGTACGCTGATGCCAGATGCTACTTGTTTGGGGTTTGTGAATCTTTAAGAGATTTTAGGAAAGTCCACAGAATAAGCCAAGATAGGCTATTCATATGAAAAATCCACTGGAAACTGCTTGGGTGGGCCCAAAACTTGGGTTGGGCAGGGTCTCAGGAAATCACCAGGGCAAGGCAATCAGTGTTAGTTAGGTTGATGGAGACTCAGATATGGCAGCCACCTGCATCTGCATGTAGGGAGCGGGGAGGGCTCAGCAAAGGAATAATTACTTCTGCCAGCACTTCTGTCTGGGAGAAAGCTGCCTCTCCATTTTTTGCCCTGAAGCCAAACAATTCAGTTCCTCCATGTATGTCCCTGGCACCTTTTGAGCTGATGCCTCAGCACTGAAGCCCAGAATGAATGAGTCCATCAGTGAGTAATTTCATGCACAGGCCCCTTAAGAGGAATATCTAGGACTCCAGCTGACCTCTGTCTCACTCAGCCACAATTTCTGCTGTTTTTTACAGCCAGAAGTTTTTGGGATTTCTCTTCCCAGCACTGGAACCCTGGGTTGAGGAGCCCAGTGTGGGGCCAGGATCCCATGGTCCTCCAGGGGGACTTCTACAGCCAAGATATCCTTCTCAATATTCAATCGTCACATGTGGGTGCGGTGCTAGCCTGTTCTGCATCTCTGCCCTCCCTCACCAGTCTCGATGTGGTGTCTTCTATATGTCCCTTTTTCAGTTTGACTTCAGGTGACTCCCAATAATGGCTATTCTGTAGTTTAGTTGTAATTTTGTTTTGATTATGAGGAGAGGCAAGCACAGCCATCTTGACCAGAAGCCTTTTGTCTTTAATGGCCAACACCTCTAAACACTTGGAATATCCTGCCTGATAAGAATGTCTTTTTATACCTGGAGCCTTGGGCCACACAAGATAAAATATGCTAACAATGTAATTTATCTTGAACACTTGTTTTTGTAATCTAGGGCCCTGAACCACACTATACCAGTTTCATGGAGGGGGGATGGGCAGAGGGAATGGTTGTTGAAAACTTAGTACTTAAAGTCAGTAATAAGGAGTTCCATTCTTATGTGACTGACCCTTGCCTAATAAAACCCTGGCTACCAAGGATATTATGAGCCTTCCTGTTTGGCAACATGTTTCATGTATTGTCACACATTGTTCCTGGAGAATTAAATGTTGTCTGTTTGACTCCATTGAGAGAAGACAATTGGAAGCTTGTTACCCATTTTCTCTTGGACACTGCCTTATGTACCTTTTTCCTTTGCTGATTTTAATCTGTATCCTTTCACTGTATGAACCATAATGATGAATACAGCTTTTCTAAGTTCTGTAAGTCCTTCTAGCAAATCACCCAACTTGTGGGCAGTCTTGGGGATTCCTCCCCAAAACACACAACCACATTTTCTTATTTTCATACAACAGATAAGTTATGCATATTCATGTTCTCCCCTACTTGCTTCCCCTCTCATTCTCTCTCTATATATATGCTCACCAGATATGAAATTAATTTACTGCTATAATCAACCATTTTGACAAACTGAAAGAAAAGACAAGTGTGAAAATGAGTTATTTATATTTAGACAAATGGCAGACAAGTCTTAACAACAACCAAAAGCAAAATATCAGTGGCTCTAGGAGGAAGACAAATTAGCCTGGCATTTGTAATTAAAATTGGGCTGCTTCCTGAAATGCATAGATTTTTCCCCCATTTCTCTTGCACCAAAGACAAAAGCCACATATTTTTAAGTATGTTTCTAGAATTAAAAAATTCATGCATTAAATTTGAGCATATATTAAAGTACATTAGTTTACCTTTATTGGGTTTCCCTAGACATCCAAACTGGAATTTGAATTTTCATAACTAAAATATCCACTCAGAAAAAGAAAATTTGAAGTCAAAAAGGCAAATTTTGAACTGAGTTTTGACTTCCTGAAATTTTTTAACACTTACAGCCCATTTTCATAATCCAAAGCTATTACAAAATGTTCTGGTTTATACAAAGGGGCATTAAAAAATAGTATAAAATCCTAGGAGTGAGAAGAGAAAGTATGAGTAAACTCTATGTAATATTCTGAAACTCCTACCTCTTCTATATATCATGGGTCTAAGAATATTCTGGCAGCGATGGCACCTAATTTCTTTTCTCTTTATCAAACATGTTCAACTTGCTTTTTGTTTTTTTGTTATCCTATATTCTGCCATGTGTCTCTGAGCAGTAACAAGCTCATCAGATAGGGTAGGCAGATCCTGGCTCTCAAGTCAGGAAGTCTAGCATTACTACTCAGTTCAGCATTATATTCTATTTACTCTAGAGTAATTTTCTTATAAGTAGAGTGTGCACTAGAAAAAGATGAGAAAACTCTTGATCTGAATTTCCAAACCTAGATAAAATCAGCTATGAAAGAGGTTTTCTCATTTGAATAACTTTTGTCTCATACCCTTAGGTGAGAACTGCCTTGCTGAAACCTGACCTTAACTTCAACTCAATCCAGGAAAGAGAGTACTTTTCTTTCCCCTTGCAGCTACTACCTAGTTCTTGTTTGTCATCCTGAAAATAATATTTATATCAAATTGGATTAGGAAATTTGATATTCTGTCCAAATGCCTTTTGTAGAACAGCAAAAGGTACAACACATTTTTCCTAATTTTTTTTTCAGATAGTCACCATTCCATAAACTGTGAATACTGAACACTCCATAAAACAAGACCAACAGAGGAGCCATTATTTCTATTTAATGTTCTTCTGTCCTACTTTCTGGGCCATTTCTGTCCAAGCTTATATTAAAAACTCTGTGCCTTTTCATTCAATATTCAAGTAAGTAGTTGTCATACAACTACTATATTCCAGATACTGTGCAATTTGCTTAATTCTATTTCTCACTCAAACTTAGGTGTTTTGGGGTGATGATTGTTTCCCTTTCCAGATAACACATTTGCTTTTCATAGTGATCTTTAATATCTTATACCCAGGAAGTAATTCTAATGATGAATTTATACAACATTGAAGTGGATGGTGAGGAATTTGATATATTTTCTTATACCCTTCAACTAGTCTGCATACTAGTAACAAAAGGCATGATTTTGTTTCAAATCACCTTGCCAAATAACTATGCTGAGATCTACCTTTGAGATTGAAGCATTCTTTGAAAACACCCTACCAAGCATGAAGTGTAAAGACCAGTGATAGTCCATAGATGATTCAGAACAATCTCTGAACATGTGTACCTTTGCTCTATTGTGGTATTGATTTCATTGGGTCCTGAATCTCTCTTTAAATTAAAAGTAGCTACTCAGCTGCCTCTCCTAAACTTTCAGAATGAAGACTTTATATAACAATCTTAGGTTAAAGGAGCAGAATAGTAACTGATGTTTATAGTCCTGGCTTCGAGTACTCATGATGATGCTAAATAATAATTAGCATATTACACTTAAAAAGAAGGAAAGTTTGGAAGAGAGTAAGCTGTTTTAGAAATACATCCCTATAAAATGAAGTAAATGCACAGAAACAGGCCTGAAAAGATGTTTACCCAGATGATGCAATGATTATTTCCAGCTGATAAGATTATAAGTGATTTTTAGAAATGTTTTGCTTGACTATATTTTCTAATTTTCTACAAAAAACATATTTTGTAATTATTAGGTATTTTCAATAAAAATTAAAATCTGTATGAATACTGAGGAGTACTTAAAGAAGTGACATTTAGGTTCATAGACATTTGTAAATAATATTTTAACTAAAGTATTGCAAGCAGTAATAACAAGTGCTAGAGAGGTTGTGGGGAAAAAGTAACCAAATACACTGCTGGTAAAGATGTAAATTGTTACAGCTACTATGGAAAACATTATGAAGATTTCTCAAAAAATTAAAAAATAGAATTGCCATATGACCCAGTAATGCCTCTTCTGGGCATCTACACAGAAAACGTGAAAACATTTATTTGTAAAGATATATGCACCCAGATGTTCATTGCAGCACTATTTGCAGTGGTCAAGACATAGAAACAGCTGAAGTTTCCATAGATAGATGATTGGATAAAGAAGCTGTGGTACATATATACAATGGAATATTACTCAGCCATAAGAAAAGATGAAATACTGCCATTTGCGACAACATGTATAAATCTTGAGATTATCATGCAAAGCAAAATAAGTCAGAAAAAAATTGAGACCTGAATGATGTTACTCATATGTGAAATATAAAGCTGAAAGCAACAAACAAACATGACAAACAAGCAGACTCATGGACACGAACAACACTTTAGTGGTTACCAGAAGGAAGTGAGGTGAGGGGGAAGGTAAATAAGGGTAGAGGGGGTCAAATATATGGTGACAGAAAAAAATTTAACTTTCGGTAGTGAACACGCAATGCAGTACACATATGATGTATTATTGAATTGTATACTTGAAACATATATAGTTTTGTTAACCAATGTCACCCCAGTAAAAGTATTCATTTTGAATGAATAATTACACATATAACATATTACTGAAATGTACACTTAAAACCTGTATAGTTTTGTTAACCAATGTCACCCCAGTAAATTTAATAAAAATAAATAAAGTAAGTACAGTGCCTAATATATAGAACGTATATAATAAATTTTCGCAGAATTAGAAATGCATCTTCTTTTCTACAGAAGGAATAATCTTAGCATTTAAGCTGCATTTAGTTTGCACAGCTGAAATGCCTATATTTTTATTAGTAAGCTTTGAAATTGACTGGTGTTTTGGACATTACCTGATAAACTATTTCTTCTAAATTTATCCCATCTGTCAACTTTGGAAACTGGGCTGAGCTGTAATGAAAGAATCCTCTATTTGATTACATTAGCTTTGGTTTAGCAATATATTATTGAAGGCTCTAAATCACCCAAATCTGATCCTAAATTCTCAAACCTTCCCATAAAAACGTTAAGGCTCAGAATATTGCTGAAATAACCTCTGTGAAACCACTAAAATTTCTTTAATGCATGCTATTCTTTAAAATCAAGCATTACAAATGCTCAATCACTAGAGAATAAAATATTTTGATCTCAGCAACAGGGTGAGTTTTCTTTGCAGCCATGCATTTTGAAAATATACCAAGATGGACATGCAGCTTTGCAAAGCTGCTTAATTTTTATATAAAGTTATAAGGCTATTTCTTTTGTCCACATTCTCTAATATGCTTATAGAATTCATGAAAGAAATAATAATCATGTGTAGCATAAATCCAAAAGAGGAATAGTGTGGTATTGGGGTATTGGTTACTGATGGGCATTCACTTAATTAAGTAATTGTTTCTTTAAAAGTTTGAAGTGCAAAAATATATTTTAAAAACACAGTTTAATAGCTCCTATTAATTAATTCAACAGCTTAAACCACTTTTATTTTTAGGAAAATGAGATTCTAGTCAGAACTCTGCCTTTGTTGATGACTGACACTTTAAAGAGGGTATATGGGGTATTACCAAATCAAATAGCCTCTTTTCCATGAGAGTGAGCCAAGCTTGAATTTAAACTATTTCCATTGCTGTGGTAAGAAAATCCTTGAACGAATCTAATAAGATGGGCTTAGGAGACAAATAGGCTTCTGGGAGGAAATTCATCCTATAGGAAAAGATGAATGAGAAAAGACAAAAAAGAAACAACCTGACCCTGCAACAAAGTCTTAGTGATCTCAGGGGAGTAGTTATTCCACATTTAGCACACAACTACCACTCAAATCTGCCTTTGGCCCAACCCCATGGATATAGGTATGAGTTCTGAGAAGAGAGAGTAGTGTGTAAAAGTTGTAAAATGCTATTCCAACAAAAAGCTCTAAAACTTTGGAAGATAAGCATATTGTTCTGGAATGCCTCTAACCATATAGGACAAAATGAAAGAGGAGTCTCTTTGCCACAGAGCACTGTTCACCTGTGCCATAATAAGTGTTTTGAATTATCAGAGATGGTGTGCCTAGAGGAACAGTAATAATGTCCAAGGAAAAAGTGGCAGCACCCAACAAGAGACTCCTTTCCCCTGAGGGGTAATGGAGCAATAATGCTGCCCATTAAGAGTCAGTAGAGCATAAATACTAGGTACTACCCCACCACACACACAGTAGACTACAGAGCCTGACAGAGTGACAGCAGTACCCAGTGGGAAATTAATGCCAGGTAAAAGACAGCACAGAAGGAGAAGTGTCAAACAGAAGCACACGACATAATCTATGTGGGTTTACAAGATATATCTGAACACTCTGAAAAATAATGGGCAGGAATGAGGAAGAGCAAGATGGAGAGATAGGTTTTGCAAGGAGCTAGAGGTCTTGCATAAGTAAGTCAGTAAAATTTGAGTTCATACTGTTAATGGTGTCCAGTAAAATGGAGCAAATCATACATCAAAAGATTGTTGTGAGGCTGGCTTCTGGTCAAGAGGCAGATTACAACTAAACTACAGAATAGCTATCACTGAGAGTCACCTGAACTCTGGCTGAACAGAAGTCCTACAACTTGTGACACACAAAAGAGGCCACCTCGAAACTAGTAGGAGAGGTGGAGATGAAACGGGCTCGTCCTACACTTGCATGTGGCGGTTGAGTATTAGAAGGATTATCTCAGCTGTGGAGGTCCCCAGAGTACAGCTAGAAGTCCCAGCCCCACACTGTGCTCCCCAGTCCGGGGTTCCAGTGCTGGGAAGAGAAGTCCCTATATCTTCTGGCTGTGAAAACCAGCAGAGCTTGTGACTGGGTGAGACAGAGGGCTTAGGGAGTCACAGACTTTCCTCTTAGAGGGCTGTGTGTGGACATACTCTGTGATGGACTCTCTCTCTCTGAGCTCCAGCTCTGGGTCAGCAGCTCAAAAGGTGCCAGGGACATACGGAGAAGAACTGAGTTGTTTGGATTCAGGGCGAGGGCTAGAGGGGCAGCTTTCTCCCAGACAGAAATGCTGGCAGAGGGCATTGTTCCTTTGTTGAGCTCTCCCCTTCCCAGTTCCCAGACCCAGGCAACCACCATATCTGAGTCTCCATCAATGTACCTAACACTGGTCACTGCGCTCTGGTGATTCCTTGAGACCTTGCCCCTCCCAATTTGAAGGCCCCATCCAAGGCACTTTCAGTGGATTTTCCATACAAATGCCCTGTCATGGCACATGCTGCAGACTTTCATAAAATCTCTCAGAAGCTCACAAAGTCTAAATGGGCAGCATCTGGCATTGATGTATCTTGTACCTCTTGCTGAGCAGCCTTAGGCCCAGCACTAGTGGCAGCTGGTCTCAGTTTGCAACCTGGCTTTTTGAGGTAATTCCAAGCCCAGAGTGGGTGGCAGCCATCTGCATGTTGCTTGGTGGCTGATGCCAGGTGCCCCTAGGCAGGGCACAGACTACAGCTGAACTTTGTCTGTGACCGGGCCCTTTCCAGATTGCCTGGCCAGCACCCCAGTTGACAAATTCAGTCCGAGTTGGAGCACAACCTAGGGTACCATTTGAGGATGACACACCCAAAGGGAAGACAGGGCAGGCACCAGAACCTGGCTAAAGCAAATCCTGCTCTGTAGGATCAGCCCCTGCACAACAACTTCTCCACCCATCAAAGCTAGTCATCACAACCAATCGGCTTGAGAGTCAATCCCTCCCTCTGATGATCAAACATAAACCAAGTCTCTACTACAATAGGAAGGCACAGACAAACCATACAAGTGACATACCAAAAGCACTTGGCTCAGGTGACCATGGAAGACTGTGCCACTGGGGCCCACAGCACATTTACTACATAAGGCCACTCTACTAAGACTGAGAGACATATCAGCCCTACCTAATACACAGAAACAAACACAATTAGGCAGGCAAAATGGGAAGACAAAGAAACATGACCCAAATGAAAGAGTAGAACAAAGTTCTAGAAAAAGAACTAAAGAAAATGGAGACAAGCAATCTATCACATGCAGGATTCAAAACAATTGTTATAAGGATGCTTGATGAACATAGGGGAAGAGTAGATGAACTCAGTGAGAGCTAACTGAGTACATCTATCTCTTTCTAACAAAGAGATAGAAAATATAAATGTAGAGATAGAAAACATAAAAAAGAACCAGTCAAAAATAAAGAATATCTTAGGAGGAATTAACAGTAGATTAAATGAAACAAAAGTCTGAGTCAGCAATTTAGAAGATAGGGTAGCAGAAAACATCCAACCAGAACAGCAGGAAGAAAAAAGAATCCAAAAAAAAAAAAAAAAACTAGGATAGTTTAAGGGGCCTCTGGGACAACATCAAGTGTACCAACATTGTATCATAGTGGAACCAGTAGGAGAAGAGAGAGTGCAAGAAACTGAAAACCTATTTCAGTAATTAATGACTGAAAACTTCCTTAACCTGGTGAAGATGAAATAGACAATCAAGCCTAGGAAGCACAGAGAGTCCCAAAGAAGATGAACCCAAACAGGCCCACACCAAGACACATCATAATTAAAATGCCAAAGGTTAAAGACAAAGACAGAATCTTGAAAGAAGGAAGAGTAAAGCCATTAGTTACACACAAGGGAGCTCTCATAAGACTCAGTTGATTTCTCAACAGTAAGCTTGAAGGTCAGAAGGGATTGGCATGAAATATTCAAAGTAATGAAAAGAGAGGATCTACAACCAAGATTTCTCTATCTAGCAAAGCTATAATTTAGAATCAAAATACAGATTCAGAGCTTCCTAGACAAGAAAAAGCTAAAGCAGTTTATCATCACCAAGACAATATCACAAGAAATGTTGGTAGGATTTTTTTATGAAGAAGGAAAAAGGAAAAAAGAGATTAAAAATATGAATAATAAAATGGCAATAACAATGTATTTATCAACAATTACAAATGGATTAAATGTTCCAATCAAAAGACATATGGTAGCTTAATGATAAGAAAACAAGATCCTTACAAATTCTGCCTATAAGAAACTTACTTCACGTACGAACTGAAAGTAATGGGATGAAAATGATTTTTCATGAAAACGGAAACAAATTTGTAAAAAGCTGTGGTAGCAATAGAATACCAGACAAAATAGACTTTAAAACAAAGGCTGTAATAAGAGACAAACAGGGACCCCGTTATCCCATTTCTGGGTATTTATCTGAAGAAACCCAAAATACTACTTTGAAGGAACATGTGAATCCATATGTTCATTGCAGCATGATTTACTGTAGATAAGATATGGAGGTATTTTGGGTGCCCATCAATGGATGAGTGGATAAAGAAGAGGTGGTACATAAATACAATGGAATATTACTCAACTGGAAAAAAAGAGAATAAAATCTTGCCATTTGCAATAACATGGATGGACTTAGAGGGTATTGCACTAAGTGGAGCAAGTGATATAAGGTAAGACAAATGCCATATATGGGATCTGGAGAACAGGATAAACAAACACACAACAGAAAGAAGCTCATACATACAGAGAGCATTTTGATGGTTGTCAGATTTTATGGTGGGGGCATGGGTGAAGGGGGTGGGAATTAAGAGTTACAAATTGTTAGTTACAAAATAGTCTTGGAGATATAGAGCATAGCATGGGGAATATAGTCAGTAGTATTATAACTATATATGGTATCAGATAGATACTGGATTTATCAGAGTGATCACCTCATAAATGTCTAATCACTGTGTTGTACACCTGAAACTAATATAATATTTTATGTCAACTATAATTGAAAAAGTATATATAAAATTTAAAAAAGAGAAAAGGAAGTTGTGCTAAGGGGAAAATTTATAACTATAAATGTTTATGTTAAAAAATAAGAAAGATCTGAAATCAATAACTTAAAATTATAACTAAGGAAGTAGAAAAAATAAAAAACTAAAGCCAAAGCTAACAGAAGGAAGAAAATAATAAAGATTAGGGCGGAGATATAGGAAGTAGAGAACAGAAAAACAACAGAGAAAAATCAATGAAAACAAAATCGACAAATTTTTAACTAGATGGACAAAGAAAAATAAGAGAAAATTCAAATTAATAAAATCATTAATGAAAGTGGGTACATTTTTACTGGTTCCACAGAAATAAAAAGCATTGTAAGAAATTACTGTGAACAACTGTACACAACAAATTGGGTAACCTAGATAAAATAAATAAACTTTTATAAACCTACTGAGACTCAGTTAAGAAGAAATAGAAAATCTGAATAGACCTATAACTAGTAAGGATGTTGAATCGGTAATCAAAATCTCCCATAAAAGAAAAGAGGCCTGATAACTTCACTGGTGAATTCTACCAAACATCTAAGAAACTAATAACAAACCTTTAACTTTTCAAAAAAATATTGATAGGAAGGAACACTTTCTAATTACCCTGATATTAAAGCCAGGCAAAGACACTATAAGGAAAGAAAATAAAGACCTTACAGAAATGTATCAGAGAAAATTGTGCAAATAATACTGAAAGAAGCAAAAGCAAGAAACCACAAGACCACAAAAGGCAGTGAGAATAATCTTGGTGTATTTGGTTGAATAGTACCCCCCAAAATTCATGTATACCTGGTACCTCAGAATGTGGCCTTATTTGAAAATAGGCTCTTCACAAATGTAATTTATTAAGGATTAAGATGAAATTATACTGAATTAGGGTGGGCTCTAAATCTAGTAAACAGTATCCTTATAAAGAAGAGGAGACAACACAGATAAACAGCAGAAAAGGTCATGTAAAATGGGAGGCAGAGATTGAAAATACGCTGCCACGAGCCAAAGAACAACAGGAACCATCACAAACTGGAAGAGGCAAAGGATTCTCCCTTAGAGTTATCAGAGGGAGTATAGCCTTTCTAACACCTCAATTTTGGACTTTTAGTCTTTTGAACTATGAGAACAAATTTCCGTTGTTTTAAGCCATCTAGTTTATAGTTATTTGCTATGGCAGCCTCAGGAAACCAATACACTTGGTGATTGATGCTCATTATATGTCTTGCCCTTTAATTCTTCATTCACTCACTTATTTGTTCAACAAATGCTTAGTGCTACTATATATCCAGTGAATTTTATGGTATGGTATGTAAATTATATATTTTTTAAAAAGATTGTTGTGAGAGTTAAATATAAGTAAAGCATTTTAAATTGTATCTGGCACATAAGAAGCACTGTGTAAGTCTGTTGTAGATGTTGCTACTGTTGTTATAAAATTATGCTGTAGTATATTTGTTTTTGATATACATGTATTAGTATATGTATTTATGTATTTATTCTCTATCATTATGACATATAGTTTTTAACCAAGGGCTGGATGTTAGTTTTAAGATATCCACAATTTATTCTCTTAAGTTATACCCAACATAGATATCTAAGGGCTTAGGTGTAATCAGTAACTCCAATTCATATTCTCAAATCCCAGAGAAATCTATGGCTATGTAAAAATGAATAGAACAATGATATCATATTTATTATATATTTTTTAAAATTCCATTAATATCTAATTAACTTGCATTTTAGAACTACTATCTTTCATAATCAAATAAATGTCACTACAGGTGTCGTGACTTTCTCTAACACTCAGTGTGTATGGGTTGCAAGGTTAGCTCTTCACCAGTTTTCATTTATTCTTTAGCACTATGCTTGCAATTTGGGTAACTGCCATCAGGTATACATTGGTGCCTGGATTATGTTGACAAAGTAGCTAACCTCACCCCAGGCATGGAAAACTGATTCAAAGATCATTTAGTATACATATTTTCTATCATTATTTTTTCTTCAAATGTATGAATTAATTAATGTAAAAAGACATATGTAGAATAGGAAGGTTAAATATCAGAGCAAGATAAAGAAATAAGAACATTTGGTTCATGAACTCTCAATTGTTATCCATTATTCCTGACTTCCTATGAGAGAGAAATGAAAAATAATGCTCAAGGTACCCTGGACCTCTTAGAATCAAAAGTTTTCTGGAGCTCATGAGTGTGTATGAAGTTTACTGCAGTAATTTGGAACTGTAGGACAACACTCGTAATGAATCTTCTTCACTCTAGAATTTTCTCACTTGCAAGAATGACTTTTAGCTTCCTATTACAATATCTTAAAAGAGAGACAATAGCTGTTTTCACCAATGCCCTAAACTTCCAATTTGTGTTTCTTCTCCTTCATGGTAGACAGAGGAGAGAGCAGCAGAAAGAGAAGGGTATGTCAGGTTCCAGTCTAATTGCTACCACCAGGTTTCCAGTTGGTACAAATGGATAGATGAAATTGTCATCTATTGAAATAGGTAACACTGAAAGATCTAAGTCTGTCTTTTCTCCTTCAGCACTCTTCAGCACCAAGTATCCAGAAAATTCATGCAACCATCTGCTAACCCAGGCCAAGACTCCTACCATTCTAAACTATTCCTGACCCCTTTATCTTCTCATCACCATGACAAGTACAAATTCCCAATTTTATGTGCTACTTCTTCAGAAATTTTATCTTCATGGATTATTTCAGAAACAAATCTCAACTAAGGCATTAATGGAGACCAAATTATTTTGGATGTTCTTCCATCTATCTAACCACAATTGAGCCATAATATAAACTTTGAAAGAAACGAGTACCAATGGGAATTTGGGGTCCTATAGCAAGGTCTGGGAGTGGTACATTTTTGTACAAGTGGATATTTTGGTGTCCATCGAATTATAAAATCAAGTTCTCGATCTCAATTTAATAAAACACCAAAGAAAAGTAAATCCAGACATCTTCCTGCATAAAACGTTTTCTAGCTGTCACCAGACAGAAATGACAATTCCTTGCCTTGAACTCATATAGAACAGTCTTTTAACATTTTTACAGGGAACTTATTATAATTTTTATACTTGTATCCTATTTACCTGCGCATATGTATCCTCCCATACTGAAAACTGATTTGACTAACATTTTCTTCTTTCTTTTCTTCCTTCTCTTCTCATGTCCTCTTACACACACACACACACACACACACACACACACACACACACACACACGCACGCACACTTCCTGCACAGTGCTTTGCAAACAGTGTATGCTCAGTCAATGGCTATGGAATAAATTAATAGATTTTTGAAGAAAGAATTCTATTCTGGCCCATGACTAAAAGGCAAAACAAGCAATCAATATTTTGATTGTAAGTGCAGAACCAGTCTAATCTGATCTTTTCTGGTTCCTAACATGATACTAAGTTGTTTTTT
Source organism: Pteropus alecto (assembly GCF_000325575.1). Classification (NCBI taxonomy): domain Eukaryota; kingdom Metazoa; phylum Chordata; class Mammalia; order Chiroptera; family Pteropodidae; genus Pteropus; species Pteropus alecto. The sequence goes on along the minus strand of NW_006440647.1, from coordinate 767,406 downwards.
AGAGATAATGGAGCAAGGCCACAGATAATGCTGTTGGACAGTCAGACATGTGCACTATAGAAAGAATTCACCCTAGATTAACTTTTCAATGTTACCAGGTCAAAATCCACTGGACTACACACTAAACATGCAATGCATGAAAAGCCATGATCCTCTAGTACCTGTGCACTAAGCTCTCATTATATTGAAATAATATAGTTCTATAGAATATGCATAATTCCCCCTGCTTCTTCATTTAAATGTAACCCCAAAACCCCTAGTTGGGGAGACAGATATGAGCCTTGCCTCCTGTCCCCTTGCTCGGTGGATTTCTCAATAAAAGCTTTTTCTTTTCTCAAAAGCTTGTGCCATAGTATTGGCTTCTATGCAAGTTAGACACTGGGCCCTTGCCTGGTAACATGATCACAATCATAATACGCATCTTCTAAAGTCTTATTTAAACCACATTTCCTTTTATTTTTTATGTCTTTAGCAAATTTTAAAAAACTACCTTATATGCTTTAAAGATATTGACACTTCATCTAATGCCAAAGTCAAGAATTAAGATTTCTCCTTAAGACAAAAAGCAAATGTAAATATACAGATCAGTAAAAGAATCCTATTAATTTAGAACATGATAATATGCAATTTATAGTAATTTGAAAAAATAGTTTGACATGCAAAATAATATAGACAAAATTTCAAGGAGCATATTTATACTTTTAACCAACAATTTTAAGCATTTTAGAAACAGTCCATTGTTTTCCAATAACAGATATGAAAATTATAGAACATTAGCTGCTCACTGATGCAGTTCTTCTAAGGAACCCTATTAAGCTATATTGTTCAATATTTCCAATTCTTACTATATTTTAATTGTTTTAGCCTTTCTCTCTCCATAAGAAATCAAGCTTGATGATGGTAGAGTTTTGTCTGTTTTGTTCATTGCAATATTCCTAGCATTTAGAACAGTGCCTGGTATGTAGATGTTTAATAGATAGTTGCTAAATAAGTAAAAGAATAAATGATATCATTAAGTGTACTTGAAAGTGACATAATATCAGTGTTTACAAATTACTCTATTATTCAAATTTTAAACTAATGCCGTAGTCCCCAAGATTAGTAGAGAAATTTTCTGTCTTCTACAAAACTGTATGGGTGGAATCACAATATAAATTAGACATACATAAAAAATCTAATTCCCTTGGTTCAACTGCTCTGTTTTCAGCTATTCCAACCAGTTCATTGACCAAAATAATAAAAAGTTGATCTATAAAGTAGATATACCATAGCATGCTATGTATCGAGAAAGACATTTTATGCAATGCTAATTTCTTATAAGACTGAATTGCTCATAAAGCCTTTAACAACATCTTCTTCCCCTCTCTGCCATCTTCCCTCCTACACCACCTATTACCTAATCCAAGCATTTCTGAAAATTAGTGTTCAGTTTTCAAGTACTTTACCCAAGTAAACAGGCTGAGAAACTTGTGGTGTTTAGAGTATCATTTTTAAAGAATGAAACAATTTTACCTAATCTCTTCAAACAGAGAGAGGTTTCAATGTTAAAAGCGTGTGTTCAATCTCCACCAGCTCACAAACTTTAATGTTCTTATTGTCATTTGTTTATTGTGTTCTTTGATCATTTCTGACACAAGTATCATGAATTTTCTCTGTATTAATGTCATTTTATGACTTGTAAGTAATATAACAGAAGCGGAGGTGAACAGCCAGCAAATCTAATGGCTTGGCTTTCACAGATGCACCTGCTCTTGCTACTGTATTTTGTTTGTTTGTTTGTTTTTTGCTTAACTTAAATCTTCTATCTCATCTTAGCTCAGGATACTTATAAATTCCTTGCAATAAAGTAATCTGAAATTGTTTAAATGTTTTTCTATGGGCCCTTAAGGAACCCGACCGTTATTATTCCCAAATGCTCCCAGAAATTCACCCCCTAAATCTGAGTGCTTTGACTAAAAAGACCATATCAAACATATTGAATAAGCTGAATAGGCTGAGAACATTTGAAGCTCTAATACATACCAAAAACAGAATCAGATAAGGTCCCTCACACAGCCTGTGGGCCAGGAACATTCAAACTGATCTTTTTGTTAGCAGCAAAATATATATTTTCCCTTCACCCCAACCTGAAAATAATTTTTACATAGTAGCTCAGTCTGTGAAACATAAGCAGAGTGTAGAAGCAAGTGTAGAAGACCAGGAGACCCACAAGCTTGAGGGCTTATGAAGTCAAGTCTCAGCCACCAGGCAAAAGGCCTAGAGGCAAGGCATTAAAGGGACAAAGAATCAGACAAAAACTTAGGGCAACAAGTGTTAAGACTTCTCCACTGATAGGTTCTGTTAAGAGGGATGTGGAATGAGCAATGAGAGAAGCTATAGATCCAGACATCGACTGTGAATCTAGAACTGGTAGCTCCCTTCCTATACTTATATTTCCAAGACCACATACTCAAACTAACATTCTTGAGTACAACGGTAACTATTTTGCTACACCAAAGATTAGGTAGCTATGTGATAAAAATATCTGGCAGTGTGCCAGATGCTTAAATGAATGTGCCTCCAGGAGTCTGGCTATCTGCCTTCCTTGGTCTCTGAAGCTGGTACTAGGGGACAATCAACAAGATGATGTAAGCACTGAGTTGTCTTTCCAGATGCAGGAATAGAGTTACATATATTCACTCTGTCTACTTGATTCCCACAAAAGGCTTTCTTTGCAAAAGGATGCCCAAGATAAGAATATGGTCTGAGACCCTGGAACAAACTCAAATTTCCTAGTTCCCAATGAGAGTTGAGCCACAATTATGGCCCTCATAGGCTTTTTACATGAATTTAAGGAAGATTTGTCTCAATCAATTGTAATAAGTAGCTAGAAATTATGCTATGACTAAGACTGTGTCTCTTTACATTTGGCAGCCTGAGCTACAGTAAAGAAAATGCCAAAGAACAGCCATAAAAACAAGGAAAATATTTTTTTCATAACCTTGGAGAATAATTTTTAAACATCAAATCGAATGACGAGGGGAAGGAAACAAGTGTGTATAACTGTGACTGCAAATGGGAGTGAGTGTATGTGAGAGAAAGAGAGAGGAAGGGAGAGGGAAGGAGATGGGGAGAGTTGTATTGTACAAACTATCTGCCTCTTAAAACATGAGAAAAGATCTTTCTGCTCCTGGTTGTTGTGGATTTTGGACAGGTCTTTTCTCCTTTTGCTACTCAAGGACTCCAAATGTAAAATGATGGCTTCTGTCTGAATAATCTGTGAAGTCTCTTGTAGCTCTCATAGTCTGGTTCTATAACTTCCTTTTATAACCTGGATTTCCGCTGTAAGTGCAAAGACTACAAAAGGACTGCATAAGTCTTCTTTTCCTTGTATCTTTTCTCTATTTTCTAATTAAATCTTCATTTTCCATTTGTCATAACAGCAATTTACATACCCTCCCACCAAGCAACCTTTCCTTCATTTCCTGGAAATAAAGACTAATTTCTTTTATCCTAAATTAAGGGTTATGAGAAACTCTAAATTCATTCCCCAAACTCTTACTTGTGAGGACCTTTCTAGGGAGAATGAGGGATTGCTATCCAATGGCATGAAGGATACCATACATAACACCTGCTAATTATCCTCACAGCAGACTCCAGAACCCTTGGATAAGGAGTAAGGTGATAACATATTAAGTTATAGAAGAGAAGTTGGGTATAAGAATAAATGATAGTGGGATAACTAGAAGAGAAGAAATAGCACTATGCCCAAATCACTCATTTCTGGATCACAAGTCTTCACAGTCATTCCTGAGCAATGATATACCAAAAGTGGAGATGTAGTGAGAGAGGGTTGCTCAGTTAGGAGAAATATTTTATCACTGATGTTGTTTAGAATTTTTGGTATATGGCAATAAAATGCAAATCGACTTTTAGTTTCATTATTGTTTCTGAATTTTCTACAGACAGTGCCCATGGGAAGTTGATATGAGGAAGTGAAATGTAAAGTAAACATTTCTGTATTGGGAAGACATGGGTTCTAATAATAAGAGTAACTAAGCATCTGGTAGATGCTGTAGTACATATATACAATGGAATATTACTCAGTCATAAGAAGAGATGAAATACTGCCTTTTGTGACAACATGGATGGACCTCGAGATAATCATGCTAAGCGAAATAAGCCAGACAGAAAAAAATTGAAAATCATATAATATCATTTATATGTGGGTTATAAACCTAAAAGCAACAAATGAACAGGACAAACAAACAGAGACTCAGGGACATGGACAATGGACTAGTCGTTACCAGAGGGTAGAGGATCGAGGAGGAGGGGAGAGGTAGACGGTGTAAAGGGTGTCAAATACAGGGAGTTTGGGGGAGGATGAAGTGGGTAAAGGGGATCAAATATATGGTAGCTGAAGGAAACTGGACTTTGGGTGGTAAACACACAATAGAATATACAGATGTCAAGTGATAACGTACACTTGAAAACAATGTCACCATAAAAAACTAAATACATTTTTTAATTAATTTAAAAAACAATTAATTAATTAATTAATTTTAAAAATGATGCTCAATGTTACTAATCATCAGATAAATTTGTTAAAACCACAATGTGATATCATCTCACACCTGTCAGAATGGCTATCATGAATAAATTAAGGTACAAAAAAGTATTGGCAAGGAAATGGAGAAAAGGGAACCCTCATGCACTGTTGGTGGGGTTGCCTATTGGTAAGGTCATTATGGAAAACAGTTCCTCAAAAAATTAAAAACAAAACTACCTTATGACTACCAGTAATTCCATTCTTGGGTATTTATTTGAAGAAATCTAAAACACTACTTTGAGTGGACATCTGAATTCATATGTTCATTGCAGCATTACTTATAATAGCCAAGAAATGGAGGCCACCTGGATGTCCATTAGTAGATGAATGGATAAAGAAGAAGTGGTACATATATAGAATGGAATATTACTTGGCCATAAAAAAGAATGAAATTTTGCTATCTGCAAATACATGGATAAACTTAGAGGGTATTGTGCTGAATGGAGGGTGTAAGTCAGATAGAGATAGACCAATGTCATGTATGGAATCTGGAGAACAAGATAAATGAAGAACAGAAACAAGCTCATAGATACAGAGAGCATTTTGATGGTTGTCGCATTGGGGGATGAGAGATGGGTGAAGGAGAGAGGGTATTAATAGGTATAAATTTGTAGTTACAAAATTGTCATGGGAGTATAGAGTATAGCATGGAAAATATAGTCAGCAGTATTGTAATATCCAAGCATGGTGTCAGATGGGTACTGGATTTATCAGGATGATCATTTCATAAGTTATATAAATGTCTAGTTACTGTGTTGTATATCTGAAATTAGTATAATATTGAATGTCAACTATAATTGAAAAAATAAAAATATTTAAAAAATTAAAAAGTAGTATTGATTAGGCAACATTATGAATATATTTAATGCCACTGAACTGTACACTTATTAATGGTTAAAATGATAAATATTATGTTAGATATATATTTTACCACAATTTTAAAGAAAAAATAGGCCTGGGTTTGAATTCTGGCTTCACCACTAATCGTATGAATTTGAACAAGTCATTGAATTTTTTAGCACTTCTTGTAAAAGTATTGAGGTAGTTAGGGTCTCTAAACTTCAATTTCTTCATCTATGAAATGGGTCTATTGACAGTACTTATTCCTCAGTGCATAATTATGAGTTTTAAATGGGCTAGTAAGGTACTTCACAGAATATCTGGAACAGAGCAAGTCCTCAATAACAGTTAAGTATTATTATTATGAAGAAATATAATTTCTTACTCTAAGAAATAATGAAATCATAATTACAAGGGTCAGTGAATGAATGCTTTCTCAGCATAGATCTTTCTGTGAAATACAATTTCACAAAAACGGATCAGTACAATTTTTCTATTAAGAGCCAGATAGTAATTATATACTGTAAGCTTTGCAGGCCGTACAATCTCTGTTGTAACTACTTGATCCTGCTTTTGTAGCATGAACTTAGCCATTGAAAATACATAAACAAAGGAGTGCGAGTGTGTTCCAGTAAAACTATTCACAAAAACAGACAGTAGCCAGATTTGGCTCACAGACCATAGATTACTGACTTGGTGCTGGCCCCCTGGCTTGCATAAACTAACACATTTGGATAAATTTAGACAAACTATTGTTTTCTTTTGAATGGATCACCCTGAAGACTACTGAACCCCTACTCCACTTAAAACAAATAGTTAACTTTGACTAGGGAATTTACTATTTGCTTTTTCTTTGCTAAACAAATTAGCTGATGCCAATGTTTTACCAACTGTGCCCAAAGGGTCAGAAAAGAATTTTGAAACCTACACCTAGATATCTTCATGAAATTTTGCCAGGGTCTGCCAATTTATTAAAATAATATTTACTTTTCTCTTCCACTGTATTACTATGGAAATTAATATATATGAAATGCCCATAAGTTATAAGGGTTAAGTATCATTATATAGGTCTGCCTCTGGGACCTCTTTATTAATTATGTATTTTTCTCAGTGCATAATTACATAAACATAATAAATTTAATCTGACTTGTTTACATTTTTCATTAGTGTGTTCACATTTAATATGGCCATGGGAACCAAAATGAAAACCTGAATTGTCTTATAATTATACAAGCAGTCAATTAAGGGCTGGTCTTGGCCCACAATTACCAAAGGTAGCCTCCAAAATGTATGGCTCCAGCAAAAAAGGAGATGACTGCCTACAGTTTTACTAAAAGATTTCCCTTGGGATTTTCCCTCGAAACGAGGTCTTAAACATGAAATACTCTATGGGCCTGACCTAATTAAATTACAATCAGAATTCTTATAGTATTTCTCAGAAATCAAGCACACCAAAAGTTACTTCATCTGCCATTTCTCATTAAGAAGAAAACAGACAAGCTATACTGTTCACATTACTGAGGAAAGAGAGCTTCTCTAAGAACCTAGCTCTTCTTTCCTCCACAGACCCTTGACATTTGTGACTGTAGTATAAAAATAAAGTGGAGTTTGGAGAAACATGGTAGATTGAGAGACACCCTCAGATCTCCCTCCTTGAAACAACGATAAGCTGAACATCTAAAATTCAACAAAAATGCCCAAATGACACAACAGTACATCTGAGCATGGGATCTGCACATAAGAGCAACAAAGGTCAGAATCCCAGGAGTCAGGTGGTGGAATGGGAGAAACAAAGAAGCTGCCTCTCTCAACCAGAGCTCCCTGTATGAGGAGGAGGTGAGAGATGGTGCAGCGAGTTCCCTAAACAGCGCTGCAAGGAAGAACTATGAGTTCCACGTGGCCAGGGGCAGGGCCCAGTCATCAGAGCAGAAGGCAGAGAAGTGGGGACATAGAGAAGTGGAGACAGCAGAGAAACAACAATTGATTTGTACCAGCCGCAGTTGTAAAACCGAGGTTGAGCCGCAGTCCCCTTCCCCCAATGCAGAGTGGTCCCTGCCCCCATATCCTCCAAGACCAAACACAGTGGATCCCCAGGGGAATCTAAACAAATGAAAACAAAACTGTCGCTAACACTGACCAGGCCTGAGATTAGAAGAGGCATTATGAAGGCTTTATATAAAGCAAGATCCAAGAGGATTAGACCCAAACTACTGTAAACCAAAAGAAAAACATCTTTTTTGCAACAGGCTAAAGAGAGATGTTTATATAAAAAAATCTTCTTTCTGGAAAAAAAGGAGAACAAACATCCATTAAAGCCCAGGAAGATAAATAGTCCATTAAACACCATGAACAACCAAGGTGACAAGGCAGCTAAGGAAGACAGAGATAAATCTCCAGGAAATAAGTTTAAAGACATGTAAATACGTGACTTAAATGACAGAAAATTCAGGATGATAATTCTGAAAAAGCTCACTGATATACAAAATAATTCATGTCAACAATTCCAGGGATTAAAAAAACAACTAGATGAGCAGAAAGAGTTCTTCAGCAAGGACAATGAAACCCTGAAAAAAAACAACAAATAAAACTTCTGGATATGAAGAACGCACTGAGAGATTAAAAATTAAATAGCAAACTTGGGAAATAGAGTCGAACAAATGGGGAAAAGTATCAGTGATATCGAAGACAGAAATCTAGAAATAAATCAGAAGGAACAAGACAGAAACCGAAGAATGAAAAATAATGAAATAGAAATACACGAACTAGCTGATATCATCAGGAGAGGAAACATAAGAATAATGGGCATTATCGAAGGGGAGGAAAAGGAGCAGGGATTAGGAAGCAAATAGTTGATGAGGATTTCCCAAATCTAAGGAATGAAATGGAGCTTGGAATTCAAGAAGTCAACAGAACACCCAATTATCTCAACCTGAAAAGACCTTCTCAAAGACACATTGTATTAAAATTATAAAAAAAAAAATCAATGACAAAGACAGAATTCTCAAGTCAGCTAGGGAAAAGAAGATGGTAACCTATAAAGGAA
>NW_006440647.1:727283-756749 GCF_000325575.1 Pteropus alecto | reverse complement strand
AAGAAAAAAAAAAAAAAAAAAAAAAAAAGACATAATTAAGAGTAAGGTGACTAACAGGCTGATAAAAGCAGAGGAGTGCAACCTTTATTAGGAACAGAGATATAGTATAATATCCATTTATGATCAAAACACTTCCCAAATCAGTATAGAAGGAAAGTACCTTAACATAATAAAAACGATATATGACAAACCCTCAACCAACATTATACTTAATGATGAAAAATTAAAAACCTTCCCTCTAAGATCAGGAACAAGCAAGGCTGTCCACTATCACCACAGTCATTCAATATAACATTCGAGGACCTAGTGAGTTCAATCAGGCAAGAGAAAGATATAAAAGGCATCCAAATAGGAAATGGAGAAGTCAAACTGTCACTATTTGTGGATGACATAATTCTCTACGTAGAAAACCCTAAAGAATCCACAAGAATATTGTTAGAAATAATAAGCAAATACAGTAAAGTTTCTGTATACAAAATCAATCTTCAAAAATCCAGAGCGTTCCTATACTCTAATAATGAAGTGTCAGAAAAAGAAGTGGAAGAAATAATTCCATTTGCAATTGCAACAAAAGGAAGAAGATACCTCGGAATAAATTTAACGAATCATGTGAAGGACCTATATGATGAAATCTATAAGACCATATTAAAATAAATTGAAGAAGATACAAAGAAATGGAAAGATAGTCCGTGTTCTTGGATTAGAAGAATCAAAATAGTTAAAATGATCATATTACCTAAAGCATCGTACAGATTTAATGCAATCTCCATCAAAATTCCAACGGCATTTTTTAAAAAATTGAAGAAAAATCATCAGATTTGTATGGAAGTACGAAAGACCCCGAATTGCCAAAGCCATCCTGAAAAAAATAAAAGATGAGGCTAGAGGCATCTCTCTGCCCATCTTCGAATTATACTGCAAAGTGACAGTCATCGAAAGAGCATGGTATTGGCAGAAAATCAGACACACGGTCCCCTGGAACAGAATCAAGAGTTCAGAAGTAAACCCATTTTTATATGGGCAAATCATTATTGACAAAAATGCCAAAGACATACTGTGGAGGAAGGAAAGCCTCTTGAATAAATGGTGCTGGGAAACTGGAAAGCTACCGGCAAAAGAATGAGAATAGACTGTTGCCTACACCACACACCAAAATTGACTCAAAATGGATTAAGTCTGAAACAATAAAATGCCTAGAGGAAAACTTAGGAACTACACTCAAGATCCTGGAGTTAAAGAGAATATTATGAACTTGACCTCGAAGACAAGAGACGTAAAAGCAAAAATAAATGTATGAGACTACATTAAACTAAAAAGCTGCTGCTCAGGAAAAGAAACTGTCAACAAGGTAAAGAGACAACCATTCAAATAGAAAAATATATTTGCAAGCAATGCCTGCAATAAAGGCTTAATATCCAAAATATACAAAGAACTCATAGAACTTGGTAACAACAAAAAACAAGCGGTCCAATAAAAACAAATGGGCAGAGTACCTGAACAGATACTTCTCCCTAGAGGACATACAAATGGCCAACAAATATATGAAAAGATGCTCAACATCACTAACTATTAGGGAAATGCAAATCAAAACTACAATGTGATACCATGTCACACCTGTTAGAATAGCTATAATCCACAGGACAAGTAATAACAAATGTCGGAGAGGATGAGGAGAAAAGGAACCCTCATACACTGCTGGTGGGACTGCAAATATGTGCAGCCACTATGGAAAACAATATGGTGGTTCCTCAAAAAAACTAAGAATTGATCTACCATATGATCCAGCAATCCCTCTATTGGGTATTTACTCCAAAGTCTTGAAAACTCATACCTGAAAAAATATTTGCACACTGATGTTCATTTCAGTATTATTCACAGAGGCAAGGACATGGAAGCAACCGAAGTGTCCTACAATAGTTGATTGGCTAAAGAAGCTGTGGTACATATATTCAATAGAATGTTACTCATCCATAAGGAGAGATGAAATACTGCTGTTGATAACAATATGGATAGACCTTGAGATAATCATGCAAAGCGAAATAAGCCAGGCAGAAAAAGTTGAAAATCACATGATATCACTTATATGTGGGATATAAACCTAAAAGCAACAGATGAACAGTACAAACAAACAGAGACTCATGGACATAAACATGGACATAAACAATAGAGTAGTGGTTACCAGAGGGTAGGAATGAGGGGATGGAAAGGTAGATGGGGTAAAGTGGGTCAGATATGTGGTGACAGAAAGAAATGTAACTATGGGAGGTTAACACACAGTGTAAATATATATATGCCTTACTGTTAAAGTGTACAGCTGAAACTTATTGGATTTCGTTAACCAATGTCACCATAAAGTAAACAAACAAATAAACAAACAAATAAATAAATAAAGTTTATACCCCATTATATACAATAAATTGAGAATCTTCCAGAGTCTATGTGTGTATTTTGTTGATCTGCTCTACCTTAAGCTTTCAATAGATAAAATTTCTAACTATGGAAACAATACAATTGGGAGTTCTTTTGGCTTATTTCAGAAAAGATTAATCACAGCATTTTTATAATATCTTCACAAGTACCAGTTAACAATAATTCAACTGACAAAAATGGTATTCACTGATTAACTTCTCAGAAACATTTCCACTTTTTAACAAAAACTGCATCTGGAACTGAGATGCATCATACATTGTACAAAAAAGTAAGGAATTGGCTAGGATTGAGAAGACACCCAGGTATTCTCATTGTACTTCCTGCAGCAGGCCTTATCTTAGTGAAAACATTTTAATCTCTATTTAAAACATCCTTGGAATGGTGTTTAGCTTTAAGTGGTCATAGAAACTTTGTAAAGTAGAACTTATAAGCTTACAGAGAAATGTTATACTTGTGTGAAATTTGCTCTTGTCTATTGACAGAGTACAGTCAATGATTTAAAAAATATATATATTAGTTTGTATGTATATCCTGTTCATCTTATTAGTCTATAATGCCCCCAACAATGACTATCTTGACTCTTGAATTTTTTAGGCAGAAACCACCCCTCTATGAACAGACTTCAGTCAAGGACTTGGTCGTGGAGGATATTCAGTCAAATGGGGAACAGTAACCCTAACAGTTAGTTACTTCCTGACATCAAAATGGAGACCTACCTTTTAACACAATCTTCCTGTGGTAAAGAGGACTGAACGTGAGTGATAGCTTTTGGTGTCAGACCACTATTGTTTTATTTCCTTATTGTATGACCTTGGAAAATGTACTGAAGTTCTCTGAATTCCAGATTTCTCATCTATATAATCAGGATAATATATACCGCCTACCTCCCAGGGCATTTATAAGAGAAGCATTGAGGCCCTGATAAATAGTAATTATTTTTAGTCAAATATTTTGGAAATAGTTTCAACCAAAAGGGAGAAAGAAAATAGTAATCCTGAAAATTCCCATTAATCAAAACCTTCCATGCTTCTTTCTTCCCTCACTCCAGCATTCAAGTTAATAGAGGTTTCTTTATCACAGGTACAGGAAAGAATGAAAATAGTTCAGAAGCAGCTTGGCTTCTCTCAACTGACTCATGTAAAAAAAAATGGACTACCACTCCCAGCAGCTATTGCAACTCGATCTCCCCTATTTTCCAAACTCAGTTTGCAAGCAGTGATAAATATACAGTCATCTTTCCTTTAAAGCAACTTTCTGTGAATTCTTCAGTTATTTCTCATGTTTTCGGAAGAGGCTGAGCCAATCGGACATTAGCTGGGTTCCAGGCTTCTTCTCTGACGTGCTCTTGGCTCCCTTAGCTTCTAGACTAGATTGTAGGGAGTGGAACAAAAGATGTGAACTTGAAACAAAACATGGACTGTTGTTTAATAGCGCCAAGTAAATGTTTATAGTTATAGTCAACCCTCAATAAAATGGAATCTATTTTGAGATTAATTTCTCTTTATTATCCATGACTCAGTGTGGTTTATAAAAAAAAATGATGACACATCTCCTCCTTTCTAACATGAATCTGCAGGTACATAATATTTAGCTAAGCATATGAAATAAGAAGAAAATATCTAACAGAAAACTGAGGTTCGATGGGTTGGGGTAAGGGAGGAGCTGACTTCACTCCTAACAAAATAGAATTATTGAAGGTTCCTCAACTAAGAAACTATTGTATACCTCTAAGAGTGATTTCTTAAATTGTTCAAAATCTCACTAGCTTCCAATCTGACACACAAGTACAATCTCTTCCCAAGCATTTCATCAAAGTATTCATCTATCTGTCATGAGATACTGAAATTTGATAAATTATAAATTGAGAGAATATTTGATACTATCAGGAGAGAGAGCAGATGAAATAGCATCTCTAATCTCAACTCTCTCTCAGAATTATCTTGAAGAAATTATTTCAAGAGCTCTTCCCGAAGTTTACTCTCATCAAAACAAGTGTTCTTTGTTTAACAAGACTATGCTTCCCAAGATAGTGATAAAATTTTTTGCCTGAGTCCAAAAAGGCAAAAAAGGAAAATATTTAGAAGTGATTATGGGCCACGCCAAGGTCTACCATGTGATTTTAAAAAGTTCAAATTCTGTCTCATCTTTTGTTCTATAAGATTCTGTCACTTTATAATTCTATCTCCCTCCATTTTAGAGTAATTCCTCAGAGAAAATGCTGGCATACCAGGAAGCTCAGTCAACCAGCCAGGAGACTAAGATAGATGTTCTCCCTTTTCCTGGAGAAGATGTGATATTTTAGTACTCTCTCAGATCTAAAGATTAAGTCTCTTGGGTTTTCCAGGTTAAGTTAGAAGGCAAAGGATAGAATACATAAGAGAGGCCACTTGAAAGGAGAAAATTAGTCATTGACCACAGAAAATAGATTTTCTAAGTAGTGATCCAAATAAAACAGATCTGAGACTTAATAATAAAAAAACTCAATAAGTGGTGTATATGTGTACAGAAGGGACCACTTTCCTCTAGAATCAAATTTTAGAATTGAAGGAATATAGTTAATAATAGCCAAGAAGATATATCTATGAAGGCTTCCCTGATAACCCTCTCACAGAAAGTCTTCCTCAAGTATGCTGTAGTTATAATAAAACATTCACAAGGATGCACTGTGAACTCCAGGCACTCCATGCCCATGCCATCGGCCTGTAGGTCTCTGAGGGGACCCTCCCAATCGAACTGCCAAATTCTCTGGTTTGCTCTGGGATATTGTAGAAAATTATTTGTATGATTAATGAAAATAAAACAGCTCATGGCAAAAAATAATAATAATAAGGAAGTTCCCTTCATTAAAAAAGAGCTATTTATTAAAATCTCCATTACAATGAGCCAAAATCTACTTTTCATATCACTTTTATATATTATCTCTACCTCATTCCTTCTGTCCAAAAGACAACAAATCTAGTTTCCCTTCCCCATAACAATCATTTGATGCTCAAACATAAAGTACACTTATCTCTATAAGTCTTCTCTCTAGTTGAAACAACTTTAATTCTTTCAACCATTTTTTTTGTATGACACATTTGCAGAGACCAAATATCATTTCTACTTTGCTCCATAAGGACTTCTTTAAAAATAAAGTTCGTGTTATTTAAGAGTTTCTTATGTTAATAAAGAGTATTTAAATTCTAAAAGGACACATAGACATCTTGATTTCTGCCTCAAGCCTTATGAATCATATTGCTCGTAACTCTCTTCTACCTGGTGGCAGAATACTGTTTGAAAATTGCAGGGTTGATTAATAGAGCAAATGAAATGTTGAAACAATAAAAACTACAGAAATGTTGAAATAAAAACTACAGTCTGAGCATCACAGTTTTTTGACATCATCTAACCTCTCACTACAAGTCAATGCTTTAAATTTTCCTTATTAAAGATCTATTGTTTTTCAAAGTTATTTTTAAAAGCTAAGACAATCTTTTCACCAAACAAAGGCAATATAATGTGGTAGTTAAGAGCCTAGGTTCAAATACCAGTTCTACGACTTACTAATTATTTAGCCTTGAGAAAGGTACTTACTTGTCTGTGCTTTACTTCTGCAAAATTGGGGTAATGTCTACTTTATAGGTTGTTTTGAGGATTAAATTAAATGTAGGGTTGAGAACAATATCTGGCACAAAGTAATTACATGTGTTTGCCATTATTGTAATTCAAACAAAATTTTACCAGGAGGCTAAACATATGCATAAAAGATAAAATAGTGGTCCTGCTCTAGTTGAACATGCTATAGTCCTAAGTATACCACAACCCATCCCATGCCTTATTCCATTCAGGCTCAGAGTAGCACATCTTGAAATCCACATTAATGGTTTCACCTTAAAGAACAGGGTCATCAGGAACTCCAAGTAAAATGTAAATTATCTACTACTAATACCCTAGAATGAATTATTTCATCTTGGAAGGATTAGTCACCATGTGAAAGGTACAGAGCAAGACTTTCTGAAAATAAAACATATAACAAGTTTTGTTGTTGTTGCTGTTATTATTTTTAATAAGGGAGGAAAAAAAGATTACTTTGAGCATGGCCAATCAGCCAGACAGAAAAGATCTAGGGAGAACCACTGTGAGGAAATAGTGCTGCGGCTGATGATGGTGATAACTAACAATCATTGAAGGTTTACAGTGTGTTAAGTAAAAGTACTTTATATATATTAACTTTTCAAGCCCAAGAACAAACCTATGGGGTTGTCAACCAATGAAAAAAGGTTTATCTGTAATAATAAAAAGCATTTGCTTGAGCAAAAAGAGTTGTAACCTTGAAGGCACAGATTCAGGAAGAACCCCAAACTGTGCTTCAAGAGAACAAAGAAAACTGAAGCTTATAAAAGAAAAAAGAAAAAAAAAACACAAGAACAAAAGGACCTTTTCTTATTGGCTACTTAAAATGATGTGATGGCTAATTCAAAAAGGATTGTTGAAGTCCCGGTGATGTAACTCTGTGGTAAGTGTCTGCATGAAAACGAGGGGGCAGGGAGTAAGCAAGTTCCAGGATGTACTTCTAAGCCAAGCACTTAAGTCCAAAAGTTTAAACATCATCTGCATACAGACTTGAGTAAGTCTGATTTTTCTAATGACCTCCTGACTCCATTTTATGGCCCCCTGATATTAGGGACTGTTTTAGATATTTCAGTTCACAAGGTAGAGACTGTTACCATCCCTTATCATTCCTATTTTACAGATGTAGATAATGGGCACAAAGAGGTTAAATTATGGCCCAAAGTTATATAATTAGTAAAAGGCTGAGCTGAAATTCAAACCCAGACACCCATAATCATGCATCAGCCCAATATCAATGGATGTCCTAAAGGAAAGCAAGGTAAGAGGAGACAGAAATCACTGAGAACACCCAATTGTGCCCAGTACCACCCTGATATTATGCAACAAAATCATCATAAGAGTGTGAACTCTGTAGTCAAGATAGATCTATGTTCAAATCCTTGTTTCATCCCTTACAAGCTGTGTGGACTTGAGGAAGACACTGAATGTCTTTGAGCATCAAATTATTCAATGTTGTCTTGAGGAGTGGAGTTCATGTGTGCAAATCACCTTCCACCCTTGCACGCTGCAAGATTACAGCAAATGATATTATTGTCTATGCTCTTTATATTTTCCAAATACAGTATCCACTAATTACTTCTGCTCCCATCCCAATTTAAAAATTAACATTATTTCTATAGCACAGAAGAGAACTCAGAGTAAGTAATTTACACAGAAATGACAGCAGGTTAGCTCAGGGCAGGAATTCAAATACAAAATTTCTCATCCCAATCATTTGCAACTTTTAGCCTCTTCTGCCAGATTCTTAAATTGTTCCTCTTCTTAAGTTTGCCTTTCTCACCCAAAGAAGAAAGTGAGTACTTGTAGCCAATGTCAGACGAAAATTACAGATTTCCTAAGTGACAGGATAAACTTATTGAATTTTCTGGGGGAGATTGGTTCCTGCCAACAAATTGGCAGAGAAAAAGATGACAGCAAGCCACATTAAGTGCAAGTATCAGTGGGTGGAGAAATGTCAGAAACAAAGAAAACTCTTTAAACTATTAAATGCAAACTCATTTACTGGTGGCCACAGATAAGATAGAAGAGTTTACCATGAACAGGGACTGTGACAGTGATGAATGAAACCATTCTGGAACTGTGAAGGAAAGTGGCCGACAAGAAGTGGGGCAGCCATTTGACGGAGAGCAGGAAGATGCTGTAGGTGGGAGAACAGGAAGAGAATGAGAACTAGTTACATGTGGGCTGAGGCATTTTCAGTGGCAGAACAAAAATTTTAGAAATAATGTTGCTGCTGGTACTTAAAAAGCCCAGGCAGGCATCAATTCCCACCCACACTTCATCCCCCACATTCTAAAATCAGGAAAGCTATGGCTTCAAAATAAGAGTGAAGAGAAAGGGAGAGATGGGTAAGATGAATTTTGAAGAATGAAATTAAACAGGGACAGTTATCAAATCCCAAAAAGAGGAAAAGGATCTCATGGCAGGGCCAGTATAATGAATGATGTAGTCAATGAATGTGCTACCTGCTATCCCTCAGCACTTATAAGACAGACTATTACTGAAGGACTAGGGAGGTTTGAAAGTCATTGTTCCAAGTTCTTTTCACTCCTCAGTTAAAAGATAACATGCTTCTAGAAATAAAGCAAGACTGAGTCATAGCTGGAATTGAAAAAAAGTGTTGAAAATGGAAGGTGAGTTATGGATATGGGTTTGTTTCTCATAAGTGAAAATAATGAATTTTGGCTCACTGCAATTCTCTAAAAACTACTGAGAATACAGAAGACTCTGCACATTTCATTTTTAAGTACTTGACTATTTTAGTGAATATAAGCATTGTTTTAGGTTCACTTTCCCATTTATCCCTGAACCTGGCTTTGGTATTTGTTTCTCAAGCAAAGCTACATTATGTCCCCTGAAATCCTTTCATTCACTCTGCAAGCATTTTTCACTCTCCTACTAGATGATAAGCATGTTGTCAGGTGCTATAGGATTGGAGATTGTGGAAAGAAAAATAAGATAGTGCCCTTGCCCTCAAGGAATTTTAGAGACTAGTTGGGGAGACAAAATCAACAGGCATGAAACAGATAAATCAGAATTGAAGAATAGTCATCACTAATTCAAGGACAAGTTGATAACATGCAAGAGATCCCAAGACTAAATGACAAATGAAAGGAACAACCAGAAAGTAAAGGTAGCTCTGAAAATCAAGAAAATCTTCACTGACTGGAATGGTCCTGGAACACATATAAGAGGAGATGAGCCTTAAGTCATGGGTCAGATTTGTACAGGGAGGGAGAAAGAAGAAAGATAATTCCAGAATGGGAATATCCTTCTACCACAGTTTCCCTATTTTGACCCACAAATTCCTAGTTCTACAAATTCCTAGCTTGACAAATTAAAAGAAAAAAATCCAAAAGGCCCAGTTTTCTAGACTTTTCAAAATTATTTTTAATAGTCTTATGATCTATCTTTTTTGCTTTTTAAATTCAAAACTTCATTTCTTAGTTTTTACTCTTTTCCTAGATACATGGTCTCTCATTCATCTCATTTAGGACAGAGTCCTAAACCTGCATTTTTTTTCACAAAACACTCATAATTGAAGTTTTTGTTTGTTTGTTTGTTTGTTTGTTTTTATATATATACAAAGAGCTAGCATTGTTTCTGCAGTAGATGTCTGGAATGACCCATTCATGGAAGTTCACTTAGTCAAACTTAATGAAGCCTATATCCTTCGTGTACTGACGGAAACACTGGCAGCACATATTGAGGCTGTATTTCTGGATCAGACCATGACAGTTTGAGCAGATGCAGCAAGAATGAGACCCCTGGCTGAATTTTCTCGGATGGCTCCAGTACAGATGCTGATGACCCATCTTTCTGTCTCAGAGGTAACAAGGCAAAAGGCTAAACCTGCATTTTTAACTAGATATCTTCCCAGGTAAATTGTGTTATAGGTGATCAAAAAGAGCCACATTTTGAGAAATACTAGTGCTATTCCAACTAAAAATGTACCCCATAACATAATACTCTCAATAAGACTAAGCCAGTAGGACCTTGGAGAATAAAAACACAGATATTTCAGATGTGATTCCACATCCTTCTCACTACCACCCCCAACCTCTCATTGTTTTATTCCATGGGATACAGAAAAACATAGTCACAAAAATTGAAAAAATAAATAAATACTCATACATACATATACACTCACAAAATAAATAACATCCAAATAATATTGAAAAATTGA
This sequence comes from Pteropus alecto, assembly GCF_000325575.1. Classification (NCBI taxonomy): domain Eukaryota; kingdom Metazoa; phylum Chordata; class Mammalia; order Chiroptera; family Pteropodidae; genus Pteropus; species Pteropus alecto. Next base: position 746,521 of record NW_006440647.1, on the reverse strand, counting down.
CCCAGGTTTAGTTCAAAACCCACAAAGTTCACATAAGTTCAAAGTCCAAAAGAAAAATGTAGCCTTTCCTAGCTGGGCTAGCTGTCTTAGCTTGAGCAGTAACCTCAAGGCTATCAATCTAGTAGCAACTAATAAAAAAATATATATATAGTTTTAAGTCTCCAAAACCCAGTGCATCATAGCTTGACTAGCAGAAGCCACAAATCCATTTCTACCTCCCCTGAGGTTAGAGAAAATAGCTCAGTAGTTAACCCACACTTTCTAGGCCACCCAAATAATCCTCCCAAAGCGATGCATTGACTACTCCAAAACCTGCCACTGGCAACCCATTGTCTACTCTATACAATAAAGTGATTAACTCTTAATCTGACAGTCAAATGCTTCCTTCATACCTCCAAACAATCTATCCACTGTTATTTCTGCACCCTATATTCCTGTAACACTAGACTATTCCCATTGTATAGACTTATGCTGGACTTTTCCACCTCTAGTGGCATTGAACATGCTAGTCCCTCTATGTAGAATGCCCACAATTCCTACCCTTTCCCCCAGCCTCCAGATGCCTCCATGGAGACTTTCTCAGCCCCTAGTCAAAAGTAATCTCCCCTCGCTGGTGCTTCCACCATATTTGGTAACTCTTTCATGACAGTACATTCATCCTGTTTTATATATGATTCTGTATATTTCTTGTCTCTCTTATTAAATTTTAACCCCATGAAAGCCAATGCATATCTTATCCTCCACAGCACTGATACTGCAACTAACTAGATTAGTGAATTCTTTTGCCCTGGTACAGAAGGGGTTAAACATAGACTGCGATAATAACTGACAGATGGTCTGAGAAAACCTTTTCATCAATAGAACTGGCATTTCTCCAATGACAGATTGAATCTTGCTAATAAAGCACATTTTTCTGCAGATACTATGAGATATGATTCCCTTTTTTTTCATTTCTCAATGATAAGAATCATTTGGAATTTCCGAGAAATGATAATGATAGCGTGATGAGAGCAGCCAAGTTTGGTGGTTCAAGCTGTTTACCACCCATTCTTCACTTACTTTGCACTAACTTTCATTTAAACCTTAGGCTTAGTTAAGACAGAACTGTGGGATTTGAGGCACAGGACAATCAATCTTGGTTGAACTATATTAAAAATGTTGCCCTCCACTCTGGTTTAGTAATGATGAGAGAGAGAGAGAGAGAGAGAGAGAGAGAGAGACCGAGACACAGAGAGCATGAGAGAGAGATCCTCCATAAATCAGCAGAATTCCAGAACCCCCTCAAAGCCTCTCCCATGTTATAGAGACTATAGGAAACCCTAGACAAATTGGAGACAGTTTTTGTCCTCACACTCTAGCTGGAATCCCAGAATCAACTTGCCTACATTTTGTTTTTTTAAGACACAAATCAACTGAGTGTTAACAGATAACTATGGTGATCAGTGGGCACTGGGTTCAGAATTGACCCTAAACAGAAGCTTAATGGACAGATGCCTACAGCATGTGGTACAAGAGACAAGGAAAATATATCCCTATATCAGCTTGCCTTAGTATCTGGAATTCTGTTGTTGCCTAAAGGTAAGGCACTAAAGAAATTCATTTAATATGCAAATTTTCCAGAAGTTTGATGAATAACTACTTTTCAAAAATATGTAAGTCAGCAACTGCTAAACAGGAAGGAATCCCAAACTATGGCTACTTCTGACAGGAACTTAAGAACATTGCCTTGGCCCTCTGTATACTACTCAGCACCATATGAAATATTTCGAGTGCCTTTAATTCCATCCCCAAGGAGGTCTTGGTCTAGTGGGGAAGAGAGTTATATAAATAAGTAATGTCAATATAATGGGGTAAGTGACAGGACAGAAATATGCATAGGTGCCACAGAAATCAGAAACATGGCCCCATCTGAAGGGGTTGGAGAATGATTCATAGAGGGGGTAATATCTAGGCTGGGTCTTGATGTATGAACAGGAATTCAATAAGAAAGGTGGAAACAGTGTCCCAGGAAAAATGATTTACATGAGCAAGGACATGGGACAGGCTTTGGTATGCATAAGTGTGTAGTAGGGGAGCAGTAACAAAATGATTTGTAAATGATTCAATATTACTGCAGCATCAAGTGTAAAGCAGAGCATAGGAAGAGGTGAGTTGGACCATGGCAAGAGACAGATCATGAAGGGCCTTGTATATCATGACGAGGAACTTGGACTTGATGTTCAACTTAATAGGAAACATTGAAGGGTTTTAGGCAGAGGAATGAGACAATCAGATTTATGTCTGGGAAAATCCTCTCTTCCTCTCCTTCCTGGAACAATTCCTTTCTTCCTCTCCTCTAACCTGCCTTCAAACCAGTCAGTGCCTCAGGCTTGCTATTGGTCTTTGGTGAACTGCAGGTGGCTCTCCCAGCTAGAGGGAGAAGTTCCAGAGGAAGAAGTTCTCAATGCTGTGTCTTTTAAATTAACCAGTACAGCACTTAGATGGCCATATTAGCTACAGTGATAGCTACAGGCAGGGCTACAGAAGAAACAGCAAAATTACCCACTCACTAGGATGAGGTTCTTAACTGAAAATTTTCTAAAGACCCTCCTTAGATGCCTCCTCTATTTAATGTATCGAAAATAATCGGAGTTCAAATAACTTTTGCTATTCGACTAGAGCAATAGAGGAGTTTAGAACTGAGGCAAATCCATGCTCTTTGCTCATTTATCACAGAAGCCCCGTTTACACTTCCCCTTCTATTTTCCAAAGCCCTGGTAAACATTTGATTTTTCCTTAATAATTCCTTATTGTCTCCCTTTTTCATACAGCAAGCTGTTTGCAAGAAGCCTACCTTTTAACTTGGGCACTTTCTCATAATTCATTTTTCACTTTAGATATTATCTTTAATTACAAAATATCTGAGAAAAATAGCCCAGGCTGAAGGTTAACACTCTCAGTCTGAGTAATACCACCACCCAATGGTAATCAATAGAAGAATCTTGGAGTGAAGCTGACCTTGGTCTGATCTCAGCTCAGCTTGGATGAAGGCATTGACAGTTCAAACCAAATAAGAGGCCCCAGTGGCTATCTTTGAGCCCGACCAAACTTAGTATAGTATAGTCCCAAGTAAAATGAGCCACAAGCACAGGGGCACTCCAGGCAAAGAAGCCTTAGATCATATAATAGCATTCTTTCCTCTTCATAGGTCCTTACAAACAATATATTATATTTGGCCACATGGGACATGTCTTACTAGATTGCATTAGTAAGGCAGCAAAATCTACAAAAGAGATGATTACATGGACTCCTGTAGAGACAAAGTCAACTCCTAACAGTCTCCAAATATTGATTACATGGACTACTGTAGAGACAAAAAGTCAACTCCTAACAGTCTCCAAATATGACGGTGAAACCCAGAGCCCAGTCTTTACTCCGACAAATATTTAATTAGTATTTCCTGCATCCTCAGCCTTGTACTAGGCCAGAACTCAACAGTGTCCTCAGGTGATTAAATCTACATGATCTAAGAAACAACACCTACCTAATTAAATGAACTAGATTCAGTTGCTCACCAACTCAAAAGTGCCAAGCAACCCAAGCAGGAAAAAATGGTGTAGATGATAGAGGCTTTGTTCATCCCTCTTGCGACCAAATCAAAGTTGTGACAGAAACAGAGCAAACAGCAAGCAAAGTCACCTGGGATCTAGATAAACAGAAGTACTACAACTAGGGAGAAAAAGAATTAATCAATCTGCAATGGTAGAAGGTAAGAGGGGGTGAAGACAAGCGGCTGAGAGGGACAGAGGCTATGGCAGTGGCAGCTGCAAATCCCTCTTAAAGGGGCTATGTCAGAGGGGACTTTCGCTCTAAGCAACAGCGCAGGGTCGGCTGCATGGGGGGCAACAGGAACTTACAGGAGGACACTGAGTTATAAGAGTGAGGGCCAGAGGCAAGGCTCTCTCCTGGGCATAAGTGCTAGGGATATCCATTGCTCCTCAGTTGAGCCCTCCTCCTTCCCACTGTGCTGGCGCAGTGCCACCATAGCTGAGACATCATCAAACTGGATAACAAAAGTCATTCTGCCCAGAAGATCCCCTGAAACTCTGCCTCCTCCAACACATGGCCTAACCCAAAACACATCCAGCTGTGTTTTTGGGGAGTCTGGTGCACCTTGCTGAGCAGTACCAAGACACACTGGTGGCAGCTGGCCTCAATTTCTATTGTGGCCTTTTGAGGCAACTACAAGCATAGCATCTGTGGATTGCTTGCTGAATCTTACCAGGTGGCCTTGGAAGAGCACAAGGTGTGGCTAAACTTGGCCTGCAGCTGAACCCCTCTCAAGACTGTGCCACTGATCACCTACTACACAAAACCACATTAATAAGACCTGAAGACTTAGGAGCTTTGCTTAGTACATAGGAGACACAGAAAGGCAGCCAAAATGGGAAGACGAAGAAGCAGAAACCATATGAGAGAAGAGAACAGAGTTCCAGGAATAATGGAGTCAAGCAATCTTACAGATGCAGAGTTCAAAAGACTGGCTATAAAGATGCTCAATGAACTTAGGGGAAGTGTAGATGAACTCATTGAGAGCTTTAATAAAGAGATAAAAAACATAAAAATGGAAGAGAAATTATAAAAGGGAACCAGTCAGAAATGAAGAACACATTATCTGAAATTAAGAGTATATTAGTGGGAATCAACAAAGCGTATAAAGATAGGATCAAACCATCAATATAGAGGATGGGAAAACCAAAGATGTTCAATCAGAATGGCAAGAAAAAAGAAGCCAAGACTATAATGAGAATTTAAGGAGCTTATGGGACACAATTAAAGGTAAAAATATGTGTCATATGAGTACCTGAAGGAAAACAAGAAGTTGAAGAGCTATTTGAAGAAATAATGATGAAAAACTGCTGTCATCTGGAGAAGGAAATAGACATACAACTCCAGGAAGCTCAGAGAGTCCTAAGGAAGAGTAACCCAAAGAGGCCCACACCAAGACACATCATCATTAAAATGCCAAAGGTTAAAGACAAAGAGAGACTCTTAAAAGCAGCAAGAGAAAAACAGTTAGTTACCTACAAGGGAGCACCCCCTAAGACTTGTGGCTGAGTTCTCAAAAACAAAACAAAACAAAACAAAACAAAAAAACTATGCAGTACAGAAGAGCTTGGCACAGATTACTCAATGTGATGAAAATCCAGGATCTACAACCAAGAATACAATATCCAGCAAAGCTATCATTTAATTTGGAAAACAGATAAAGAGCATCCCAGTCAAAAAAACAAGCTAAAGGAGTTTATCACCACCAAGCCAGTATTATAGGAAATGTTGGAGGGACTTCTTTTAAGAAGAAAAAACATGTATCAAAAGCATGAATAAAGAATGGTGATAACTACATTCCTACCAACAAGTACCTCAAATGGAAAAGAATTAAGTGCTCCAACCAAAAGATAGAGTGGCCGAATGGATAAATAAACAAGACCCCTACATAATGCTGCCTACAGGAGACTCACTTCAAATTAAAAGAAAAACATAGACTGAAAAGAAGAGGATGGAAAAAATATTGCCTTGATGGACCTAAGGGATATTGAGCTGAACTAAATGAGTCAGATAAAGAAAGACAAATATCGCATGATTTCACGTACATGTGGAATCTAAAGAACAAAATAAACAACAGTGAAAATGGAAACAAACTTATAGATACAGAGAATATTTTGAGGGCTACTAGATGGGAGGGATTGGAGGGATGGCAAAAAAAGGGCAAAGGAATTAAGAAGTACAAATGGATAGTTATAAAATAGATATGGAGATATAAAGTGTAGCATAAGGAAAATAGTTAATAATGTAAATAAATATGTAAGGGGGAAGTGGGAGACTAGATTTAGTGGGGTGATCACTTTGTAAGTAATATAAATCTCTAATCATTATGCTGTACAAGTGAAATTAATATATTATTGTATGCCAACTATAATTGAAAAAAACCTCATTGAATTGTTCAATGTAAATACAAGCAACTCATTGTCTATTATATTTCAATAAACCCGGAAGAAAAAGAAAAAAAAAAAAACCTTCCCACAAAGAAAAAGAAGTACCAAGCAATGTGACATCAAAATTGTCAACATGAGACAGACAATGTTCAAGAAAAATCATTAAAAGAAAAAAAAAAAGAAAAATCATTCAAAGTTATGATGGAATAGGAGAGTTAGGTGAAGTTTTCGGGAGCAGGAAAAGTAAAGTTTTAAAAACTTTCCAGTAATTGAATGTTCACTATGTTTCAGGCAGTATGCCTTTAACTTATTTCTCATTTTTTGGAGTTTCTCACTAATATTTATTTATTTATTTTACATTAGTTTTAGGTATGCAGTAGAGCGATTAGACATTTATGTAATTTATGAAGTGATTCCCCTGATTAGACTAGTGCCCACTTGGCACTATACATTGCTATAACAATTTATTGACTATATTCCCTATGCTGTACTCCACATCCCCTGTGATTGTTTTGTAACTAATTTATATTTCTTCATCCCTTTATTTTTCTCACCCAGCCCCCCAACCCGCCTTCCCTCTGGCAATCATCAGTTTGTTCTCTGTATATGTGAGTCTGCTTTTATTTAGTTTATTTTATTCCTTAGATTCAACATGTAAGTGAAATCATATGATATATGTCTTTCTCTGTCTGATTTATTTTACTAAGCATAATACTCTCTAGGTCCATCCATGTCATTGTAAATGGTAAGATATATTTTTATAGCTGAGTAATATTCCACTGTATATATGCACCACCTCTTCTTTATCTATTTTTCTATTGATGGGCACTTAGGTTGCTTCCATATATTGGCCATTGTAAATAGTGCTGTAGTGAACATAGGGATGCATATATCTTGACGAATTTGTGTTTTTTTTTTAAATAAACACACAGAAGTGAAACTCTAGGTCATAAGGTAGTTCTATTTTTAATTTTTGAGGAAGCTCCAAACTGTTTTCCATAGTGGCTGTACCAATTTGCAATCCCACCAACAGTGTACGAAGGTTACCTTTTCTCCACATCCTTCCCAACACTTGTTATTCTTTGATTTATTGATGATAGCCACTCTGACAGGGGGGAGGTAATATCTCATTGTGGTTTTAACTTGCATTTCTCTGATGATTAGTGACATTTATCATCTTCCTTATCTATCTACCATCTTTATATATCTATCGGCCATCAGTATGTCCTCTTTAAAGAAATACCCCTTCAGGTATTCTGCCTATTTTTTCAATTGGATTGTTTGTTTTTTCATTGTTAAGCTGTATGAGTTCTTTATAGATTTTGGATATTAACCACTAATCAGATGTATCATGCAAACAACTTTTCCCATTTGCTAGGTTGTCTTTTCATTTTGTTGACTTTTTTTTCTGTGCAAAACTTCTTAGTTTGATATAGTCCCATTTTTCTTTGTCTCCCATGCCCAAGTAGATTATCAGAAAAAAAAAATTACTAAGAGCAATGTCAGAGACTTTACTGCCTATGATTTCTTCTAGGAGTTTTATAGTTTGGGGTCTTACATTTAAATCTTTTATCTACTTTGAGTTTACTCTTATATATGGTGTAAGAAGGTGGTTCAGTTTCCTTTTTTTTTTTTTGTATCTGTCCAGTTTTCCCAACACCATTCATTGAAGAGACTGTCTTTACCACATCGTATATTCTTGCCTCCTTTGTCATAAATTAAAAAATAAAAACATATCGGTGTAAATTTATTTCTGGGCTCTCAATTCTGTTGCATTGATCAATGTATCTGTTTTTTATCCCAATACCATGCTGTTTGGATTACTGCAGCCTTGTAGTATAGTTTGATAGCAGGTAGTGTGATATATCAAACTTTATTTTTCTTTCTCAAGATTGCCGTGGCTATTCAGGATCTTTTGTGATTCCATATAAATTTATAGATTATTTGTTCCAGTTCTCTGAAAAAAACCATTGGAATTTTGATAGGGATTGCATTGAATCTATAGAGTGCTTTGGGTAGTATGGACATTTTAACAATGTTGATTCTTCCTATCCATGAACACGGTATGTGCTTCCATTTATTTGTATCTTCTTCAATTTCTTTTTTCAATGACTAATAATTTTCCAAGAAGAGGTGTTTTACTTCCTTGGTTAAATTGATTTCTAGGTATTTTATTGTTTTTGATGCAATTTAAAATGAGATTCTTTTCTTAATTTCTCTTTCTGATAGTTCATCATTGGTGTATAAAAATGCAACTGACTTCTGAATATTAATTTTGTAGACTGCTACTTTACTGAATTCATTTATCAGCTCTAATTGTTTTTTGGTGGAATCTTTATGGTTCTTTGTATATAGTAACATGTCATTTGCAAATAATGAGTTTTACTTCTTTTCAATTTGGATGCCTTTTATTTTTCTTTCTTTTCTCATTGCTCTAACTAGGACTTCCAATATATGTTGAATAGAGGTGGTGAAAGTGCTCATCCTTGTCTTGTTTCTAATCTTAAGAAAAATGCATTTAGTTTCCCCATTGAGTATATTAGCTGTAGGTTTGTCATTTATGGCCTTTATTATGTTGAAGTATGTTCCCTCTATTCCCACTTTGCTGAGAGTTTTTATTATATACGGATGCTGGATTTTGTTGAACATTTTTTCTGCATCTATTGATATAATCATATAATTTTCATCATTCAATTTGTTAATGTGGTTTATCACATTAATTGATTTGTAAATATTGAACCAATCTTGTATCCCAGGAATAAAATCAACTTGACCAAGGTGTATGATCTTTTTAATGTATTGCTGAATTCAGTCAATTGCTTTTTATATCTAGGTGCTCCTATGTTGGGTGCATATATGTTTACTAGGGTTGTATTCTCTTGTTGTATCAATCTCTTTATCATTATGTAACGTCCTTCTTTGTCTCATTATAGCCTTTGTTTTAAAGTCTATTTTGACTGATATAAGTATTGCTACTCAGTTTTTATTTCATTTCCATTTGCATAAAATATCTTTTTTTTTTATCCCTTTACTTTCAGTCTGTGTGTGTCTTTCGATCTGAAGGGGTTCTCTTGCAGACAGCACAAGTCTTATTTTCTTATCCATTCAGCTACCCTATGTCTTTTGACTGGAACATTTAATCCATTTACATTTAAAGTGAATATTGATAGGTATATTTATTGACATTTTATTACTCATATTTATAGGGTTTTTCCCCCTTCGTCTTTTTCAGAAGTCCCTTTAACATTTCTTGTAATACTGGCTTGTTGGTGGTGAATTCTTTTAGCTTTTTTCCTGTCTGGGATGCTCTTTGTCTCACTTCCATTTTAATTGATATCCTTACTGAATTGAGCAGTCATGGTTGTAAGTTCTTGCTTTTCATCACGTTGAATATTTCTTGCCAATCTCTTCTGGCCTGCAAAGTTTCTGCTGAAAAATCAGCTGGCATTCTCATTGAAGTGCCCTTGTAAGTAATTAGCTAACTTTCTTTTGCTGCTTTTAGGCTTCTCTCTTTGTCTTTAACCCTTGGCATTTTAATTATGTGTCTTGGTGTAGGCCTGTTTGAGTTCCTCTTGTTTGAGACTCTTCACACTTCCTGAACTTGTATATCTATTTCTGTTGCCAGGTTACAGAAGTTTTCTGTCATTACTCCTTCAACTAGGTTCTCAATCCTTTGCTCTTTCTTTTCTCCTTTTCTTACCAATATGATGCAGATGTTGTTATGCTTGATGTTGTCCTGGAGGTTCTTAAACTTTCCTCATTTTTCTCTTTTTTTTCTTTTTGCTTTTCTCATCGAGTATTTTTTTTTCTACCTTGTATTCTAACTCACTGATTTGAGCCCCTGCTTCATCTAATTTACTATTGATTCCATCTAGTGTATTCTTCATTTCAGTTATTATATTCTTCATCTCTGAATGGTTCTTTTTTGGTTTCTATGTCCTTTTTTATGCTTGCTATCTCAGCCTAGCAAAAGAACTAGTGCACCTCAAGGCCTGAGGCTGCCTGCCAGCTATCCAGAAGGCTCTCCTGTTAGAGCCTTTAGGTGGTACTTGAGTTGGGTGGGGCAGGGACCCAGGGAGTCACCAGAGTAAAGTGAGATTTCACCCAGCCAATGCGGGTTCAGGTTTCATGCCAGTGCTGAATCTGAGGTCTCCTGTAAAAGTTTTAAATCACTGCAAGGCCAGCCATTGCCTGCCTCAGTCCTGCAGACCCTCATGATCTGCCCAATAGATACTGTAGCTCGGGCTCACACTGGTGGCCTGCCACCAAAAGTCTCTCCTGAAATGTGTGGGCCCAGTGAGCTGAGGGCGGTAGTTTGCTGTAGAATGCTCGGCCCAGGGAAGATGCAGGGTGGGACTGGCTGCCTAGCAATGGGCTTACCACAAGTAATTTGTGGGTTAGATGGGGCTGGCTGCCTAGCAATGGGCTTGCCACAAGCAATTTGTGGGTTAGGTGGGGCAGGGTCTCAGGGAGACACATGGTGGAGTGGGTCAATCTCTCTGGGCCAATGAAGCTTCAGAATTAGCCGTAAGTGGGGAGAGTTCAACACAGGTAAGATGGCACCCATCTTCAGACTGCTCTGGAGGGAAGCTTGACAGAGAAACAATGATGGCTGTCCTTCCAGCTCTCACTCTAATGGTACACAACTCAGTCTTTCCCCTTATCCCTCTTATGCCTCCCAAGTTGCTGACCCTTTGTTGGAGCCCAGGGTGAGTGTCTGCAAGTGAGTCTGTGCACAGACCCTTTAAGAAGAATGTCACAGTTTTTGTGTTCTTTCCGTCTCACCCGGATGGCTAGAATCTCCACTGGTTTTTACACTTAGATTTTGTGAGAACTCCTCTTCCCAACACTGGAACCCTGGGCTAGGGACCCCTGTGTGGGGCTAGGGCCCCTCGTTCCTTCAAGGGGGCCTCTGCAGCCATGTTTCATGTTTTCCCTCCTGGTGTTCAACCACCCTGTGTGGGTATTGGGTCAGCCCATTTTGCCTCTCCACCCCTCCTATTGATCTTAATGTGGCTTTTTATGTCTTCGAATGTATGTGTTATGATCAGCTAGACTTCAGGTAGTTCTCCAAGTTATTGTTCCTATTTTTTAAAGATTTTGTTAACATATAGTGAACATACAATATTGTATTAGTTTCAGGTGTACATCATAGTTATTCAACATTTATTACCAAAAGAAGTGATCATCATATGTCCAGCAACCATCTGACATTGTGCATCACTATTGTAATATTATTGACTATATTCCTTATGCTGTACACCGCATCCCCATGACTTATTTGTTTTATGCCTGGAAATTTGAACCTCTTATTCCCCTTTACCTTTTCCCTCTTTTAAATGTTTTCAATTAGTGCTGACATTCAATATTATTTTATGTGAGTTTTAGGTGTACAGAATAGTGGTTAGACATTTATACAATTTATGAAGTGATCCCTCTGACTTGTCTAGTACTATAGCTCCCCTGGCACTATACATAGTTATTACAATATTATTGACTATATTTCCTATGTTTTACTTTACATTCCCATGACTATTTTGTAACTACCAATTTGTACTTCTTGATCCCTTCACCTTTTTCACTCCTCCAACCCCGATTCCATCTGGCAACCATCAGCTTGTTCCCTGCATCCATGTCTGTTTCTGTTTTGTTTTATAATTTATTTTTTTCTTTAGATTTTACATATAAATGCTATCATATGGTATTTGTATTTGATTTATTTCACTTAGCATAATACCTTCCAGGTCCATCCATGTTGTCACAAATACAAAAATTTCATTATTTTTTATGGCCAAGTTATATTCCATTGTGTATATGTACCATGATCTCTTTATCCAGTCATCTATTGATGAGTACTTAGGTTCTTCCATATCTTGGTTATTGTAAGTAATGCTGCAATGAACATAAGGGTGCATATACCTTTTTTAATTAGTCATCTTATTCCTATTAAACAAGTATCAGTATTATACCCCCTTTTACAGATAAGGATTAGAAGATAAGAGTGCTTAAACTACTTCCCCAAGCTCACATAAGGTGATATTTAGCAGGGCCAGAATTCAAACCCTGACTCTAGAGCCCATGTTCTTAACTATATGCTTGCTCTAAAATGATCCAATGCCCTAGGGGAAGATAGCTGAATTGAATGGAAAGAATGAGTTGGAAAAGACAATTGGAAGGGGATTCACATACCTATGTATATCTCTCATCACTGATATTAATGCAAATCTGACTCTAAAAAGTCCTGAATGGCCTCTTTCTCCTCTGAGCACATAAGTTCCACTAATTGCCAGTAAAATGGAAAGCCAGGAATCTCTCCCTCTATTTTGATAAAGTAAGTACAAGTTTCAAACAGTATAAAAAGGAAAACAAATCTAAGAATTTTTAGTTCAAGCAACAATTCTGTTTCTGTGGAAACACGTAAGGGCAAACTGTAGGAACTATAGCATAAGCAGGCTTCACCTCCATCCTATGAGCTGCAAAGCTATTTTTCCTTTTAAAATAATGGAAACCTATGTGAACAAGCTACTATAGCTGGACTGATAGTGGGTTATTGTAAACGTAGGGATTCAACAACAGCTTGACTCTGAGTTCCAAGCCCTTTGAATTATTTTAGCTCATCAGGCCTCTTCTTCAATATATCAAGTTTCTTTGTTATATAAATATAGCCTCCTCAATATCCACCAATAAACTAATTTGTATTTGAACTGAGGCATCTGCAACCACCCTATGAAAGAGCCAAGCCTCAATTAACCAGAATCCAATTAAATGGAGTCGTGAATTAACTGCATCCACTTTTTGCAAAGAGAGTACCCAGTGATAAGAAAAACATCACAGAAATTTAGTAGAGTATGGGTGTATGGAGGGGGTAATCTGTTTAGCTGTGTGACTTTGGACAACTTCTTTATATTCTCTGTCCCTCCATTTCTTCATCTATTTAGTGGTTAGCAGGACTAAATGAGATAACTGATGTAGGGTGCTTCACACAGCACCTGGAACTTAATAACAACTCAATAAATCTTAGAATATACTTATACTTTCTTAGTCCATAAGGTCACCCAAAACCATCTTCCAGAGGATGTTTTGGTGTGAGTCTCAACACATCTCTCATCTCTATCTCCATTTCCAAGAGTAGATAACGATCTCTGTTGGACTGAACAGTGTTCCTGATGCCTAGCAAAGACTCTGTGACCAAAGAATCTGACATCACTTTCTGAGGCAGGAATGAAAGCTCAAACATTTCTAAATTTAGGGGAAGGTGTAAAGCCAAAACCCTACTCAGGTTCCATCTCCCTTCATATTTTTAATCTCACTGCCCCTTTTTCCCCCAAAATGAATTAATCTTTAGCCTGTGTGTAATGTGGACCACACATTTTTCACTGTCTGATTTAATACCTCCATCGAACAACCTAGTCTCTATAACAGTGGGTTTGTCTTAGGCTCAATGCAGAAACAGATAGTCTATGAAGTTCTCTAAATACAGCATCATGCCCAATATGAACTTTATGTTCTACGTACCCACTATATGTTCAGCACTGCATATTTTTTTTAAAAAAATTAAGTTTACAGGTAAAAATCAAGCTTATTCGCATGAAACAATGGAAGGATAACTTCTAAGAATGTATATTCAAGTTTTAGATCTGGTAGTTCATACTGTGCTTATATGAGTTCAGATTATTAAACGACTTTCTGAGCTAGAGTTCTCAAGGTAGAGAACTCTATGAATTGGATCTTGAGGGATAGAGGACAGTATGTAAAGTGGTCTTTGGAATAATACTGACATGCGTTCCAGTTCCAATTCCACTCTTTCTTAGCTAGTTGATTTCGAGCAAGTTATTTTACTTTTTCAAACCTCAGTGTCCCCACCTGCTTTAAAATGAAGATAATATCTTCCTCATTGGGTTGTGAGAATTGATCAAAATAATAAAGATTAAATAACATAGAACGGTGACTGTCACATTCTACAGGGTGGCCACAAGTCCCTGTACATATCAGTTAGATGTTATCTATACGTTCCCATTCATCGCACAAATTTATTTTTTTTTCTTTATTCTTCTTGAATATTCTTTCCTGTTAATAGTTAAAAATCATTTAAGCAGTACCTGAGAGCTATTTTGGGTCTTCAACAGTTTCAATACAGACTCCTTAGGCATGAGATTGTAAAAGAAAAAATTTTTTTCAAAAGATAAATCATTCAGATAACTTCTATTTATAGCATGTATAAGGGCTTTGTGGCATTCCTTTAAGTAATCATTAATTGCAAGCCATTATTTTATTATCATTGGTGTTTTGTGGTTATTTGGAAGAGAAGGAAAAAAAGGAAAGAAAGAGGAGGTAGGCATGGAGGAGAAAAAGAGGAAAAGGAGGAAGTGAAGAAAGGTGAAGACTTACATATAAAAGAATAAGAAAAATAATCCAGGTAAAGAGTACAGCATAAACAAAGACATGAAGGCAGGAATGAGCAGATTGAGTATAAGGTGCCCAGTCTGATGGAATCTCAAATTGTATATTGGGCATAATGATGCACCTTTTGATGCACACAGAGAATAGTAATAGTTACTTGCTTACCAGGTAACTACTTCCCTTTCTTTTAAGGAGTCAAATTTTGAAATACCACATGGCTGCCCCTCTGTATTCCAACAGTTTATCTTCTTGGTCCTTGTGAGAAAAACAAGTGCCCATTGATCTTGGAAAACTCATATAAGACCTGACAGAATCGCCATCCTAGTCAGTGAACCGATTGCTTCCAAGTATTTCTCCTTAGACTAGAGGCCATTGGCTTCCCACTCACTACTCTAAATACTACCTGCAACTTCCATTCAATGGTAGGCTCGCCCAATCTTACTTGATATGTATTATAGCCAGATGAGGTCCCCAGCATCCTGGACAAACAGCAAGGTGCTAGAATGTTTATAAATTTCCAGCTAACCCATAATGTCCACCACCTCCAAGTCAGCCATAGCTGGCACAAGTCAAGTATATGAGTTTATCTCTCCATAATTCAGCATTTAATTTTAGTTTCAGAGATTTCTAAAATTTCTAACACAATCACCTTTGCATTTTGGCTCGCTTTCCATTCAAGTTTCACCAAATAAAATAAATTACCCCAAAAGGTTTTCAACATATTTATTGCTGAGGGGGGAGAAGGAGAGAGAGAGAAAAAACGAGAGAGGAAGAAAGGAAGAACAAATTTTATATATGAATTAATCTGAGGTTTTCTCTTGGGGAGTCAAGCCAATAATCCAAAATTAATTAAACTATTTTCCTTAGCTTAAATTTTTATATAAGCACTAACTTTCAGCACCCTGACCAGCCTGCTCAGAGCAGTAGTGAACAGAGAGCCACTCCCAGAACATACAACTGATACCTGCCCACCTTAGTGCCCTCTCTGCTTGCAGCTCTTATTGAGCCACAGAGTTCTCAGAGGTGGACAGCCTGATTCTTCTGGTTGTAGCAAAACTTCAGATTCAAGGGGCAACAGAGCTGATACTTGGCAAATATGTTAAGAAATAGAATACACCTTTAGTATCCATATCACCTCCCTGTGCCCCTCAAATTGCCACCCCACTTCCTCCTGTGCAAGTACTCTCTCATATGATAAAACAGAAAGTATAGGGGCTCTGGAGTCAACAATACGTGTTTGTTACATCACTTACTATGTGACTTTGGTCATGTTGCTCATGTCTTTGAGCCTCAGTTTAGTAATCTGTAAAATGGAGATAATACTACCCACTTCATAGCATCACTATGCCAATTAGAAAAAAGTTCTTAAAATGATTAGCACAAGGTTGGGCACAGATTATTCAAACAATAAATGGTAGCCATGTAGCTATTACTACTGTTCAAAACCACTACCCTTCTAACAATGAGGAGTCCCTCCATGGAAAAGGTTCATTCATTTATTCAATGGAATGCATTGAAAACCTACTCTGTGCCAAGCAAAATCCTAGACATTGCAAGTAAACCAATAAACAAAACAAGGTGCCTGACAGTGAGAAGCCTACATTCTAAACTGAGAATTATAATCCAATTTTATTATTAAGCATACGAGAAGCACAATTTAATCCCATGAAGGTGGAAAAGGGGAATTGGCAAGAATGAATCAGGATTATCTGGAGTTCAGAACAGAAAGGGTTAGCAGGAAGGCTATGACTCTTTAAGTGCCCAGGAGCCCTGAGGTGTGGCCTACACACACACACATTACCAGGTTTGGTGAAGCAAAACAAATTAGGACTCCATTTGGTGATATAAATCCTGCAGTTTTAAGGCAAGTCTAGGCAGGCTGAACCTACAGGTTTAATATACAATAGTTCCAGTGAGTCTGCATAAAAGCAGGGTCTGACAACATATAAATAAACAATTGAAGTTCAATGATATAAGGCCTATAAACATATGCAAAATGGTATATAAGCACAGAATCAGGTAGTCAAAAAATACTATTGAACATTTATTACAGGTCAGCCATTATGCTGAGTGCTGAGTAAACCAAAGGAGAAAGATCTTTGCCTTCATAGAGCACACAGGACAGTGGAGTAGATAGATATTAATCACATGGATAAATAATTACAGACCAGGACAATTCTAATTGTCAAATCTCCCTCACTGCCACCCAAATTCATCTACTTTATATATTGTATCATATTTCCAGAAAATCTAAGTGGGTGATCATTTAGAGGGTTAATGTTCTTAGATAATATGTATATAATATATATACACATTTTAGGAGTGACCATCTGGAGACAGTATTTACTTTGAAAGGATGGCCCTGATGGCAGCATTCCAGGCAGTGTGGCTCACCAGTGAAAGTTATATTGTTTGGGCCTTCTTTTAGCATACCTCACAGCACAGTGAAACCATCTGTTCCTGCTCTAATGTTTCCGAAAGGGTTGACAATAGAAAGCTCTCAGTCATGCATGTCAAGTGGAAAGTATGAAAATATTTTTCCGCTCTATTCTCTTCAAAAAAAGATAGCCATTCTCTGCCATTGGGAGAATAACTTTATTTTACTGTTCATTCATATATTTAGGCATTTACATATTCAACAAATAATGAGTGCTTACAATATCCTAAGCACTGATAGGCATCAAAGGAAAATAAAGATATGGCCCCTGTCCTCATAGTCTATCAGGATGATAGACCACTAACCACACATAGTTACGAGAGAATATAATAAATCCTGGAATGTAATAATCACAAAGTGCTGAAACCACATATGGGTAAAACACTTGATTTGAGTCTGGGGGAAAGGAAGAGCCTGAGAAAGCTTCCCAGAGCTGGGAAACACTTGAAAAATTAGTCAGAGTGGGCTGGACAAAGAAGGAGAAATGGCATTTCAGGCAGAGAGCACAATATGGGCAAAGGTATGGCTATGAGAGACAAGATATCATGGGTATGAGTATGTATGGGTGGAAGGACCATCCTGGTACCCAGAACAGTCCCAATTTATTTCTGTTGTCCAAGCATAATTATTAATAGCAGCCCCTTTCATTCTCAAAGTTGTCCTGGTTTGAACAATACATTATACAATCATCCAGAATATATGAAGAGCTGCAAATAGTTTGAGGCAGCATGATAAAGCTTACTCTGGAGTCAGATGGAGCCTGTAAGTCTGAATCAAGACAAGGGAAGAGAGTTACTGGATTACTTTGATATTTCATTTTCCATTTTTGAAATTCTAACCACAAAGTGTCAACTTTCCAATCCATGCCCAATACCTTTCTACCCATGTCTGAGCCATTATATTCTATTTATGCATTTGTAGGACCAGCTGTGCCATTTACTAACTGTATAAGGGCAAGTTGCTTACACACTCAGAATCAACTTCCAATTTATAACATGAGGATTTATTCAAATATTCAGCAAATATATATTGTTTACAATGTACCGTGTACTATGCTAGGATTATCTCTAGACATGGTTCCTGTCCTCATGGAGCTTGTAACCTAGTGGGGAAGACAGATATAAAACAAGCAATTATAAGAATATTGATTAAGTTTACAATTGTATGAGGGTATCACAACTCTGATATCACAACTCTAAAAATGACAGCACATGCATTCACAAACATACACATGTAGGAAAGGTACTGACCCATCTCAGTTATGAATATAGATCTAAAACTGCTAAATAAAATACTAATTAATCTAATATAGCAGCATATTAAAAGATTAAAATACCATGACACCAAGTTAGGATTAATTCCTCAAATCCCTTTAATATTAGCAATCTACAATGATAATATGTACCACATCAATAGAGCAACATAAAAGTATCTATATGACCATCCTAATGGATATCAAAAAGTATTTATTGAATTCCATGTTGTATCCCTCATAAAATCTCTTAGTAAACTTGAAATAGAAGAATAATCACTTCATATGATAAAAAAATATTTTTATTTCAAACCAATAGTCAGCATCCCAATTAATAGTGAATCGAGAGCAGTGGTTCTATAATACCTAAATAGAAAGATTGTTTTGATAATTTTTATTAAAACTTACTGGGGTGACATTGATTTAAAAAATCAAATAAGTTTCAGATGTACAATTCAACAGTATGTCGCATATATGTTGCATTGTGTGTTTATCACCCAAAGTTAGACTTCCTTCCATTACCAAATATTTGACCTCTTTTACCTTTACCTGCCTCCTCTCTCCCCACCACCTTCTGGTAACTACTAATCTATTGTCCATGTCCACGAGTCTCTGTTTGTCTTCCATGTTTGTTTGTTACTTTCAGTTTTATATCCCACATACAAGTGAAATCATATGGTTTTTAACTTATATTTACAAATAACAGCTCTGATAAGGGCCTAATATCCAAAATATATAAAGAATTCATAGAACTCAACAATAAAAATAATCTGATTGTTTTGAGAATTATAGATATTGATAGAGCTAGTGCATTGAAGATGGTTTATAACTGGTAACCACCAGCAATATTTGGGATTATTATTACTGTCAAAGCTGCAACACAAGGTGAATGAATATTGGTGTGTGGCTGAGAATTAGAGGGGTAAAGACAGATCATGGAGAGCCTTGCATGCTATGCTAAAAATATGTCTTATTATGCTGTGTATAAAAGAGGAGTTAAAAGCAAAGCAACTGCATAAGCAAATCTATATTTAACAGATTGCTGTATAAAGATGAATTGAAGGAAGACAAGGGTAGAATCATGAAAACCAGTTAATCACACACAAAATAATGAACACGATGTAAAGAAAAAATGGTGGTTTGAAATGGTGTGGTGGTACTAGAGATGGAGATA
>NW_006440647.1:722503-727226 GCF_000325575.1 Pteropus alecto | reverse complement strand
GAAAGAAGAAAAAGGAGAAAATGTTTAGAGGTAGACAGATTATTCAGGTCCTGCAGGCCATGTTGGGATGATTTATATTTATTCTAACAGCAATAGGAGGTTATTAGAGAGATTTAAACAGGAATTTGATGTGGTAAGATTTGTGTTTTAGAAAGCTCTTTTGACTGCTGGGAAGAAAATGGTTTGGAGAGGAACAGAAGTAGAAAAAGAAGATCAGTTAGGAGGCTGTTACGATAGTCAAGGAAATGACTGAGACTCTGATTAGTGCATTTCTGGAGGTGAGTATTCATTTACCAAAATTAGAAATTCTGAAAAGAAAGTAGGTTTCAGAGGTAGGATTAGGAGTTTTATTTGGAAGATGTTGCATTTGAGACATCCTAAAGAAGATGTCACATAGGTAGCTGTATTTATGGGTCAGTAGCTCAGCCCAAAAGCCTAGGCTAGAGATAGAGATAAGGGAGTCAAATTGCACTGGCTGCAGTAAAGAAGGCGACTTTGAAGGTGCGAAGACTGGGGCCAAAGAGATCAGTTTGCTTTTTGTTAGTAGAAAAATAAAAGTGTAACACACTAAATATAAATTAAAATATATTAAATTTTTATCTTCATTAATTTCCCTTAAAAAGATAGAGAATATATAAGAAAGTCCAACAAATGATCATCCATGGAAGTAAATTATACAGGATATTTTAAAAGGAGCACCTCATTGTAGCCCTCTACACACAGAATCTCTTCCCCAAGGTTCCCATGTCAAATTACAGTAGTCTTTTCTCATTAGAAGCAAAGGGTAAAATTGGGTTAATGATGCTCTTAGAAATTTCTGAAGGTGAGAGACAAAGATGCAACATGCTGTATTACAGAGCTGGGAATGTGATAATTGCCAAATTCTATCCCCTCCAGAGTAGCAGCCACCGCGCATTTCTAACTGACTAGACTGAGGCTTTGGCAAAAGCCATTCTCTCCTTCTCTCGATTCCCATTAGAATTAACAATCCAGTGTCCAGCCAAGTACTAGAATCACAATAAGCAGAGAAAATGTGTGCCCTGTGTGGCACTCATGGAAATCGTATAGGCTAGCACGTTTCTATTGACAATGAGAAATTGAATGAATAAGGTAGAGATAGGTCAAATGTTCAAGAGCATGATCCTTATCTATTAAAACATTAAGTAGCTTCAATTATTAAAGTTATTTGATAATAAAATAAATAGATGCATAGACCACTGAAAGAAAACAGACAGAATGAAAATACACCTAACCAAAGATAGAAGTAGTTTGAGATAAAAGCATCATTTCAAGTGGGTGAAAAAAGAGAGATTACACAATAAATGAGTTTGCATCAACTGGCTAATCATTTGAAATATAAGAAAGGCTATATCCCTACCCCATTCCTTAAATAAAAATAAAATCGATTAAATAGAAATATTTAAAATACTAAAAATAAGAAAGATCAGGTATTGTGGAAAAATAATTACACCTTTGAGATGCCTGTACGACATCCATGTTGAACTGTTGTGGAGGAACTTAAGTTGATGTATCTCAGGAAACATATAAGAGCTGAAGATAGAGATTTCAAAATCACCTTAGTAACTTAAGCCATCAGGAGGGATGAGACTGAGAAATTATGTAGAGTGACAAGGGGGCCTAAACAGAACCCTGAAGAATATCTACATTTAAGAGGTGGAAGGAAGAGACGGCAACAAGGAGAAAGAGTTCCTAGGAGAAGGAGGTTAACAAAGAGAGGTTTCACCGAAGTTACAGGAAAAGAGGTTCAAGAAGGGGGCAGCCAACAATGTCAAATGTTTCTAGGAGGTCATGTATGGTAAAAACACAAAATATCCACTGGATATGGTATAAGGAGATTAGTAAAAGTAGATTTAGAGGAATGATGATAATAGGAGCTTATTTAAGAGTATTGAAGAGTTAAAGTATAGATACCGCAGATAACTCATTCAGAAAGTGTGGAATCAAGAGCAGACTGATACAGGACAATTGTAAGAAGTCATTATGGGTTGACTCGTGTCCCCCAACAAAATTTGTTGAAGTCCTAATTCTCAATACCTCAGAATATGACCTTGTTTGGAAATTTTCATTGCAGATGTAATTAGTTAAGATGAGGTTACACTGGAGTAGGATCAGCCCTTAATCCAACATATAAGAAGAACAAAATGCAACATAAAGACAGACACACATAGGGAGAATGTCATGAGGAAGCAGAGGGAAAGATCAGAGTGATGCGGCAAATGCAAGTTTGTTGGTTTAGAGAGAGAGACTGAAGATATTCTCATCAGATGCCTTCTATTATTTTTTTTTTGAAATACAGAAGTTGGCATATTTTACTGAGTTGAGATAATATATATGAAAAGATTGGAGCGTGAAGGAGTAGAGAAGAGCACATAACTCATGTGGTGAACAAGAGAAAGAACTGAGCAAGGAAAAAGACTGGCAAGAATCATTGAAGGCCTATAGCGCTTACATTTACTGAACAAATATTTATGGACCTACTTTATGCAAAGCACCTGTTCTAGGAGCTAGTGTTACTGCAGTAAATAAGACAAACAGGATCTCTACTCTCATGAAGTTTGAATTTTCATGGGGAGAAACAAGAGACAAACAAAAAGGAAACTATATAATAAAATTATTTAGTAAATGAAAGATTTATTTAAGCCAAATATTAATGGACATATATCTTATTTGAATCTAGAAGCAGCATGGCCAATAACAGTAAATGATAAATCTGTCCTAGACAGGTCAGTTCTATACATTCGCCTGTATAGGACATAATTCTTACAAATTCCAGATGAACGAAGTAAACATAAGTTTTCTTATAGGTCACATGTGTCCCAAACAAAGATCATGATAATTTGAATCACATAACTCTGGCATCAGCTGACTGAGAAATGATTGTGCATCTAACTTAAAGTCAGCTATTGCTAACTGGCCATCAAGAGAGCTTGGAAGGAATGCAACTTCAGCTTTATCATCTACTTAGCTTCAAGTCCTATGTTTGAACCCCAAGGCAGGAGGATCTAGTTGTCCTGTGTTTTAAGTATCAAATATTAAGGAAAGCTTTAATATTCTCGGTTTATCTTAATAACTCTTAAAATCTCTAGGTATTAACTTTCCCTAAGGTCATCTTGAGCCTACTACATATAGTGAGATAAGCAAAGGTTTGAGAGTCTCATAGATTTAGAGTTAAATTCTAGTTTTGTGGATATCAAAAATATGGCAGAGTGAGTGATGTTCCCAGATCTCTCTCCTTGAAACAACAATAAGCTGAACATCTAAAACTCAACAAAAAACACCCAAATAGCACACCAGCACATCTGAGCATGAGATCTGTGCATAATAGCAAACATAGGACAGAATTCCAGGCAGTAGACTGGGAAAAACAAAGAAGCTGCCTCTCACAGCCAGAGTTCCCCGCAGAAGTAAATAGAAGGGAAGGGTACCATGAGTTCCCTGAACAATCCTGCCTGAGATAGCTATGAGCTCCAAGTGGCTGGCAACAGTGCCCAAGAATCAGGACAAAAAGCAGAGAAGTGGGGATGGCAGAGAAGCAGAGACAGCAGAAAAACATGAGTTGATTTTTACCAGCTGCGATTGCAAAACACAAGGCTGAGACATAGCCCTCATCCCCCAACCCAGAGGGCCCCTCTCACACAGCTTCCGTCTGAATATCTCAGAGCCTGAGGGGAATCTGAGTAAATGCTACCGAAATTGTTGCTAACACTGCCAGGGACTGAGAATGAGGGTAGTGAGCGTGATTGAATAGCTATAAGAAAAAAAAGGCATTATTAAGACTTTATATAAAAAGGAATCGAGAGGCTTATGCCACTTTCTGAAACCAAAAGAAAAACACCTTCCTTATAACAGGCTAAAGAGAGACCTTTATATGATAAATCTTTCTGGAAAAAAAGTAGAACAAACTTCCATTAAAACCCAAGAAGAGACAAAGGCCATTAAACAACATGAACAGCCAAGGTGACAAGGCAGCTCAGAAAGACAGAGAAAAATCTCCAGAAAATAAGTTTAAAGATGTGTAAATACGTGACTTAAATGAAAGAGAATTCAGTATGGTACTTCTTAAAAAACTCAATGATATCCAAAATAATTCATATCAACAATTCTAGAAATCGAAAAAAATATCTAAATCAGAAGAATGAGGTTTTTTTTTTTAGCAAGGAGAGTGAAATTCTCAAAAAGAAACTAATAGAACTTCTGGAGATATAAAACACACTGAAAGAGATGAAAAATTAAATAGCAAACTTGGGAAATTGAGTCAAACAAATAGAGGGAAGGATCAGTGATATGGAAGACAGAAATCTAGAAATAAATCAGAAAGAAGAAGAGAGAAACTGAAGAATGAAAAATAATGAAAGAGAAATATAAAAAGTAGCTGATCGCATCAGGAAAGGAAATATAAGAATAATGGGCATTCTCGAAGGCAAAGAAAAGGAGCAGGGACTAGAAAACATTTTCAGACAAATAGTTGATGAGAATTTCCCAAATCTAAGGAAGAAGCTGGAGCTTGAAATCCAAGAAGTCAACAGAACGCCCAATTACATCAACCGAAAAAGGCCTTCACCAAGACACATTGTATTACAATTATCAAAAATCAATAACAAAGAAAGCATTTTCAGGGCAGCCAGGGAAAAGAAGATGGTAACCTATAAAGGAAAACCCATTAGATTACCATCGTACGCCTTGGCACAAACCTTACAAGCCA